>NW_006793664.1:2972237-3069110 GCF_000442215.2 Lipotes vexillifer | reverse complement strand
AAAGTTACTTATACACTCTTTCCTCTTCTTCCATTAGTGTGTCAATCCACTCCAATCTGCAGTCTGTCCCTAGGTTTCCTAGCATTCATGTCACTAACTACTGAGGGCGTTTTCACTCCTCAGCTCACCGCACCTGCCACTCATTCAACACTGCTGCCCCTCCTGTTCTGGAAAAGCTCTCTTCCCTGTGGTCCATTAGGCTTTCCTCCCCTCTCTCCACCTCTCTGCACGTTCTGCTCCCCTCGCTGAGCCTTGCAGCTCCTCCTCTATACTGGATCACTAATGTTTGAAATTCGTCAAGAGTCTTTCCTTAACCTGATTCTATTTTTATCATATAATTTTTCCCAAATAGGTATCATTTGTGGCTACAGTTGCAACAAGCATTGTGGCAGAGCTCAGTGACCCTCGTAGATGCTTTCTTCTCTCCCACAGCAGCCTAGGAGAGAGAATTCCCTTGTAATACTTGCCTCAGTTTGCAATTATATCTCTCAGTCCCCCGCGGATGAACAACTGTGCTCCCCATTCTAGTCCAAAACTAATGGGACAAGAAACCATATCTGTTTTATTCACTTTTAAATTCCCAATGCCTAGCAGAGTTCTTGCCACATAATGGGCACTTAATAAAAATGCATTAATTTAATGATTAAGGGACTGAATGTAGAAATAAAGGAATGGTAAAATTTTTATGGATTGTAGGCTACAGTGGGACACCCAATGTTTTCTCTATTTCTCTGATTATAAAAACAATGCATGTTCCCTCAACTTATTCAGGTCTCTATTTATATGTCACCTTTGGGAGAGGTCTTCATTGATTGCCCTAGCTAAAAATTTCCCTTTTTCATCATCTGCTCTCTCCTTAGACTCTGCTTTATTTTTTGTAGAACTTAGCACTATCTGACATAATTGTGTGTGTGGGTGTGTGTGTGTGTGTGTGTGTATTTATTTTATATATCCCCAGACTAATCAAGTGGTGAAGGGGAAGGGGATGATGGCAGTGGTATGCCCTAGGAAGAAAGAGTATTTTATCACTGACATTGTTTAGAATTGAGTGATATTAAAAAATGACTGACTTTTGGTGGGTTATTTTTTTTTAGTTCTCTACAGACAGTGCACCCTTTATTACCTGCATTCACGATGGACCGCTCCCTCTGTTACACCCTTAGTGCACCAACGTAAACCACACTAGAACAGAGATAGCTTTTGGTTTTTTTCATGGCTCTTTCCCATGTTAGATAAATGAAAGGTCAGTATAAGCATTTTGGAAAATAAATATTAACATTAAAAAATAGACAAGGGGCTTCCCTGGTGGCACAGTGGATAAGACTCTGCCTGCCAATGCAGGGGACACAGGTTCAATCCCTGGTCCAGGAAGATCCCACATGCCCCAGAGCAACTAAGCCCGTGCGCCACAACTACTGAAGCCCGCGCACCTGGAGCCCGTGCTCTGCAACAAGAGAAGCCACTGCAATGAGAAGCCCACGCACCACAATTAAGAGTAGCCCCTGCTCGCCGCAGCCAGAAAAAGCCCGTGCACAGCAACAAAGACCCAATGCAGCCAAAAATAAATAAATTTAAAAAAAAATTAAAAAAATAAAAAATAGACAAAAATAGCCACTCATAATCCCTTCATTGAAAGGTTTAAATGGGTTTTTTAAACATTTTAACATGTTTTCTTCCACTTTTTCTATGTATTTTTTAACATAACTAAGAGCATGAAATGTACTCACATACCTGCAATTTAATTTTTTTTCCTTAATAATTTCCAAGTAGTTAAGTGAACACAATTTGAAAGCAAACAGCCACAGTTCCAATCCCTAATCAGCCACTTACAGTCTTGTGAGCTCTTAAGTTGCATACTTAACATCTTTGAGTCTCAGCTTCCTGATTTTAAAAATAGACTAATCACATAACTGCCTCTTTGGGTTGTTACAAAGATTAAGTGAGGTAATCTATGTGCCTGGCTTGTGGTAAGTGAATGTTAGTTTGGGGATGTGCAACCTCTAGAATGGTTTGCAGTGATCCTAGCCTCTGGGCATTTGCATCCTTGTATAATCTCCTGCCTTTGAGTTTGGACTGTGACTCAGTGCTAGAGAAATGACAAGTGATGCACAGCCAGAGAACAGAATATGGCAAAAGTAATAGGGATGTCACTTCTGAGAACTGGTTACAAAGAGACTGTGGCTTCTGTCTCGTACACCCTCTCTTGCTCTCTCCTTAAACTCCAAGGGAAGCCTGCTGTCACAGGTGAGCTGTCCTAGGAAGAGGTTCTTTGTGGCAAGGAGCTGCCAACAAACAGCCAGCAAGAAACTGAATTCTGACCACAGCATGAATGAGCTTGGAAATGAATTCTCCCCTGTTGAACCATCACGTGAGACCACAGTCACAGTCCAAATGGTTTACAACATTGTCAGAGACCTCGAAGCAGTGGCATTTAGATAAACCTTGCCTGGATTCCTGATCCACATAAACTAAGAAATTTTAAAAATGTTTGTTGATTTAAAATAATTTCTGCATTTTGGACTAAGGTGTTATGTAGCTTTTATGAATGGGCAATTTCAGATATTGCAGAGTGTGGAGAGTCCTCTGGAATGTAATACTTCTCTTTCCCACCAAGTTTTTGAAAAAGAGATATGAAACAGGACTGGGAAATGGGAAATCAATATACCTTTTTTTTTTTTTAATTAGTAAAAGTTAAGCTTCGGTATGTGGCTTAGTGTGATAGCCAAATAATCTTTCTAACTGAATCTCAGAGGTAGGCAGACTTAGAACCCTATCTTGGACAGCACTGGATGAAAGAGCCTTTCTCACATGGCTGGAAAGAACAGAATCTAGAGAAAGAGTCTGTTACTGGGGAGACAGAAAGAAGTCTTCTTCCAGCAGCCAGATACCCAAAGGAAAAAAGGGTAGAGCAGATCATGTCCAGTTTTGCATCCGAAATTTACCAGTTATTCCAGGGGCAGCATGAGTAACAGTGCAGAGTAAACCCAGGAGGCAACTACCATGGAGTTCCCTGCACCCAGAGGGAACTTAATCAGTATTGATTAAGTAGTACTCCCTAATTTTAACCTTTACAAACTACTTATGAATATCACTGTAATAGTTGTATCATATTCATCATGTGGTTGTACTCCAATTTATTAAACTAATCACATCCTGTTAGAAATTTAGATTATTTCTAGTTTTTAGTGTTATAAGTATTGCTGATGTGAATGTCTTTCTCCTTATTTCTTCAGCATAATGCCCCAAAAAGAGAGTTGCTAACTCAAAGTTTATGAGCATTTACATGTTTCCTCTGTATATTGTTAAATTGGTCTCAAAGGTCTGATTAATTTCCACTCCCTTCAGCAGAGTATAAAAATGTGCTGACACTTGAAGCCTTGGATTTTAGACTTTATTTAATAATCTGTGCTAATTTATAAGTGAATCATATCTTGTCCTTATTTGAATTTACAATTCCTTAATTATTAGTAAGGTTGAAGACTTTTCACTGTTAATCGGCCATTTGTATTTCCTTTCCTCTAAATTATCTGTGTGTCTGGTGCTCGTGGATTTTCTGGCATCATCCACCTCTGTCCTTAGGGCAGACACTCAATTGCCCTCTCTTCTGGAGCAGTGTGATCCCACAGAGAAAAGGGCCTGGGAAAATGCACTGAATGTTTTGGATTATTCTTAACGTTTCTATAATTCCCTTTTATTAAACAATTTTTCTAGAGTGTTTCATACTCTATTATGGCTCATAATAACACTGAATGTAGCATGATACATATCAGGTTTTGTCCCAAGGGCTTTGTATAGATTAATGCACTGAATCCTCACACTGACCCATGAAGTAGCTACTATTTTTTAAAAATAAATAAATTTATTTATTTATTTGTTTATTTTTGGCTGCACTGGGTCTTCGTAGCTGAGAGGAAGCTAAGGAGAAAAAGTACTGAGTATCTGTTTTGCCCCAGGTAAAACAGGTAACAGATGGCAGAGCTGGAATCTAAACTCAAGAGCTTCCATGCCAGGGTTCATGAGCTTATCCACTAATCCACCCAGTACAACACCTTGGTTAACCCTACAGGATAGTGGACTCAATTTTTCCTAACAAGTCATCTTCAATAAATAACGTGTTTGCACATTAAAATGATAAGGATTCTACCCCACTCTGATAAGGTTTTAATAATAAAGTGATTGTTTTCAAAATTGAAGAGCTTCTATTTACAATAGCCAGGACATGGAAGCAACCTAAGTGTCCATCGACAGATGAATGGATAAAGAAGCTGTGGCACATATATACAATGGAATATTACTCAGCCATAAAAAGGAACGAAATTGAGTTATCTGTAGTGAGGTGGATGGACCTAGAGGCTGTCATACAGAGTGAAGTAAGTCAGAAAGAGAAAAACAGATGCCGTATGCTAACACATATATACGGAATCTAAAAAAAAAGTGGTTCTGAAGAACCTAGGGGCAGGACAGGAATAAAGACGCAGACGTAGAGAACGGACTTGAGGACATGGGAAGGGGAAGGGTAAGCTGGGACGAAGAGAGAGAGTGGCATGGACATATATACACTACCAAATGTAAAACAGATAGTTAGTGGGAAGCAGCCGCATAGCACAGGAAGATCAGCTCGGTGCTTTGTGACCACTTAGAGGGGTGGGAAAGGGAGGGTGGGAGGGAGGCTCAAGAGGGAGGGGATATGGGGATATATGTATACGTATAGCTGATTCACTTTGTTATAAAGCAGAAACTAACACACCGTTGTAAAGCAATTATATTCCAATAAATATGTTTAAAAAAATTGAAGAGCTTTCTTTCTTTCTGATTATAAACGATGTGTATATTTTGATGTTTAAAGTGTTAAGGGAGTGCAAAAAATACAAAGAAAAATTATATAAGTTCATCCTCCAGAAGCAGAAAAAGTACAGGGTAAAAAAATGAGAGTAATTTGAAATTCTATTTTCATATTATTGCAACAAAATCTGATGGGGTTTAAAAGCATAAAATCCTACTTGCTGTAAAAGATTTTCACACCATCCTTTGACTATATATATTACACTGTAACATTTAGATGTTACCAAAGAAACATATATATTGGGGGAAATTTAATTATTTAGGTACAACCATCTTCAATTCAATTATAGAAAGAAGATTTCGCTTAATTAAAGAGATGAAACAAAGCATTTAAAAACAGCCCAGATAATCTAGGATATTTGTGTTGCTTCCTGTAATCCTATTTCCCCTTCTATTTAGAACACTAATTTGTTCCATTTACAAGAAAGAACTTACCACACATTTAAGTTAATCAAACTTACATAGTAAATCATGGGTGAATACAATTTAGGTGTACACTGCATCCCTGAAGCAATGCTATTAAAAACTGATGATTTCCACTTTACTGAATGCTCTAAAAATTATGACAAATATTTAAAATCAATTAAGATTGATTTCTGGTTAATGGGACTATTAAAAACTCATACAATCCAAAAACTAAAAGGATAAGCACACTGCTCACATTTATTTAATTTTAAAAATTTAAAGAATAATTTTTAAAGTCTAAAATAGTCTTTGTTCGAAAACCCTTTTAAACTAAACATTGATTATTCTTCTAAAATCATTAATTATCTCATGCCTTAATTGTCGGTGTTACAAAGTGGGAATTGATCCCAAATATATATTTTCTGGTCCTAAATTAGTAGCTATTTCACCTGTTTCAAAATACTGTGAAAAATTACACTTCACAATGTAGGGACATAATATATTCAAGGCAAGCACCATATCTTTATCCTCTTGCGTAACAATACACCTGGTTCATAGCAGACATGCAACCTACACTTGTTGCTATGTTTTCTATTTAAAGGTAACTATATTATATCTGGAATATTTTCTGTTTCATATCAGTATATCACTAAACTTCTCTTTCACTAGGTGTTCAAAATGCACAGCCTTAAGAAAAACAAAAAATATGATCAACTGTTTTGGTAGCAATCAAATGATTCCTCTGTACTTGACCTCTTTTGACTCTCTTTGATTAAAAATCAGATATTTGATTGGACTTAAACTGTAGGGTTTTTTCCTTTCTCTGTTTGTATTTTCTCTATCATCTTCCACCCAATGTGGTTAAGTACTGAGCTATAACAGAGTTGCATGATACAGAAAAAAGGACAGAACTAAGGTATATCCTAACTTTACCTCTTACTAACATGTAACTCTGAGTAAATTTCCCATTTGCAAAATAATATGATCTAATATTATTTCCTCATAATACCACCTAACAAAATCATAATGCTATGTATCGTCATAATATTTAATAGCTGCCACAGTCCTTGTCTATTTTTAGGTATTGTGTAATTTCTTTTCAACGTTATTTTTATTTCTAATTATTCAAGGTAATCAAAGGTGAACTTTTTTCGAAAATAGACTTCCACAAAAAAAAGAAAAATTCTAAAACTGTGGATGGGAAAAACCTAAACATTTTGGAAAAGTTCACAAAGAGTTGAAGTGTTCCAACTAGATGACATGACGATGAGATATTAGGTGACAGTGAGTAAGTCCCATCTTCTCTATTTCTGGTTTTGTTCAGGGCCAGCCAGGGAACACGAGGGAATCAACAGCTCACATGATCTTACACTGCCTACCTCTGTCGCTGGGACAGAAGGTCCTTTGATATGTCTCTCGTTACTTAGAAAAACTGGGTGCGCTCTAGTCAGTGTTAGGCTAGGCTGTAACATGGTGTGGTGAGGGGCTCATCCTGGCATTGGGATGCTTTGGATTGTCTCGTCAGCCCAGCAGCCATGGAGGACATTCTGTGCTGAAGCCTGGACCATGGTGCCTCAGAGCAGCTATGCCCAGCCTATGCTGTGGATAATCACAGACTCCATTCCTTCTCTGATGGTTGGCCTTCTGTCACATCTACACTGAGTGTTGCTTAGTGTTGGTGTTGAAACCAAGTTGTATAAGCCCTAAGACTCACTGATTTTTTTAAAACTGGCTGTGCACATTGACACGAATCATAATACTTTGCTGGGCAACAACAACAACAAAAAACCCTGGCCAATATATACGTTTTACCAACTTACAAACTAAATTGATGATTTTTTTCCTTAAAAAAATAATAAAACCAGAAAATAATTCAAACAGAAGCAAAACTATATGTGTTCTAAAACTATTAGTCAGTTATCAAAATATTGTTCAAAATGAAACCAGACTAAACCTATGCTTTATTAAGTAGAAGTCCCTCAGTAACTCAGCTGCCTCCAAATGGAATTCTGTCACGCACCCTTTCCGAGCTCTCCACGCTCAAAGACTGAAAACTCATCAAAGTCCGATGGGATTGATCTCTCCACCATGAAATCTTGTATAATGTTTTCAACTGCAATTCTCTCTCCCATCTGGGAACTCATTAAAACATACTATCAAGACTTCTTGTGACAATCTTTATTAAAACAATATTAACAAGGCATGTGCATTTACAATCCCTAAATCCCTACTAGGTACAGCGTTCATCTGAAAATACCAGAATGCCCTACCAACAGTCCTGAAACAAGAGGAGCTTCCCTCCACCAAATAGCAATTCCAGAAGTGGACAGCTGCTGGGATCTTGCCTAACATCGCCTTCTCAGTGACTGGATAGGAGAGCAACCCTAACCACCGTGTTTTCACGCAATAGTGTGCAAAGGCACTAAGCAGGGGACAGCATGGAGGAAAGTCTCCTTGCCCCTTTGTATCTTTGTAGGGAGGCCCTAGAAGTCTTCCTCTTTTATCTCATTGCCCAGTGGAGGCCATGCCTGCTTCTGGAACATACCTCTGTACCCTAAGATCAAAGTACTTGAACCAAATCAGGGTTCTGGTGAGAAAGAAGGTCAGAGGTAGGGTACTTTTGGATAGGCAATATACTGTACCTAATTTAGATCAACATATGTAATACAACAAACCTATAAGATAAGGGAAGATTTTGATTTTTTAAACAACAGCAACAGCAAAAATCCCTGAGGTTCAAATACAGTAAGTAACTTGTCCTAGACCATACGACTAGACAGGAGTGAAACAGGACTGAAATTCAAGTTTCGCTCGCTCTAAATATTAGTTTCATTCTTAAGTTCATGTATTAATTCCCCTTTTGACTGTTAACTAATTTAACTGGAGTATGTTTATTTCAGCTTTGTATGTGTAAAAATTTATTGTATAAATAAAGAATAACTCCCTCAACTCTATTCGGTAAGATATTAATTTCCATAGAGATATTGAAAGACTTAAGCAGAATTTACAATAGAAAGAGGACGGAACATCAAGAACTAGTAAAGTTGAATATGGAGTAGGTAGGGAGCCATGGGACTTACTGTATTTTAAAATACAAAGCCAGCTACTAGTTATATGGCAAGAAAATTATTGCTACTAATAACGAATGACAGTAATACACCAGCAGTTAGAGATCCTACAAATAGTCTTTTCTGTTAGGTTAATGATGTAGGAAACAAGATATTATTTATTCTAGTTTTGCTATTGGCTTCTACATTTTACTAGTAAAGTGTCTTAACAGACTTTAGGATCACTCGTGATAATCTAAATGGCGGTAAGAGACATCAACATTTACCTAAGACAGTGGGTGACCCAGAGACATTTTACAATATAATGTTTTTGAGGCAGACTTGTTTTGCTTATACTAGTGCTAAAATGAGTTTGCTATTTTTGAGCACATTTCAGCTGGTCTAAATACAGAAGAGTCCCTGAAGGAAGCCATATTTAAATTAACTCTCCTCGGTATAGTTTTAAATTCTCACATTGACTGATTTTGCAATTTTTCTCACTGCCTGGTAAGGGCAAGTAATTTTGTACATTAAAATACTATGTTTGAAATTGGCACCGCTATTAGTTACTGCGAGGATTTACCCAACAATTATTTGCGCAATTATTTGTATTTTTTAAAATAAAATATCTTTCTGTTGAAGGAGCACTTGTGACATAGACTTCCATCATTAGAATTAATTAAACATCAAGAAAAATCAGTGTGCATTCACAAAGAATCAGTGTTGTTTTTCACTTCCATAAAGTCTCATGTTCAAAGCTAGGATTTATGTAGAATTTCATTTAGAAATATATCTATAATCACTGTGTTTCTAACTTCAAACTGAACATACCGCTTCAGGCTGCAACATCTTACACCTACACATTACAGCTGCCTTAGTTCTCTCATCTCTATTTCGCTCTCTTCTTACCTTTAATTAAAATGCATTAAAGAAAGAAAAAAGAAACAAATGGTTGTAGAAAGTAGCATTTAAATGGGAACAATTTCTCTAAATACTGCTGTTTAGGAAATATACGGGCATGGTGTGCAGCTTCAGCAAGTTACACACAAGATAACATAAATATTACTGATTATGATGTTGGATGGAGTGAAAAGGACTCTTCCTGGGATCTGACTTCCAGATGGAACTTTTCAACATGTGAGCTAAAGCATCTCCTGAATCTTTCACTTTTTGAAATCATTTGTGTTTTCATAAAATTTACAAATGAATGTAACAAGTTACTTTACTACTGCTGCTGTAGAAAGTTACTGCAAATTTAGTGGTTTAAATAATACAAATGTATCATGTTAGAGTTCTAGAGGTCAGAAGTCTGAAATGGTCCCTCTGGGCTAAAGATAAGGCAGTGGAAGGATTTCATTCCTTTCTGGAAGCTCTGGAGGACCATCTGTTTCCTTGCTTTTCCAGCTTCTAGAAGCTGCCCTTACACCTTGGCTCAGAACTACCTTCCATCCTCAAAGCAAGTGACAGCCAGTCAAGTCACATCCTATTCCTCTGACACTGACTCTTCTGCTTTCCTCTTCTGCATTTAAGGACCTTGGTGATTACACTGAGCCCATCTGAGCAATCCAGGATAATCTTTCTATCTTAAAATCAGCAGATTAGCAAATATAATTTCACCTGCTACCTTAATTCCCATTGGCCATGTAATTTAACATATTCAAAGGTTGCAAGGATTAGAACAGGGACATTTTTTAGAGACCGTTTTTCTGCCAACCGCAAATATAAACAGATATACCCCACTCTAATAAATTAGAGGTATAAATGTTCAGTACTCCAACATTTTCACTCATAGATTAGACATATTTAAAGATCTATAAATGATGCATATTTGAACACGTATATAATCTATGTATAGAAATAAATATCACTGTTTATAATAAATATACTGGCATATTGATAAATATCCCTAAATAAAACAAGTCACATGCTATATGTACAATAGTAAATCTAAGCTCTTTGCTTCACTTCCCTGGTTTTTGCCTTGGCTCCTGTATCATACTTTATCAACCTACTTGTTCTAACGAGGGGTTGACCATCAAACTCTCTTTCAAAAAACAAAGGCATATAATCACATTTGTACACATACAGACCCACTTACAAGCACACACCCACACACCTAATCAGGTTTCTGAATCAATCCCATCTGAGGGAGGGAAAGTTTTTTCATCCTGATTTCCAGGGGTTTGCCTTTTAGTTGCTGCTATTAAATCCACTCCCATGTTGCTTCCTGGACTGAAGCCATTCTAATCCCAGTGATGCCTAATTCTGGTAAGAAGGTTATGGTTATACCTGCACGTCAAAGTCTGAGTCCCTATGTCCCTTCAGTGTAGGCACACACCGCGCATCCAGGTTCACCTTTCAGTATAGGTTCACACTCTGAGGAATCGTACAGCCTACTTCGTATTCTGATTCTAGGAGGATCCTAAAATCCTGACTGCACATTGACTACATTGGTTTCAGAATGTAAGATGTTGCACACTCAAATTAATTTGTGGCATGGCTATTGAGCAGAAAATCGTATTTATTACACAATGAGTTTTGTTCTATTGGGAATGGAAGAGGAGTTACACTGGCAGAATTCACTGTGTCTTAAATAAGTAACATGCTCAACCTAAAACAGCTGAAGAATGTTGAGCTTCTTAGGCAGCTAAATTCCCTAAAAATTTTATTCTTTGAGACATTAAATCATTGCAATAAATATTTACTAAACACATATTGTGCACCAGGCTTAGCTCTAGGCACATGGGATACATGAGTGTACAAAAGAAAAAACGACCCCTGTCTAACATGTGTCACGTTGCAGAGCAGAGCAGTGCATTCAGGAAACCTCACATAAAGGGCTTTATCATAATAATCCATAGTGCAGGAAGGAAGCAAAGGCAGGCTGCCTTTCTCATGGTCTGGTTCTTCCCTAGGCTTGCTTCCCTTTCAACTTATATTTTAGAATTTACCTTTTTCTGTGTTCTTTCATTATAACTTACCCATCACTAGAATGTAAGCTCCAAGAAGGCAGGAAATTTCATCCATGTTGGTCACAGCTGCATCTTCATGGCTCAGAACAGTGCCTGGCACATAGCAGTTTCTCAAGAATTTATTTGTGGAGTGAGTGAATAAGTAACTGAATTTTGCCTTTGGTCCACTCCTCGCTGCTCTCCTCCTTGGCTGTGTCACACTTTACCCAGTTTCTGTGGTCTAAGTCTCCACTGGCAGACGCAGAACAAAGGAAAGGGAGTACTAGTATTTTTTACCTTTAGCTCTCATAGCCTTTGTTCCTTCACCTGTACAATGAGGGTGATAAAGGTTTTATTACTTACCTACTGCTGTGTAATAAATGAACCCCAAATTAAGTGGCTTAAAACATTAACAATAAAAGTGTATTATTTCACATAATTTTTACGGGCCAGCAATCTGGGAGTGGCTTAGGTGGGTTCCTAGAACCAGGGTCTACTAGTCAAGGTCTCTCATGAAGTTGCAGTCAGGAAACTGGCCAGCACTGTAGTCATCAGAGGCTTACCTGGGGCTGAAGGGTTATTTCTTGGGTGGCTCACTGGCAAGTTAATGCAGGTTGTTGATAGGAAGTCTCAGTTCCTCAATTTGTGGTCCTTTTCATAGAACTACCTAAGTGGCCTAATGACATGGAGATGGCTTCCCTCCGAGAGTAACCCAAGAGTAAGCAAGGCAGAATCCACATGGCTTGTGTGATCTAGCCTCGGAAATCACACACCATCCCTTCTACAATATTCTACTTAGTTACATGGGTCAGCCCCGTTTACTGTAAGAGAGAGTACACAAAGGCACAAATACCAGGAGGCGAGGATCATGGGGGATCATCATCTTCAAGTCTGGCCACCAGAAGATACCTGACAAGATGGTGGTGGCATTTAAATAAGTCGCACATGTAAAGTACCTGGCATGGTGCCAAGCACACAGTGACTAGGAAATGTCAGTTCTACTTGGTTGCTCAGGCTTCAATGAGTTTTTTTTTTTTTTTTTTTTTTTTTCTTTTTTTTGGCTGTGCCGCAGGGCTTGAGGGATCTTAGTTCCCTGACCAGGGATAGAACCCAGGCCCTGAGCGGTGAAAGCACTGAGTCCTACTTTAGATTAATGTAGGCTGGTTCTTCAAATGTGTGGTATGGTGGAGGGCACCCATTTAGTCACTCTAGATTTGTGGGTTTTTTTTTTTTTTTTTTTTTAATAGTGGTAGATTATCGCTCAGTGCTTTCTGTAGACGTCTGCCTTTGTCTATGGAATTTGTATCTCTTTCTCATCTATTCATTCATTCAACAAGTCTGCTGTCCTCAAATACTATAGACCTGTGACAACCTTATCCACCTGAATTATACATTTTTGGCACTAACCACTTGCTGAAATAATGACCCAAAATGGCTGGTCTGCCACTGTGGTATTAGAATGTGCTATTTCCTGGCACCTGTGCAATGATATTATCTCCCGGATTTCCAGGGTACACCTGGTGTCTGTCAGTGGTCATTTTCTCTAACCCGCTCTGATAACTTTGACCCTTTCAACATTAACTTCTATGCTTCCAACCTTTCTACACACAGAGAAAAATCTATCACAGCCTCAGCTTGGGTGTCATGAAAGCAGACTGCTGTGGTCTGAGTAATACAGAGCTGTGCAGAAATAAAAGGGATAAGCAAGCAGATGAGAACAAGTCTTTGACAGACGACTGAAGACCAAGCTGAGAAGAGAGAAAAAAAATCCTTCTAAAATGAACTTTTCATCAAACCTGAGATCAATTCGTGGGTGAAGAAGAAATTTTGTAAACCTCATTCCTCTTGACTTTTTTCAAATTATAAGCTGTTTATGAGTGCTCTCCCATAAGCATTATTTTGCACATTTGTTCAATTCTGTATTGCCAGCAAGGGTGTCACAGGAGTAGAGGCCTCACTCCAGGGAGTTAGCAAAAGATTAAACTTCAGCTGGAATGTTGGGAGAAGCTGGTATGCTGAGTCAATAACAAGTACCAGGTTTAATTTGATGTTTTCCATGCACGATGAAAATTGTGGGTTTTTTCTAACTGTAGAACTATTGCCTCTTCTGCTTTCTTTTATGGGTTCCCTGTAGAGTGTGTGTTATGCTCTGATATTTGAAATTGATCGTGCAGGTTCTATTTCGAGGGTGATAATAAACCTGGTACAAAAGCTGGGGTTAGTGAAGGTGACTATTAACCTTTCTTCTAATACAGTCGATCGATTTTGCCTTGTGGCACCAACACATTCCCAGTATGATCTGCTGATGTCTCAATTTAAATATCACCTATAGATGAAGAATTAGAAATGGAAGAGAAATAGTTGTCTGAATTTTTGCAGGGAGAGCTAAAAAAGAGTTACCCCTCATTGTGTCCAGGCTATTATAAATTTTGCCACTAAGGAATTCATAGGCAAATTAAAACCTTTTATTATCTGCCATGTATAGAACATCACATTTGTCCTTTACTTAAGAAGGTAAAGATCAACATACTAAAAAACTTTAAGCAATTTTAAGATCAACATGATTCTTGCCATTGTGTGGTGAAAAGAAGTTTTGTAATTAGATAGACCAGACTTACTGTGCTGTCTTGGAGGTAACTTAATTTGAGCCTCAGTTTCTCTATCTGCTAAGAGAACAAAGAATTCCTGCATATTAGTTCTGTGAAGGTCAAATTATTTATCATCTGCAGCACCTAGAAGAATACTAGGTGGTTGTTGAATAAAACGTGAGTTCTCTTCCTTCTCGGAATGGTTTTTACAACATATGTACAGTTTTTCAAGTTTTTTTTCCATTTCTGAGTCTAAAGAATCTCAGGTTTTATTCTCATTTGCTACAACAGATTTCTTTCAGATAATGCATTGGCAAGGTGACAGATGAGTTACCCAGTGTTTGATTGGGAAACAGATCTCTGAACTTCTTACTGTCATCTTAAAATGTGGGTGTAGATTGGATTACAACTGGTTTGGCATTAATAAAAATATATATGACAATTATAGTTGCTCTGCATGGCAGCTTTTACTGGTGCCTTGTGACCTGTTTACTATCTCAGGTTGAAGTCCAATAAATTTCATTTTTGTAATTAAAAAAAGTCTTCATTTCCAAATGATTAGCCAGCTAGAAAAACTATAAACCTCCTAACTCAAGACTTAGGTAAGAAAGACATTTGATGCTCCTTGTAAATTCTCCATTGCAAACAAAATCAACATTTGTGTGATATAAGAATCACATCTTGGGACTTCCCTGGTTAACTTCAATGGTTAAGACTCTGCACTTCCACTGCAGGGGGCACAGGTTCGATTCCTGGTCAGGGAACTGAGATCCTGCTTGCCAGGCAGCGTGGCCAAAAAAAAAACAGGAAGAAAAAAGGATTAAAAACAAGAATCACGTCTTGACCAATTATCATTATATACATGGCTTTAAATTTCTAAAATTACGATTATAAAGATATCCAACAAGGACCAAATGAGAACATGACACACGAGGGTAGCCTGACCTTAGAGCTACTTAGGAATTACTGTGTAAAGGGAACTTTGATTTCATGGGTTGAGAATAAGGATGCATCTTGATAGCTTAAAGCAACATTACAAAAGTGGACCCATGCTGTATCAGTATACTTACTCTTTTGTCCAAGTAGAAAACCAAACCTCTTACTGTTTATATCACACCTTTTGGGGGGTAGGAGGAGGAAAAGCAATTTATTTAAGAAATTAAAAAAATAACATTGAAAACAACTCGAAGCCCCAGGAAGCTAAAGGACATGGTAATAATTGTGCCTCCAGAATGAGGTAGCAAGAGCTGTATCTTTTACTGAAAATGACTGAGTTGGATAACAGTTGTAAAAAGACTCAAGTGTTTGAACATTTTACTACCTTAAAAATGGGAAAGACAAACTCAATTAGGTTTTGCCTGAAAAGTCTCTCTTGTGTTAAAGAAATTAATACACATCCAAGGCTATGGCATATGTATATTGTATTTGGAAGTATCCTGTTGTGTTTAATGCAAATTCTTAAAATAATATATTCAAGGCATTGCATGCATCTCACCCATGGTGTAAATTTGGATTAAGCAGCAAAACAGAAGGCCTGCTTTGTTCAAGACATGAAACATATAATTTAACAGTCAATGAGTAAAAACTGCTAATGGACTCAACTCAGTAAAACGTCTTTTTACACTAACCCTTAGTCAGTCTCCCTGAGTTTGCTGTGCCTATGAATGCCTGGAAGGGGATGGAAAACCACGGCCTTCCTCGGCATCAAGAGCTGACATGGGTTTGACTTTCTGATCAGCTGATTTTGTAATATTCCTTTCTCCTTCGATTTTCTTTCATGTTCTAAAACACTTTTTCTCTCTATCTATACAATCTTATTACTAAGTACGTTTCTTGAAGGAATGGTTTGGGGCGCTACAGGCAGTTAGGAAAATGTTTGTGTAAACATTTTGCTTTCTTACTAGAAACTGGTTTGACAACTTAAGTCTGGCTGTGTTGTAGGCAGAATAAACTCAGGGTTGGGACTGCTAGAGAGGCCAATTTTATTGCTTTGGCCTTAGTTCTGGAAAGGATTACTTAGATTTTTTTAATTATTATTATTGCCTGAAAATTTCACAATCCTCTAGGAGTTAAGTACATGGACTCTAATTTTATATGAGCCAGACCTGACTCTGACTCCTGATTCCGGCACTGCTTATGTGACCTCTGCCACCTTCCCTCTTTAAGCCCTAGTTTCCTCATCTGGAAAATGACATCATAATAGTATCTATTCCTCATGTTTTGAGGATTAGACTGGGTTTCCTTATGCAGTACAAAGCACATGTGATTACTGCATATTAAGTTTGCAGAACTTTTTAGCTTTTTTCACGTTTATTCTCTGTAGATGTCGGTTTCGCTCAGTTCCTTCCTGAAGAGCTCTGAGCAGCTTTCTTGCCTCATCAATCTTACTCTGTGAAAACCACTCTTCCAGGTACACAACAAAAGAGATCTGTGACTTTCCAGAGCTCCCTCTCTAGTGGGGGTAAATATGTACAAAAATAGCTTCAAAACAACAGCGTTGTTATGATAACCGTTAGAGCAGAAATATACAATTGTTAACTTTAGGAGTACAGGAAGAAGATCCGGCTGTATAATTTTCGACTCCAGTGCAAAATGAGAATGCAGAGGCCCTGGTTCAAATTTCAAACAGCAAGAGCAGAGCATTAAGCCAAGCACTGACCACTTCTGAGCTTGGGGCCCTGTGTGACTGTGTTTGTCCCACACCTATGCATCTGGTCCTGACTGGATGGGCATATTCATTTCAAGCAAGAAAATTAGAGATCTATTGGTTGAAAGATCTAGCAGCTCAACTAGACCTTGAAGAGTGGAAAGAACTTTGAAGAATGGGTAGAAGAGTCTGGGCAAAAGAGAAAATTTGTGTCAAGCTCACATGGAATTAAAAATAGGTTTGTTTTTTTTTTTTTTTTTTAAAGAAAATGAGACTTATTGGGGAAAAGGAAAAGTGATTTGTCAATAGGAAAGGGAGATGGGGATATAGTAGAACTAAGTTTGAATTTTCTGCTAAGAATAAAGTAATCCAAAGGATTTTGAGAATAGATACAGGAGCAGATCAATTTAGGAATATGTCTCTGGTGGCAGAAAGACAGAGAATTGATTTTATGAAGGAAGCATAGGCAGTAGGAACTTTGCAGATGAAAGTGACAAATTCCTTAATGGGGAAGTGGCAATGGTTCTTCCGTTTCTTTCTGTTTTTCTGCAGTCTGATGTATGCTTTTTTCTTCTCCCACACGAAGCAACGATCTGTTTCTGTGTTGAAGACATCTTCAATTATACAGTGCAGGCCAAAGAAAAACATAATGGAATTTTAACCAGATTGCTTTTTCTCTGTAGACAGATTTTCAGGAACATCTCCATTCTGGTTATAGAAGGAGAGCTTGAAAACACCAAAATGTGCATTAAAAACCTATCACCTTTTCTTGGTCTTTCAAACAGAACTGTATTCCAGAAACACCATGTTATTTTGTATTCCAGGCAATGCTTTTAAGACAACATGGGTAAACCCTTGCCCTATCCGTTGCTGAATAGAAGTGCAAGTCTGTGCACGTTTGTGTGTCTGCCTCTCATCCTGACTGTCTTCAACAGTGGGAAATTAAAATCTTTTCCTTCCTTTTCTGTTTTTTTTTTTTGTAATAACTCAGCCTTGAGTCAGAGGTACATGTTCAGCCTCCCCAAAGTGCTGCCATCATATAGAAGGAGTTCCTTAATTTATCACGTCTTAAGGAAAGCTAAAAAGTTCAGGACGACAAGGAGGGGATCAGCCATCCTCAGAGTGGCAAATGCACATGGGGGGCTGTAGTTCAGTATCTACAAGGCACAGGGAACAGAATCTTATCCACGTTGCAGATTCCACTGAAACGGGAGAAAAGGGTGAATATACATTAATGTCAATGGAAATTATTAAAACTAATTACAAATTTTAAGGAAGAACTCTAAGGTAAAAATTCAGAAATTGTTTTTTTCTTTTGCTCCTCCATTAAACTTTTACTATCTCTGTCTGTTAAACTGGGCAAATGACCTAAGTCTCTCCAAGCCTCAGATTTCTTACCTGTGAAAGGAATAGGTACTTGCTAAGGTCTCTTCAGCATTAGAACATAAGCCTTGACATTCTCTGGCTCAGTGAATCTCCGTCTCGGATGCCTCCGTAGCGGGTAAGAGGGAAGGGGTCACATTCCTGCCCAAATATGTGCCCACAAAACGCCCATACCCTTGAGTGCAGCACTTACCTCTCTAAATGTCTATATTTCTTAAACAAGGGTAGTTACCCTTGTTATTTTCTCCAGGATAATGTGCAGATTACAGGCAATAATTAACATTCTTCTAACCACGTGCAGCCAGTTTAGGATTGAGTCAGCAGCTGCCGGTCAAGCTCAATAAGACTGGGGGGCAGGGAAGGGGGCAGTGGGAGGGGAATGCATATTCAGAGGCATCATTAAAAGCATGCATTTCCAGGGCTCTAAGAATGGGGCTGAGCAGCCCTTTGAATTAGAATTTCCTCTGTAGGTCTATTTCATAATTCCAACCAGACTTTAATATTGTTTCTTCATTTTAGTTGCTTTTTAAAAACTCTGACCCTTCACTCTTTGCATTTCTAATGTGCTACACACACATATACACACGTATATACAAACACACATACTAAAAGAATGTCTGATAGTTGCGCTGAAGTAATTTTGCTATTTGGAACATGCACAGCAGTAGGAGCTAAGCAGAGTGACCCTTGGGAAATCTCTATTGTCTGGAGTCTGGGTTGTCGGAAAAGAGCTACATCAAAATCCCATATTATGCCAGATAGTGAGGTGAGTAACGTGGTGGGGAATCTCAGACGGTCCAGGAAACAAACCTTTTTCCAGTGACCACAGCTGTAAGAGGCATGGGTTGTGAGAGTGTGAGTATGAGAGCTATAGGCGTTTACTGCTTTCCTGGAGAAGGGCTATAGGGTGAGGATGGGCAGCTTCCTTAGAGCATTTTCCATTCAGTAAATGGAGAATTTACTTTTAGACTTTTAGAAAATACCTCCAAGTAGGTACCAAGAATAACTCCAAACTTCTGTCGTTGAGCTGCAGGAACAGAGCGAGAAGTTGTTTTGTTAAGGGGCAAGAATGCTGTAACTAATTGTTTAAAAATGCTAATAACCATGATGCCAGTGATTCAATGTCTTTAGATTTTTTAGTCATTGGAATATGGGAGTGCAGATATCTACTAATAAACAATAATAATAGAACCAAGTACCAGTTACCTGCCTCACAGTCTGCACTCTCACATGTATTATTTCTCCCTTTTTAATGTATATTGCGAACAAAGTTCAAAGAAGTTTAGTGATTTGCCCCAAGTCACTTAGAAAGAGGCAGAGCTTATAGATCCCACAGCTTAGAGGGTAGCTTTTCTGCTTGCATTGTAACACTTTACCTCTCAAGGAAGGGTGGTTTTACTAGAGGCCAAGACTTCTCATTTCTTTAAATCACTCATGTTGTTGTTTCTGTCTCATTCTTCTTAAAAGTAGTATATGTCAGCTTTAATATGTTTTAATTAGAATATTATTAACAGATATGAACACAATGGGGAGACATTTCTCTCTTGCTTCTACTTTTTGGAATTTCTTCTGAAGAAGATAATAATACCTTTGAATTTATGATTATTTTTGTTTTCTTTCATTTTTGCCTCTTACTATTTCTAGTATGGCTACATAGAACCAAAATGCAAGAATTTTTGTAATTCAAAAATTTGCAGCAGAACGGACAAAATGGTTCGTTCAATCCAAAGAATCACTGATATTTGGTGAACTTAGCAAAATGCACAAAACATTAGTCATGAGTTTTAATTTCTACTCCATTACCAATTCAATCATATTTTTACTAGAGTCAGTGGGTGAATCTGAAAGAAACATCAAAGTTTCTTAAGTTTTGTTTTGCCTGTGTTTATATCTCGTATTGTTGTACACTGTGCACTCCTGTTTTTTTAAGAAGCTACAAAGTATAGGCATCTTCTTTCTCATTTGAAAGGAAGGTTACATTCATTTGAAAGGCATGGGCTGCCTAGAGTACTTCTCTCCTTTTACCTTTACCATCTTGCTGTAGAAGGTCATACATCTCACAGTGTGTATCCCTCTGTTACAATTTGCTTCCAACTGAGCAGAAGGGCTGAGCCAAGTTCAATGTGTCTAACAAACCTCTAATGGGAACCAGAGGCTGCAGATGCTGGCAGAGTCAGAAAAGCACCTGATCCCTCTTTATTGGCATGTTGGGGCTAATTGTGCTAATCGATGCTCCTTGGATTCCTTGCTTCTTCTCTGATACAGCACTTTATAATCCTTTCAATTTCATTGAGCTGCCGGAGCTCCCTGTGGAGATAGGAGATAGCTCAGAGACAGGCAGATAGGTATGGTCAAGAAGAAAGTCCTGGAGGAAACTGCTCTGAGTCAATCTGTTTCTTTTGTGATCACTGTGGCAATGTTACAACAAAAAGAAAAAAGGACAATTTAATTCATCAACAAATTCTAAACACAGACTAAGTAAAATATGTCAAAGACAAATATCATGTGATTTCACTTGTATGTGGAAATCTAAACAAAACAAATGGACAAACATAACAAAACATAAACAGTGTAAGAGATACAGAGAACAAACAGGTGGCTGCCAGAGGGGAGCAGGGTGGCGGGGATGAGGGAAATAAGTGGGTGGAGGTGGGGGTGGGAAATCCGAGGAAGGCAGTCAAAAGGCACAAACTTCCAGTTAGAAGATAAATAAGCTCTAGGGATGTAATGTGCAACATGATAAGTATAATTTATCCTGAAGAAAGATAAATTTAAATAATTCTAAATCTTTAAATGTATTATTTAACAACACTGCTGTATGTTACGTATGAAAGTTAAGAGCAAATCCTAAGAGTTCCCACCACAAGGGAAAAATTTGTTCTCTTTTTCTTTTCTTTTGTATCTCCGTGAGATGATGGATGTTCATGAAACTTACTGTGGTCATCATTTCACAATGTAGGTAAGGCATGTCATTATGCTGTACACCTTAAACGTATACAGTACTGTATGTCAATTACATCTCAATAAAACTGGAAGAAAAAAATGTTTGTAATAAAAAATAAATTCCAAACATACAAAAGTTTCAGCGATATAAAAAGAACTACCTCAGCCCTGGGTCTACTCTTTATTAACACTGTGACCAGGACCAAATACTAAAACCTGTGAGACACAGCTTTTTCTTATGTTAAATGGAAACTGACAAGAATTCCCCAGCCAGATCTGATACTAATCATATAAGATAACATGTGTGAAAATTGGGGGACATACTAAAGTGTTGGGATTTTACTGAAGCATCAGAATATTCTTAGGTTTTTTAAAAAGTGGCCACATTAAGGAATTTTTTATTTTTATATGGTTCAGACATAATCTGAACAGTTTCAAAATAATGTCATAAGAAGGCACATGTGCCACAAAAATAAAGTTAATGGCAGGTTGTATATAAATGGCATTACTTTCCTTCTTAGATTATTTTTCTCTGTTGCTGTTTTACTTTTTTGATAATTTGTTTACTCTCTTGATGACATACATGGAACCAAGGTTATTTTTTTCTTTGTCTAGCTTAAAATATACAAAACCAGTGTGCAATACTTAGTTATGCATTTTTCCATCAGTCAGGTGTATTTAAAACAATTTTAGTTTTTGATCCCTGCTCTTATCGGTAAACTCCTAACAGAAATACAGCCCCAGGGGGAGATATTCAAACTGATATGTTTGTGTAGCTCCCATTAGTGATCTGAAGTATATAAAATATGTATTAAAAGATTTCCCTATGCTCACTCACCCCTTCATGACCTTTGCTCAAACAGGGTGCACCAGCTGGCTGCCCTGAGGGCTCAGCAGTTAAGCTACATAAAGAGAGCATTTTTTGAAAAGGGTAAAGCAAGGTGTAGAACTCAGGCTCTTGGTAACCTGCAACCTTACTCCAAGACTGCACTACTCCAGAGGCACATAAAATGCATTCCTCTTTCTCTCCTCTTAACTTTGCAGGCACCAATGATAAGCACCTAACAAGAACTGCCTTTTTATCACTAGAAAATGCTAGAGTGGATCCAGAGAAATCAGAAGTTAGAGGGGTCAAACTGGGCACCGGAATGGTTCTCTCTGTTACAGGAACTATTCTGTATGTTTTGATCCAGCGTGGGCTGTGTTTCATTCTTCGTTTTGAGGGGATCTGAGGGAGGGCAAATGGGGCAGAGTCAGATGAAGCAAACAAAAGATTCATTTTACAGTTGTGGCCTGTTACTGATTGGTGCAAAAGAGCTTTTGAACTATCACCCTGATGTGCAAGGAAAAAAAACAAACATAAAAACCAGCAAACAGGCTGAATTCTATAAAGCCATTTTCCACACATACACATCTGAATAGAATTAATTAGCCCTCTTCATTTTCACACATTTTAAAGTCTCAAACTTAGCTTTGTCTAACGCTTAGAAGTTCATTCAATTTATTTCCCAAGCACAATGTTAGAAAATGTGAATTCAGTATACTGATATGAGAACTTGTTTTCTACTCCTGTGAATATTAAAATAAATAAACGAGAAGAAAAAGAGAAAGGGAGGGAGGAAAGGAAGAAAGCAGTTAGGGAGGGAAGAAGAAAGAGAGGAAGGAAAAAAAGAAAGGCATTCTTGGTATGAAATAAAAAGCTTAATGTCAATTTCCTCTACTTCGGGGATGTTCCAAGTTGATGGAAGATGGGTGACAGAAAGAAACGGGAGGAAAAGCAAAGACCATAAGGATGTTAGACTGTAACTTTTCAGTCAAAGTAAAATATTTGAAAGCAAAAATTTGTTATCATATGAAACTACAGTCAAAATCTTTGTAGAACTCTCCATATATTTCTATCTCAAAACCCATGAAAACTTTAATATGCAGAGAAAATAGGGTAGAAAAAGGAAGATGATACTGTACCTCAAAACTGTCTTTCTTATTAAAACCTCACCTTTGGAGAGGTCTACATGACAGCGTGAACATCTGGAATCTGCTAATTAAATGAATATTTCTTATTTTAATCCAAATACACAGCATTTGTGCAGTTATATAAAAGTATATACTGAGAAAAACTCTGCAGCACAGAAACCATATCTCCTCTTTGGAAAATGTGTTTTCTTGTCCTTTATTTTTAGAGACCCAGGCTGCAGTTGGTTTATCATTGTGACTTGGAAAAGGTCATAAGAGACAGCCTTGTTACTATACCCAGGTGTGGCACAGAGCACAATGTCGAGACTATGCCCTAAGATTCATAAGATTCTCCCAGCATTGCAGGACTAAAAACTGGATAGACCCCATTATTGAGTATACACAGAAGCATGACTATGACAGCTCTTCCAGTTGGGTGGATACATCCAGGATGTCTGGTGAAGACTCGGAATACAGCAAAGCAGAGTAAAACACCCCACAGAGGGCATGGTATTCTTTCAGGGATTCTAAACACTGTATGTATCTTCCTAAGTGCCTAATTTGCTACTGAAGAATGATTTGGCTTCTGGAAGTAATTTAGTTGGAAAATAGGGGATGACGATCAGGCTAAGGACAGTCTGTAATTTAGGGTCAGACTCCATGGCCCAACATCGCAATTTCTCAGTAGTTTATAATTTTTGCTTCCAATCTTAAACTGGAGAGAGTACAAGTGTGAGAAAACAAATGACCATTTTTCCTTCCAACATTCTAAATACTTCATCTGGAGTTGGGTACATTTTTGAATTTTCATTGTGTTAGGAAAGATAACATTATCTTAAATAATTTCTCTGCCTGTGTGCCTAATCATCAGATTGGCACAAAGAATCTCCATGTTTTTCATATCATTTTGTAAGTTTATCACGTGTACGCATATATATGCATGCACGTGAATTATTTATATTTATTTGTAAGTCATATCAATTGTTGTAATATATTTGAAGTTTAAAAACTTTATATTTGGGCAAAATTACATTAAGTAAAAAAAATTTATATAACCTCAATGAATAGTGTTTCAATTTTTGCTAAAGAGACTATGGAAAAAGTCAAGTGAATCTTTGATAGGCACAATAGCGTTTAAATTATGAACACCAAAGGACCTCGTAAAATCAACAGAGGTTCAGAGAGCAAACTGTTGTGTTAATGCTAATCATATTCTTATCTAACTTACTGAAAATGTCTTACCATGATATTATGTACCAATACAGTTGTAAAGTGGCAAATCTTTAGAAAGTGGCAAGTTGCCGAATAATAATAACCCAAGAAATTATGTATCATCTGAGGTTTGGAACCGAAATGAGGTACACAATTTGTAATAACCACCTACAAATTTGCAAAGCTACCACACAATCATAAAGTGTGATCAACAATGTGAAAAAATGGACTTCAAAAATGAAAGAAAAATTAAGGCAGGTATATCCTTTTCCAAGAAAACAAAGATAAAACTGAAGTGTGTGTTTTGTATATTTGTATTATAGAAACAAACTGACCTCTTGTTTTCAAAACAGTATAAATAACTTGTGGAAGTTAATGACTGTCACACTTTTGCCCCTCCCCCTCCCCCCAAACACACAAACACACACACACACACAATTTTTTCTCAGGAAATGCATGGGGCTGTGAGGATTTTTCTTAATTGAGGTAAAGGGTCCAAAACACCTAGAACCCACAGTCTCTTTCCATTTATGTACAAACCTTTACATTTTGTGAAGTTAGCAGTTTCGTTGATCAAGTCATCAGCATAATGAAACAGTTGGTATATTGAGCACTTCGGGTAATGGAGTCATCATTAACTGTACTGGGAAGGAGTACATAGGTTACAGGCTCCCACCACTGTACATATTGGAGAAAAACAGGTTTTTTAAGTTATAACTTTTTATGGTCAATGTAGTTATCAACTGTAATCACAGAAGTATTAACGTGGCATAGTATTTTGGTATTGAAATGAAATGCACCATTACATAAAAGTAATGCTGTTTATTTCAGGAAGAACTCTGTCTAACCAAGATAATTTCTACACGTCTTTAATGAAGGAAGCTTAGCACTTCCCTTGATAATTATTCCTACAGTCTAACAATAGCTCTATTCAAGAGCTTTTGTTATATGTAGTAAAATAGTTGCTCCAATTTTTACCAGTTTCTCCCTGAAGAGAAATAATTGATTCTTTGAAAGCTTTAAAAAGCTTTCAGATGAATGTTTCTGTCTTATGACAAGTGAGGAAATCTCTGGGACCATGGCCTGGTCTCCATGCAGTTCACATGGGTCATGTCAGTTAGTCTATTATAGTGGAGAAGGGAGAAGAATCCCATATAAATTGCTAATTATGATCAAATCAGTCACAAGTAACATGAAACAATTTGAAAAATGAAAAATAAAATGTGTCTAGTTGTTCTGATTATGTAATTACACCAATGTGTGTAAATCTATAACCAAGTATCTTTTTTATTACTCCCCATTGACCGGGGAGCATATGAAGCTATAGAGATTATTTTAAGGGCAATAAGACATGATTTTGTCCAGAGTTCCAAAGGACACCTGAATCTTGTCATGGCCCAGCCATTCCCTTCTCCAATGGGATACCTAATGGTACAAATAAAAGGGAAGTCAAAATGTCATTTAATTATTAACTAGGCTAAATCACAAAACACAGTTATTTGGTAAAGTGAACTGAGCAGATGGTCGCTTCCCCCAAGAATGAATCTTACCACCAGATGGGCCACAAGAAACTAAAGCAACCAGTGTTTACATCGAGAGGAAAGAAGGGAAAAAAGATATCTGCTGGCTTTCTTGTCCAGCCAGCTCTAAGGAGTAGGAAACCAATGAGACACACTTACATAATAAGTAAATTTGGCCAATCAGATTTGTATTTCATCCAGTTTATGGAAAACAAAAAAGTGATGGGTCGAGGGGCAGGAACCTTAACTCCTCCCTTGCAGGACTTAGAGCGTTGAAGAAGTCAGGCCTATTTTCTTACCCAGTATGTAGGATGCAATTCTCCCTCGGTATCTGCAGGGGATTGGTTCCAGGACCCCAGGGGATACCAAAATCTCAGATGCTCAAAAATGACAAATTTGCATGTAACCTATGCACATTCTAATCATCTCTAGATTACTTATAATACCTAATACATGTAAATGTTAGGTAAATAGTTATAAATACAATGTAAATGCTACAGAAATAGTTGCTAGCACATAGCAAATTCAAGTTTTGATTTTGGGAATTTTCTGGAATGTTTTTTCAAATAGTTTTGATCTGCGGTTGGTTGAATGCAGAACCCTTGGATACAGAGGGCTGACTGTACTCTGCAAAACCACACAGGAGCACCAGCTCCTCTCCGGGATATCCTGCCACGGCACAAGTTTCACAAGCTTTCTCCACAACAGCTAAAGGGGGAAATCAGGAAACTCCAGACAAGAACTCCCAACCATTTGGGGCAGCTCTCCAACAAAGAAATTCCAGGCCAGTGATCTAAAGTTGGAATCCTTTGCTCTGAAGGCAAAAGTTCTACTAAATAGAACAACTTCAACCTTCTTTCCTAGTACTCTCTTCTGGACTGCATGCTCCTTTTAATTATACAATAGAGTGTTATCAGCTATAGTCACCATGTGTCCATCAACGGATGAATGCACAAAGAAGATGTGGTCTATACATACAACAGAATATTATTCAGCCACGAGAAAGAAGGAAATCCTGATATTTGTGACAACATGGATGGACCTTGAGGGCATTATGCTAAGTGAAATAAGCCAGATAGAGAAAGACAAATACTGCATGGGATCCCTTATAGATGGAATCTAAGAAAAAAGTCAAACATAAAAACGGACAGTAGAAAACTGGTTGCCATGGAAGGGGGGGTGGGGAAAATAGGAGGAGGTTGGAAAAGGGTAGAAACTTTCATCTGTAAGTTGAATAATGTCTGAGCATTTAATGTATAACTAGGAAGTTCTATTCTTATTGGTATCTGTATGCCTGGCAATAAATGTTTGTTGAATGAATGGAGCAGTGAGATATATAATTAATTTTTGAGGAAAGTCATTTGAAGAAAGATATGCAACCAAACATAGTAAACGTAACAATTATTCATTCTGATTTGTAGGCTGAAAGATAATGACACAAACTATTTGCATATATTATTAACTACACATACGTGGCTGTTATTCAACTCAAAGTCATGAAGTAATATGAGAAGATGCAAAAGATGAGAAGAATTCAAGAAGAATTCCAAGGGGGGACCTGAATATTACTAAGACTGTTTTAAAGTTTCCAAGCTGTAGAATACATCTAAATAATTAGAGGAATAAGTTTACGAGGAGACATCGAGGCTTCCATCCTTAACGTGGGTGCTGCAGATATTCGTTCAGTTATTCAACAAAATGTCAAGAGTACTATGTTCCAGGGATTGTACTAGGCATCAAGAGTTCAGAGATAAACAAAGAATAATTCTTGGCCTCATGGAAATCCCATTTTAGCCAGGTATGCAACATGAGACAGAATAGTCTGCAGATCTTTGGGAATGTAGGAAAGGAAGTATTGGTTTTCCATATGCATCTAGATGAGCAATTTGAAGGAAATTTTTATGATATGTGAAACATGATCAGGGTATTTCTCCATGTGACCTTTGGGTGGGAAGGAAATGGGCATTAGGCAGAGCTGGGGTAAGTGTAGAAATAGGGGTGGGGGCAGTTAGGTGAAAACAAGGTAAAGAACACAGCATAACGAAAGTATACAAGGGCATGATATTTTCTGGAAACTCAGTTCTCTGGTGGTTAAAGCAGATTGTGCTTAAAGAAAGGGGTGAAAATTTTCAGAAGACAGAGTGGTGGAAAGTGATACTTTAAGGTAGACGGGGGACAGCTTGTAAATATTCTTGGCTTCCACATTGAGGAGTTTGGACTGCTAGCCCTTCAATGCAAATCTATGATTAACTTCTACCTCCAGATCAACGTGCTTTGCCATCCTACCTAGAAACCTTGATCTCAACCCTTTGCTTCTTCTCTAGGATCGTGCTTAGTGAATTATTTCCTTTATCATCAACCTCTCCTTTTTTCCTGTGTTTTCTCTTTAGTGTTTCAATAGCCTCAAATGTCTTACATAATTAAAAAAAGAAACATTTGAGTGATCCTCACCAGCCACCATGCTCTCTCTTTCTTACCCTTCACTTCATGAAGATTGATCAGTATAGCTGCTTTACTCCTAATTCCACTGCAACTGAGATTCTGCTCCACTGGTATACCTCCTGTGTTAAGACAAACATCATCACTGACCCTGTTGTCGCCAACTCTAGGGGATGTCTTAAAATTATCTGTGGGGTCTTCTGCTGCATTTGTTAGTGTCACACCTGTACTCTATACTTTCTAGTGTCTTGTCATCACTCGAGTTCACTTACTTTTTTTTTTTTAACCATTCATTCCCAGTCTCAAAAGTAGGATACTCCTCTGTCCACCATTTAATGTTGATGTTCTTCAGGATTCAGCCCTTGTTCCACTTTTCTTCTCATTCGATACACTGTTCATGAGTAATTTCATATTCATTTGTGGTTTATTTTATATGTATATATAATGACTCTGAAATCTCTCTCTCTGGCTTGGTCTTCCTTCATTTTAGATTTCTCTACACAAACTTCCATCTGTATGTATCCACCTGGCTATCCCACAAAATATCTCAAACTTTGAAAGTCCAAGAAATAATGGAAAGGTCTCCTCCAAACCTTCCCTACTGCTTGTATTCTCTAATATCAACTGTCACTAATATTCATCACATCATGAAAAAACCTTACATTATGCTAGACTACTTCACCTCCACTATGACACCCTCCCTCACAAAATTCTGGTGATTTTATTCCTAAATATTTCCTAAATTTTTTCTTTCCTCTATACAAATACCAGCCTCATCATCTGTTGCTTGTGCAACTACTATACCCTTCCAATTAATATCTTTCCCCCAGTCATATTTCACATTTAGTCAACTCTTCTTCCAACCACTACAATGAGTCATCTTAAACATGATTATAAGTTTCCCTAGTTAAAATCTTTTACTGGTTCCCCATTACTCAGAGATACAGCCAAACTCCACTTCATGCTATATTCTTGCTTGTTTAAGACTATTCAAAGTTTTCCCATTGTAATTATGAAATTCATATAATTCACCAAGACCTACAGCACCTTGCAAGAGAGGTTCCTCCCTATCTCATCAATCTCATTTTTAGCCACCCTGCCACCCTGCCACCCTTGCTTGCTATAGCCATGTTTGTATTTTTTCATTCTTCAAAGAAGCCAAGCTCTTTCTTTCCTACCTCAGGTCCTTTGCAATGGGACTCTTTTCCCCAACTTTGTGTGTGTTAGTTCCTTCTCACATTTAAATGAGACCTGATCAGAAAGGCCATTCCTGGTCATCACATTTCAAGTATGTCCATCCTCTCACTTTTTATATCAGCAATTTGTGTTTACCTGCATATCACTCATCAGAGCTTACACTCATTTTTTTTTTTTTTGACTCTTTAACATGTAGAGTGAGCTTCAAGAGAGCTGTATCCACAGCAGAGTGTCTGGCATACATTGAATAACCACTCAATGAACGGTTATTGAATGGCTGTAAATTGCATGTGATATTCATGATAGCTCATTTTTACCTCCTTTTCTATCCTTCTGAACCTCTACTTCCTACCTCATAGTTTATGTTTTCATAATTCTGAACTGTTTGCAGTTATAGAGAAATGCCATGTTACACGGTTTGATACATTTTCTCCTGCTCCTACGTTTGTCTGGATAATCATCTATGTTTCCCTTCCTTCTGAGCCTGGATGACTTATTAAGCCTCAACTCAGGCGTCATCCCACCAGGAAACCTTCCTGAAAATCTAGGCTATGCTAATTCAGGCTCCACTGAGCTCCATGACACTCTGGGTTCCCTCTATAGTACACTTTCCATGTTATATTGAAATGATCTGTTTTGAGCTGACTCCCCACCTCCCCAGTCACATATCTGTATTCATATTCCTTTAGGGGAAGGCTCACATCTTATTCCACTTTGTATTCCTTCTACAAATAAGGTGCCTAACAAAAAGATACTTTTGGATGACCCTATTTTTAAACTTTGTTTCAAGTAATAGGAATTTCAAGAGTATTAAACAAAACCATGACATGGTCAATTCAGTGCTTTTACATAATCACTTAGCTATATGGAGGCTGGACTGTAATAGCCTTAGCTATTAAAGCCTAATAAGAAGATGAGACACAGTGATGGAGCAAGCACGAGATGCAGAACAAAGGGGAGCGGCCAGTTAAGACTCAATAGGGGGTGAGGGAAATAGGGATAGGTTGGTAAAAGGCTGCAAACTTTCAATTATAAGATGAAACAGGTCTGAGGATCTAATATATAAAATATGATAACTACTGCTGATAACACTCTATTGTATAATTGAAATTTGCTAAGAGGGTGGAAATTAAATGTCCTCACCAAAAAAGAAGGGACAGGGTAAATAAGTGAGGTGATGTTTGTGTTAATTAACTCGATGGGGGAAATCCTTTCACAGTGTGTATCAAATCATCTCATAGTACACTTCAAATATCTTAAATTTTGTCAATTATATCTCAATAAAGCTGAACAAAAGGAATCAGTAAGACAGAAGGGCTAAGTTGAAATGGTAATGACAGGGAAGGTGAACTGAAAAGAAGGAAGAATCTAAGATGATTACATTTTCTGATTTCATTAATGGAAAGGACAGTATAACCATCTATAAAAAACAAAATGATATATGATGAGGCTGCTAATGCGCTGCAATTCGGTTCTCATAACCTTTGAATTCTATCAATCTTTCCTATAAGTCAAAGAATAATTTAGTTTGTTCATTCTCATTCCTGCATTTGCTAATGTGGAGTTTGCTTATGTGTGCATTCTGAAATACTTACCATTAGTGTGAAATGAGAATGTATCTTTCATTTTTTCTGCCTATTAGTCCATTAGCCTTTCATGTTAATTCTGTGTAATTCGAAATGCAACCAATATATGAGAGGATAATTTTTTACATTTTCCTAAAAGATGGTACACTCACTTGGTAATCAATTTTACACATTTACTTCAATTATATCAATTTCTAAATGTTATGAACCTTTCTCTTGACATCTATATAATTCTACATAATTTTCAATTGCTTTCAATTCCACCACTTAGTTGAGCTTCATTCCAGTTACTAAATAATGAGTTTTGAGAAAACCAGAATAAAAATCAAATATAAAATTCCAAGGATTATGCTAATGTAATATGTTTTTCCTGTGTGGAAACTTGGATATACACAAAAGGAAAAAAAAAGACATACAAAAATTTGACTTAAAGTAGAGAAAAAAATTCCAAAAATCACCAAAACAATTGTAATGCTAGCCCATATCAGATCTATTCTATCTACCATTAGAAAAGAATTTTGAAGGAGTATTTCATGAAGATAAAATTTCAGGGTGTACTCCATGAAGATTTCCTGAGTGTACTGATTTATTTAACATCTTTATTGGAGTATAACTGCTTCACAATGTTGTGTTAGTTTCTGCTGTATAACAAAGTGAATCAGCTATGCATATACATATATCTCCATATCCCTTCCCTCTTGCATCTTTCTCCCAGCCTCCCTATCCCACTCCTCTAGGTGGTCACAAAGCACCAAGCTGATCTCCCTGTGCTATGCAGCTGCTTCCCACTAGCTATCTATTTTACATTTGGTAGTGTATATATGTCAATGTTACTCTCTCATTTCATCCCAGATTACCCTTCCCCCTCCCCGTGTCCTCAAGTCCATTCTCTACATCTGTGTCTTTATTCCTGTCCTGCTCCTAGGTTCATCAGAACCATTTTTTTTTAGAATCCATATATATATGTGTTAGCTTATGGTATTTGTTTTCCTCTTTCTGACTTACTTCACTTTGTATAACAGACTCCAGGTCCATCCACATCACTACAAATAACTCAATTTCATTTCTTTTTATGGCTGAGTAATATTCCATTGTATATATGTGCCACATCTTCTTTAACCATTCATCTGTCGATGGGCACTTAGGTTGCTTCCATGTCCTGGCTATTGTAAACAGAGCTTCAGTGAACATTGTGGTACATGACTCTTTTTGAATTATGGTATTCTCAGGGTATATGCCCATTAGTGGGATTGCCGGGTCGTATGGTAGTTCTGTTTTTAGTTTTTTAAGGAACCTCCATGCTGCTCTCCATAGTGGCTGTATCAATTTACATTCCCACCAACAGTGCAAGAGGGTTCCCTTTTCTCCACACCCTCTCCAGCATTTATTGTTTGTAGATTTTTTGATGATGGCCATTCTGACTGGTGTGAGGTGATACCTCATTGTAGTTTTGACTTTCATTTCTCTAATGATTAGTGATGTTGAGCATCCTTTCAAGTGTTTGTTGGCAATCTGTATATCTTCTTTGGAGAAATGTCTATTTAGGTTTTCTGCTCATTTTTGGATTGGGGTGTTTGTTTTACTGATACTGAGCTGCATGAGCTGCTTGTAAATTTTGGAGATTAATCCTTTGTCAGTTGCTTCATTTGCAAATATATTCTCCCATTCTGAGGGTTGTCTTTTCATCTTATTGGAGGTGGGTCAAAAAAGGATCTTGCTGTGACTTATGTCATAGAGTGTTCTGCCTATGTTTTCCTCTAAGAATTTTATAGTGTCTGGCTTACATTTTGGTCTTTAAACCATTTTGAGTTTATTTTTGTGTATGGTGTTAGGGGTGTTCTAATTTCATTCTTTTACATGTAGCTGTCTAGTCTTCCCAGCACCACTTATTGAAGAGGCTGTCTTTTCTCCATTGTATATTCTTGCCTCCTTTATCAAAACTAAGGTGACATATGTGCATGGCTTTATCTCTGGGCCTTCTATCCTGTCCCATTGATCTATATTTCTGTTTTCATGTCAGTACCATACTGTCTTGATTACTGTAGCTCTGTAGTATAGTCTGAAGTCTGGGAGCCTGATTCCTCCAGCTCCATTTTTCTTTCTCAAGATTGCTTTGGCTATTCAGGGTCTTTTGTGTTTCCATACAAATTGTGCAACTTTTTGTTCTAGTTCTGTGAAAATTGCCATTGGTAGTTTGATAGGGATTGCATTGAATCTGTAGATTGCTTTGGGTAGTATAGTCATTTTCACAATGTTGATTCTTCCAATCCAAGGACATGGTATATCTATCTGTTTGTATCATCCTTAATTTCTTTCATCAGTGTCATAGTTTTCTGTATACAGATCTTTTGTCTCCTTAGGTAGGTTTATTTCTAAGTATTTTATTCTTTTTGTTGCAATGGTAAATGTGAGTGTTTCCTTAATTTCTCTTTCATCATTAGTATATAGGAATGCAAGAGATTTCTGTGCATTAATTTTGTATCCTGCTACTTTACCAAATTCATTGATTAGCTTTAGTAGTTTTCTGGTAGCATCTTTGGATTGTCCATGTATAGTATCATGTCATCTGCAAACAGTGACATCTTTACTTCTTCTTTTCCACTTTGGATTCCTTTTATTTCTTTTTCTTCTCTGATCGCTGTGGCTAAAACTTCCAGAACTATGTTGAATAATAGTGGTGAGAGTGGACAACGTTGTCTTGTTCCTGATCTTAGTGGAAATGGTTTCAGTTTTTCACCATTCAGAACAATGTTGGCTGTGGGTTTGTCATATATGGCCTTTATTATGTTGAGGTAAGTTCCCTCTATGCCTACTTTCTGGAGGGTTTTTATCATAAATATGTGTTGAATTTTGTTGAAAGCTTTTTCTGCATCTATTGAGATGATCATATGGTTTTTCTCCTTCAGTTTGTTAATATGGTGTATCACATGGATTGATTTGCGTATATTGAAGAATTCTTGTATTTCTGGATTAAACCCCACTTGATCATGGTGTATGATCTTTTTAATGTGCTGTTGGATTCTGTTTGCTAGTATTTTGTTGAGGATTTTTGCATCTATGTTCATCAGTGATATTAGCCTGTAGTTTTCTTTCTTTGTGACATCTTTGTCTGGTTTTGGTATCAGGGTGATGGTGGCCTCGTAGAATGAGTTTGGGAGTGTTCCTCCCTCTGCTATATTTTGGAAGAGCTTGAGAAGGATAGGTGTTAGCTCTTCTCTAAATGTTTGATAGAATTTGTCTGTGAAGCAATCTGGTCCTGGGCTTTTGTTTTTTGGAAGATTTTTAATCACAGTCTCAATTTCAGTGATTGTGATTGGCCTGTTTATATTTTCTATTTCTTCCTGGTTCAGTCTTGGAAGGTTGTGCCTTTCTAAGAATTTGTCCATTTCTTCCAGCTTGTCCATTTTATTGGCATAGAGTTGCTTGTAATAATCTCTCATGATCTTTTGTATTTCTGCAGTGTCAGTTGTAACTTCTCCTTTCTCATCTCTAATTCTATTGATTTGATTCTTCTCCCTTTTTTTCGTGATGAGTCTGGCTAATGGTTTATCAATTTTATCTTCTCAAAGAACCAGCTTTTAGTTTTATTGATCTTTGCTATTATTTCCTTCATTTCTTTTTCATTTATTTCTGATCTGATCTTTATGATTTCTTTCCCTCTGCTAACGCTGGTTTTTTTTTGTTCTTCTTTCTCTAATTGCTTTAGGTGTAAGGTCTGGTTGTTTATTTGAGATGTTTCTTGTTTCTTGAGGTAGGATTGTATTGCTATAAACTTCCCTCTTAGAACTGCTTTTGCTGCATCCCATAGGTTTTGGGTCATTGTGTTTTCATTGTCATGTGTTTCTAGCTATTTTTTGATATCCTCTTTGATTTCTTCAGTGATCTCTTGGTTATTAAGTAGTGTATTGTTTAGCCTCCATGTATTTGTATTTTTTTACAGATTTTTTCCTGTAATTGATATCTAGTCTCATAGCCTTGTGGTTGGAAAACATACTTGATACGATTTCAATTTTCTTAAATTTACCAAGGCTTGATTTGTGACCCAAGATATGGTCTATCCTGGAGAACGTTCCATGAGCACTTGAGAAGAAAGTGTATTCTGTTGTTTTTGGATGGAATGTCCTATAAATATCAATTAAGTCCATCTTGTTTAATGTGTCATTTAAAGCTTGTGTTTCCTTATTTATTTTCATTTTGGATGATCTGTCCATTGGTGAAAGTGGGGTGTTAAAGTCCCCCACTATGACTGTGTTACTGTTGATTTTCCCTTTTATGGCTGTTAGCAGTTACCTTATGTATTAAGGTGCTCCATATGTTGGGTGCATAAATATTTACAACTGTTATATGTTCTTCTTGGATTGATCCCTTGATCATTATGTAGTGGCCTTCTTTGTCTCTTGTAATAGTCTTTATTTTTAAGTCTATTTTGGCTTATATGAGAATTGCTTCTCTCGCTTTCTTTTGATTTCCATTTGCATGGAACATCTTTTTTCATCCCCTCATTTTCAGTCTGTATGTGTCCCTAGGTCTGAAGTGGGTCTCTTGTAGACAGCATATATATGGGTCTTGTTTCTGTCTCCATTCAGCCAGTTTATGTCATTTGGTTGGAGTCTTTAATCCATTTACATTTGTTAGTTATCGACATATATGTTCCTATTACCATTTTCTTAATTGTTTTGGGTTTGTTATTGTAAGTCTTTTCCTTCTCTTGTGTTTCCTGCCTAGAGAAGCTCCTTTAGCATTTGTTGTAAAGCTGGTTTGGTGGTGCTGAATTCTCTTAGCTTTTCCTTGTCTGTAGAGATTTAAATTTCTCTGTCGAATCTGAATGAGATCCTTGCTGAGTAGAGTAATCTTGATTGTAGGTTTTTCCCTTTCATCACTTTAAATATCTCCTGCCACTCCCTTCTGGCTTGCAGAGTTTCTGCTGAAAAATCAGCTGTTAACCTTATGGGGATTCCCTTGTATGTTATTTGTTGCTTTTCCCTTGTTGCTTTTAGTATTTTTTCTTTAATTTTTGATAGTTTGATTGATATGTGTCTTGGCGTGTTTCTCTTTGGGTTTATCCTGTATGGTACTCTCTGTCCTTCCTGGACTTGATTGACTATTTCCTTTCCCATGTTAGGGAAGTTTTCGACTATAATCTCTTCAAATATTTTCTCAGACCATTTCTTTTTCTCTTCTTCTTCTGGGACCCATATAATTAGAATGTTGGTGCATTTAATGCTGTCCCAGAGGTCTCTGAGACTGTCCTCAATTCTTTTCATTCTTTTTTCTTTATTATGCTCTGTGGTAGTTATTTCCACTCTTTTATCTTCCAGGTCACTTATCCATTCTTCTGCCTCAGTTATTCTGCTGTTGATTTCTTCTAGAGAACTTTTAATTTCATTTATTGTGTTGCTCATCATTGGTTGTTTGCTCTTTAGTTCTTCTAGGTCCTTGTTAAACGTTTCTTGTATTTTCTCCATTCTGTTTCCACAGTTTTGGATCATCTTTACTATCATTACTCTGAATTTTTTTCAGGTAGGTTCCCTATTTCATCTTCATTTATTTGGTCTTGTAGGTTTTTACCTTGCTCCTTCATCTGTAACATATTTTTTTGTCATTTCTTTGTTGTTGTTGTTTTTTTGATGGGTGGTGCTGTATTCCTGTCTTACTGGTTTTTGGGCCTGAGACGTCCAGCACTGGAGTTTGCAGGCAGTTGGATAGAGCTGGGTCTTGATGCTGAGATGAGGACCTCCGGGAGGCCTCACTCCAACTGATATTCCCTGGGGTCTGAGGTTCTCTGTTAGTCCAGTGGTTGGGACTCGGAGCTCTCACCTCAGGAGCTCAGGCCTGACCTCTGGCCTGGGAATCAAGATCCTGCAAGCCTCGGGGTGTGGTTAAAAAAAAAGAAAAAAAGGAGCAGTGCAATATCAAAGAATAAAAAACAAAATAAAATTAGAAAGATCAACAATATATCAGGAAAATAAAGCTATAATTGAAACAACTGCAACAAGGTAAAATAAAACCACAACAGAAAAAAGAAAGGAAAAAATGGGGGTGGGGACAAGCCAAAAGGAGAGCACAATAACAAAGTATAAAGAATAAAATAAAATTAGAGAAATAAAAGATTTATTAGGAAAAATAAAAATCTAAAAGAATCAACAACAGTGAATCAACAAGGTAAAACAGAACCCCAATCTAAAAGAGGGGGAAAAAAAAGTCTTGGCTATGGGGGCAGAGTTTAGGTGGGGGTGGAGTTTAGGCAGGGGCTGGGTTTAGGGTGGGGTGGGACCTAGGCAGGTGGGGGGTGACGTTTGAGCATGGGGGGGGCATAGGTGGGGCAACATTCAAGATGGGGTGGGGCCTCTGCTTAGGACCTGCTCGGAAGGGGAGAGGCAGCACGTGGAAAGGAGGGCCTCTGGAATGTGGAGTTCTCCTAGTTTGAAGGTGGAGTTCTCCTAGTTTGAAGGTAGAGCCCTGAGTGAGGGTGTGTGGGTGGGGTTTAGGCCCAGTGCGCTGGAGGGGGTCTCCGAGTGTAGACTTAGGGCCCTGCGTGGGGGTGTAGGGGAGGGGCTTGGGCTCTGCAGGGCAGGAGGGAGGCTCCGAGGGCAGAGGATTAGGCCCATGAGCCCAACAGGCTTCCCGGTGCCTAAGTAGACAGGGAAAGCACTGGCCCTGTCCCCTTCCATTCCTTTGCGCCCCTCTCCTACTGTCTCCCCCAGGGTCTCCCCGTCGCCGCTGGACCCCTAACCGTGGGTGGGTCCTGCTGGGTGTAGGAACTCCTCCCCTCCCCCAGCCACCCCTCAGGGGTGCCGGTCCGAGGTCTGGCCTTTACTTTTGCTCCCCCTTCCCTCCCTGCTCCTCCCTCAGGACCCCTGTGGCTGGAGGGGGGCCTCGGTGGGCAAAGGATCTGGCCTGGGATCTCAGCAGGTCCCTGGGGGCCCAAGTGGGCAGGGGAAACCTAGCCACACTCCCTTTTTTTTTTTTTTTTGCGGTACATGGGCCTCTCACTACTGTGGCCTCTCTCCCATTGCGGACCACAGGCTCCGGACGCGCAGGCTCAGCGGCCATGGCTCACGGGCCCAGCCGCTCCGCGGCATGTGGGATCCTCCTGGACCAGGGCACGAACCCGTGTTCCCTGCATGGGCAGTTGGACTCTCAACCACTGCGCCACCAGGGAAGCCCCACACTCCCTTTTGATCCTCTGCCCTCCCAGTGGTTCCCCAATTTCGGCCCTTCGGGCGTGGGATCCCTTCCCCTCCCCCAGCTGCCCCTCAAGGGCGCCAGTCCCGTCCTGCCTCCCCTTCTCCTCCCCCTTCATCCCTCACGCCCCACATCCTACCCAGTCACTGGGGGTTCCTCCTGTCCCCTTAGGTGTCTGTAGTGTCCCCCACGGGTGCCTGGTAGGTGCCCTAGTTGTGAAGAGACACGAACTCCACGTCCTCCTAGTCTGCTCTCTTGACTCCACCCCCCTGTACTCATGTACTGACATACAGTATAATGAGTAAGAGCACAGGACCTGAAGTCAGAGAGGCTTGCTCAAAGTTTTTCTTTCTGGCAAATTTCTTAATTTCTCTCTGAGCTCCATCCCATTGTAAAATGAGAAAAATAATTCAATTAGTTCAGATTTTATAGGATGCAGGTTTTAGAAATGCAATTCAAGTTAGTTTCAGTGCAGAAAAGAATTTGTTACCACAGGTTACCAAAAAGTGTTAAGAATGCTAAGTGCTAACTTACTCAAGTGGTATCCATGTGCTCAAACAATGGTTCTTTTTCTCCCTCTCTATCACTTGTGACTGTTTTCTTGAGGTTGGCTTCATTCCCAGCCAGGTGCCAGGGCCTATACACATGGTGGGAAAGTTGCTAGCTCATTTTTTTCTTTTTCTTTCTTTCTTTGTTTTTGGTACCATGAACTGAGAGGACTTATATAATTCTGGAACTCACACAGAAAAAAATAGCAACTTTCCTAGGGCAGAACAATTAGTCATGCTTGGATCATTGTGACCAACCCTGAACCAACTGTGGTTTCAGGAAGAAGAATAATTATGATCATCCAGGCCATGGGTCCAGCCAGCATTTGGTCCATGGGGCAAGATCAATTCCACCCAACCACAGGGTTTCTGCAGAATAACTGCAGAATAAGGAAAGGGTGCTCCCTTAAGGAGGAGATAACAGAGAGGCAAAAAACTGTTTTCCATTATAATAATACATATTCCAAGGTGGTTGGAAGGTTAAGTTAGATGATACACAAAAGCACATCAGAAAACTCAATAAAAGTGGATTTATTATTAATTACTGATGTGCAGTATTAATGTAATCATGGGCTATGCTTATCTTCTGCCTATAGAGGAGAATTTGGTCTCTGCCTGACCAATTCCTGGGCCTTTATTGTTCAGGTTAAAGATAAAGATAAGAAACACAGTGTTGAAGAATTGAAGAGAGTAAGGGATCATATATTGAACAAATATTTACTGAGCCCGTACTTTGTGCTAGACAGTTCTAGGTGCTAGGATAAAGTGGTTAAACTAAACAGATGCAGCCCCTCCTCTTGTGCATGTGTTCAAACAAAATAATTTCAGGTATGATCAACGATTTCTAGAAAAGTAATGCAAAGTAATAATGCTAAAAATTGCCTAGGAATGAATTATTTTAGATTGGGTAGCATGAAGAGGCCTTGGCAAGAAGGCAATAAGACAACGGTACAAGAAAGTCAGTACCTGTTGGCTAGAATGTGGTGGGTGAGAAAGGGAAAAACAGAGCTGAAGATGGAAAGAAAACAGGGACCTTCTTATGATGCAGAATCTCAATTTGATTATTTGAATCTAAAGGTAATAGAAGCCACTGAAAGATTTTGATCAGGAATAAAATGTGATCTGCTTTAGGCTACTGAAAAATCATGGTATCTTTTTTTTTTTTTAATTACTAATTGGGGCAAAAATAGACACAAGAACACCAGTTAGGAAGTTTTTGCATTCAATGCTGTGACTATGGTGATGAGAAATATGAAGATCACAATAAAGGTGAAAAGGAAAGTGGATCGACACCAGGTAATTTTGTAGATAGAACTGACAAAACTCAGTATTGTATTGGATATGGAAACTGAGAGTAAAAGAAGTATCAAGGATAGTTTCTAGGTTTTAGTCTTGAGCAACTGGATGGATGAAAAGATAGGAGGAGAAATAAATTTGGGGATAAAAGAATCAATAAGGGGCTTCCCTGGTGGCGCAGTGGTTGAGAGTCCGCCTGCTGATGCAGGGGACACGGGTTCGTGCCCCGGTCCGGGAAGATCCCACATGCTGCGGAGCGGCTGGGCCCATGAGCCATGGCTGCTGAGCCTGCACATCCAGAGCCTGTGCTCCGCAACAGGAGAGGCCACGACGGTGAGAGGCCCGCATACCACAAAAAAAAAAAAGAATCAATAAGAGTTTCCTTTTGGCCATGATAAATTTGAGCTCTCTATTAGACATCTAGGCGGCAATGTCAAATAGGCAGGTGATCACATGAGTCTGGAGTGGTCAAGCTGAAGATACAGATGTCAGAGTCATGAGCATATAAATGATACTAAAGCCTCAATGTTGAATGAAATATCCTAGGGAGAGGTTTTGGATACAGACATGTAGGGGGCCTAGCAGTAAAGTCTGAGACTCACATGTTAAGGTGCCAAACACAGAAGTAAAAGATGACAGTTTAGATGCTGAAGAACACAGGTATCAGTGAAGAAAAAGGAAACCATGGAATTGTGATGTTGTGGAGAGTCTTTTCAAGAAGGGAATGATGAATGATGTCAAATTCTTCTGAGAAAATTTGACAGTGTCAGAGAAGTGACCATTGGATTACACAACATGAAGGTCCTTGGTGACCTGGACAGGTGTAGTTTCAGTGGATTGATTGTAATAGAAGCCCAGATGGAGTGGATTGTAAAGAAAATGTGGAATGAAGAACAGGAGAAATAGAACAGTAGTTACAGGTCAGTGTGCTCAAAGGATGGTTTTCTTAAGCCATGAAAGTTGATGATAATAATCCAGAAAAGAATGTGAAACTGAAATGCCCAAAAAAGGTGTGTGGTGGTAGTTATATGTGGGTAAAATTCTAAGAAGTAGAGAAGGATGATATCCAGAGCACCAGTAAAGGAACTGCCTTTGACGGGGTTGGAGCCCTCAGCCACTATCACAGGAGAGAAGGAAGGTAGAGCGTGTGTGTGGAGATGGAAGTATTTAGATGGACTCGATGGTGGAAAAAAGAGAATATTTTCTTCTGAGAACTTCCATTTTCTCAATAAAATATGTGACAATGTCATTATCTGATAATTTAAACTATGGGGGATATTGGAGGTAGCAGAGAGAGGAAAAGGCATAAAATTGCTGTTTCAAAGTGTAAACAAGCAAACTACACAGAAAGGTGCTATAGGATGAGGGGTGCATAGATTTTCAGATAATATTTGTGGTCATGGATTTAGGCTGAGCTCAGGGAGCTGGCTGGTGTGTCATTTCTAGCAACTTTTAGTATACAAATAGTTGGGATTAAACAAGTTTGGGATTTTGCTAGTAAAAATCATATTGGCAAAGAGAGGCAAGGAAGTTAACGTTGTTTGCAAGGGAATAATTAGACTTATAGTCAATCTAAATTAAAATATGGAAGGAGAAAAAGTAATGTTGAGGATTATGGATAATTTAAAAAGTGGTGGAGTCAGTGAACACTGAAAACTGTTGGCACAAAAGTACGTAGTCGATTTTGAAGAACTGATTTGAGAAAATATCAGAGTCAGTGTGGACTGGATTTGGGGAGTTTAGAGAAGTTTGGAGAGAGGAAGAAAAATCTAGGTGACAGCTCTGTGAAAAACAATGATGCACAAGGATTTTAGGAGGGCTTAATTATTATGAATGGAACTCTTCGTTGGCATTTTTTGAGGCACTGCTGCAAAGATTTACAATTGCTTTACAAGGACGTTTTGAAATAGGATTGGCATTTCTTTGAACATGATCCAGCACTGAGAATATGCCTGCCTGAACTACACAGGGGATTCTGATTCTTTATAATTATCAGCTCTTCATCAGACCTATGGAGCAGCCAGGATGATCTTTTAGAAGACAAGTCAGCAAACTACTTTGTACCTAAAGTGTTACTGGAACCCAGACTTACCCATGTGTATACATATCACCTATGGCTGCTTTAGCACCATACCTGCAGAACTGAGTATAGTAGGATAGAGTCCACACAACAGAATCCACAAAGCCTGAACTATCTCCTATCTGGCCCTTTAGAAAATGTTTGCCCATCTCTGTTTTAGAACATAAATCAAATCACGTTGCTCCCTACTTCAAACCATCCAGTGACTTTCAATAAAATCCAAATTTGTTAGTCCAGCTGACCTCTCCATACTCACTCCCCCGACTCTCCTTCCAGCCAGCTCATTTATCCACAGCTACAGAGGCTTGCTTTCTGTCCCTCCAATGCAGCAAGTGCCTTTCTGCCATGTGCCTTTGCCATAGGCTAAGAACACTCTGCCCTGGATCTTCACGTGGCTGGTCTGTCTCACCATTCAAGCTGCAACCTCCATGTTTCGTCCCAAAGGTCAGCTCTGGCACTGCACGCCACATTTTCCTTCAGAGCACTTACAACTATTGTGTACTGACTTGTTTGTTTCTTTACCTTCTGCTTCTCTCCATGAGAATGTAAGTCCTCTCGGGATGGGACCCATGTTTATTTTTTGTTCCCTACTTGTAAGCCTCAGAGCCTAGAGCCTGGCACAGAGGAGGTGGTCATGAACACTGGTTAAATAAATGAAAGCAAAAGAAAAATAATAAATGCTTAGCACTTCAGAATGTTACCTATTTTTCGCAATGCTGCTCTGAGGTCTATCCTCTAAGGACTTCCCACTGTGACTACCCTTAGTGTCTTTTATATAGTGCACAGATTCTAGAGCCACACTGAATTACAGCTCTGCCCCTTGCCAGACGTGTGACCTTTGATAAAGTACTTAACCTCTATTTCAGTCTGTCCATTTGGAAAATGTGGATAAGATAGTAGCTATCCCATAGCGCTGTGAGGATTAAACAAATTTATGCATCTTAAGGGCCTCAAAGATGTATGTCTTGTGGTAAGCAATGAACAAGTGATGGCTATTTTTCGCATCATCATCATCATCATCATCATCATCAACATCCCTAGAACAACCAATTACTGCCAGGGAGGCATTGTCACATAAGAAGACAGAAGCTTCTGCCATGTTAAACTCCATGAGCATCATAAAGGTTGGGGAGGGGATTGCTCAGAGAAGACATGGTGATGCATGATTTATTATTTTCAATCTTATTTGAATGCTAAAAAGAACAAATTAGGGCTTCCCTGGTGGCACAGTGGTTGAGAGTCCGCCTGCTGATGCAGGGGACACGGGTTCATGCCCTGGTCCGGGAAGATCCCACATGCCGCGGAGCAGCTGGGCCCATGAGCCATGGCCGCTGAGCCTGCACGTCCAGAGCCTGTGCTCCGCAACGGGAGAGGCCACAACAGTGAGAGGCCGACGTAACCCCAAAACAAGAACAAATTAGCAGAAAGATAACAACCTTACCTAGAATATATTTCAACCCTGTGGGGATCTGGGCATGCCATTTTACTTGTTTTGATCTTAATTCTTTCATTTGTAAAATAGATTATTTCTAAAATCTTTCCAGTTCTAAAAGTTTATGACTCTTTCCTAACCACAAATTCACATGTAATACAAAGGAGAAAAACTTAAAAATTAATTTCCTACTTAGTTTTCAACAAATTCTAACTTTCTAATGTATAAGACATGAGCCAGTTTTTATTTTCATCCTGATTTATATGAACAATATTTCTGGGTCTCACAAAATTCTTATGCTGTAAATTAAATACAATTGTAGTCTATTTCATGAATAGGTTAAAGGATATTAAATGATTTTTCCAAGGTCTTTCTAAAACTTATTTTAGAAGACCTGAGATTGAAATGAAATTATTCCGAGTTTCTTGTCACTTGACTGAATTAGCTTTCATTCTCTCTCTGGCACAGCTAACTTGGTAACATTCTCCTGTTAAGAGTGTAATCTTGGGGCTTCCCTGGTGGCTCAGTGGTTGAGAGTCCGCCTGCCGATGCAGGGGACACGGGTTCGTGCCCCGGTCCAGGAAGATCCCACATGCCGCGGAGCAGCTGGGCCCGTGAGCCATGGCCGCTGAGCCTGCGCGTCCGGAGCCTGTGCTCCGCAACGGGAGAGGCCACAACAGTGAGAGGCCCGCGTACCGCAAAAAATAAGAAAAAAAAAAAAGTACTAAGAATAACAGAGAGACACATATCTATGGTTATAGAGATAGATAGATAGATATCTCCCTCATGAAATAACTATGTGATGATGATGATGATAAAGATGTGAATAGCATCAATACGTGGATCATTTTCATGAGCTTTATTCTCCTTTAATAAAAATGAGAAAAATACTGACCTTAAAAATACAGTGAAGTTTATTATTACCACTTCCTGGCCCTTGGTAATTCTTGCCCTTCTGAAACTTGGGGGAAAGCAAAGAGTAAACCCTCCTTGGAATCTACGTATCACTCATGTGTCAGGGATGCCAATAACCTTAAGTGCCAGATAATTTATAGGAACATCACATTTCACATGAAATTCCATCCCCAACAGAATCTATGGATCATTTCCCTTTAGGGAAACCAAATCAAATCAAAACAAAACAAGACAAGCCACACTTTCCAATTTTGCAGCCAGAATGTATCAAAGGGATGTTTTCTTAGAAGAAAAGAAAAATCAATAGGCATATATTCTGCAGCACATGAATCACACACAAATCCTTGAATTTCCAGTTTTCTACCACCTCTCAATATCCTGCAAGGGATATTTGTCATTTTCACAATTATCAGACTCTTCAAATAGAGACATGTTCCAGAACCCTCCAGGAGAAAGGTTTCAATAGCACTTTAGGCAGTTTACACGACCCGCTTCCCCACTCAGCCGGGGGAAAAGCCCTCAGCTCACTGGGCTGCTGAAGGGAAGGGGCGTTCTGCGTCTTTTGGTAACCTAATTGGCTTCCATTTTGCCCTACCCCACAGTAGATAATATCCCTCACAAATGGCCTTGTCTGTTTTCATTCCACCCTCCTCTTTTTCTGTTCCTTTCCTCCTGATTTTTGCAGTTTCCTTGCTTCCTACACGTATCTCTCCGCTTACATTGTTGCAGTAGAAAACAAGAGAATATGATTTAGAAGTGGTGAATACGAATTGGCAAAGAAATACTATTCAAATGCCTTTCTTTTGTCCAGCTTCTTTGTGAAGGGCAAAATACACATTCAACAGAAGTTGTATGGGTGATACATAGTATTAATAGGAATGATTTTCTCTGATTATGTTTATATCACTATTTAGGGAATGTATAAAATGAGAGACTTATCTCCTGTTTGTAACTTTACTAGGAAAACACACAGTTTATCTAACATCGTAAGATTAGAGCAAAAAATACCAAATTATAGCTAAGTTCTCTGTATAAGCTATATGAACTGATTTACGGAGCCGGAAGTTTGGATTAGGCAATGGACTCCATGTTGTAATGTAAAATTCCAAGGGGATTTTTACAATTGTTTCCAATCCATTACGAGTGCAGAAGGTATATATTTTACTTCACAACTTTTGCTTTCTATTTTCGTGTGTGTGTAACAATGCACTTAATATGTGTTGTGTAAATGTGTAAATATATGTATAAATTGGCAATGGGCAACTGAAGTTTTGGAAGACCTCTGAATAAGAGTATCTTCTATACCTAAAATATTATTTTTAGCTATATCAAATAAGACCTCTAACAATGTTCTCTTTTCAAGATTCTTGAAAGGTAATTTTCAATTTGGCATAAGCTTTGGCTATTTACAGATTTGTCATAATTAACACTTGGGCTTAATCAGGGTCTTTTCTAAAGCTATAGATAGACCCCCATCTCTGACTATTGATCATAGTGAGGTTAATAATTAACCACACAGCAGAAGCCATTTTCATTTGTTTTAATCTAAGTTCATCATTCTCCTCAGGGTCAGTTATCCACGTGAGTGGTACCACAACCTGCTAGTCTGTGGTATTTGTGGAAGACACAGCACTACCTGTAAAGCATTTTCTGAATAATACTTGTCTTGGCATCCAGAGGTAACTCTCTCAAGGTGTGCTGCAAGAACCACATGGGGAAAGGTAGATTATAATGTGTAAGGCTCTATTCTTCCCTCATATGAAAAGCAGGAATAAGATCTTTATCTTAATTTCTTGGCGAGATGTTTGCTGAGGGATTGTGAATTTTCAAAATTCTCTTTGTATAAATAATTACTACTGATTTCAAAATCATTTCAGCTGTCACCATGATAACCCTTGGTAAAGCAAAAAATCTTAACACAATAAATGCAATAGCAAGGGCCAATATGGGGAGAAAAGGCTACATATAACTAATACCAGGAAGACATAAAATGTTGACCAATGATGGACAAATATTACTTTAACGCTGCCGCTTACTAGCTGTAAGACTTCGGGTGAATTTCTTAGCTATGACACACCATATTTTTTCTTATTTGAAAAACTCGGGTAATCATAACCTACTCAGCAATGTTTCTGTGTGGATGAAAGCCTAGACTATATTTCACAATCAGTAAAGTATAGCTGTCATTATTACTGTTATTATTATTACATTGGAAATGTAGAATTTGACCAAAATGACAAGTCTTTACCCAGCTTGTTAGAATCCTTTGGATTGTAGACACACACTGTAGGGACAGTTTTAGTTCAAATTTCAAATTTTCTACTTGGGCTGAAAATGCCCATTGATATTAGCATAAGAAGAATTTTGGTTACTACAGAATTAACTTCCATAGAATCTGCAAAGTCTAGGGAAAATAAATCTGCACATGAGCTTGAATATCTCTGATCTTCCATGACAAGGTAAAGGTAGGAAAACTACTAAGTATCACTTGCCGAGTGGTAAAATGGAGAAGAAACGGTGATGAGATGGCTAAATCTACGCCAATTCAGGATAAATGAAAGAATGCGCTGCTTTGTCACAACCGTGGGCCTGACACTCTGACCTAAGTTTGAATCTCAGTTTACCCACCTAGACACGGGATGCTGAGGAAGTAACAACTTCAGCAATGAGTCTGTTTCCTTCTTGCAAAGCACATTCCCTCAAAGCTTTTTTTGAAGTGCTACTGGGAGGATCAAATGAGACAACATTATTGAAGATGCTATTTAATATTGGTGAGTTTTTTTCTTTTTTCCCATAGAAATGCTTGTGGACTACTGTGCAAGTTTATAAATAACACGTTTCAAAAAAGTAAGGTGAAAATAAACAATGGTGCCTGGGGGGGGTATGCCCATTTAGCCAAAGACTCCTTGATAATTAAGGAGGAAATTAAAATTCCATATTTAGCTAACAAACATTAAAGAAAGATAAAGATAGTACTGAGCAGCCCCTAGAATGTGTTGTCTTTTCCTCATTTCCAACTCAAACTAATTACTAAGGACAACAGAACCATTCTGTTAATTCACAGTAATAATGAGGAGCCCCACTGCAAATCGCTGAATATCCCTGATTAATCACTAAATAAAGAAGTCCCATTAAAAAAAGGAAAGAAACATAACAGTGATGAGGTATAGGAGGTGGTATGTTCATTCTGTAACTGCAGCTGAATTTTAATTATTTTGGATAATCCTTTATTCCACATATATGAATGCTCTGTAATGCATTTGAGGTAATATCAGACAGCCTCACCATTTCCATGTCTCCCTGGAATTATCTAAATACTGAACGAGTCCATTAAGAAATCTGGATGATGAGTTTATATTAACATATGCCACATTCATATTTTAAAATGGTTTTCATTATCTTTTCATTTTTCTTTTAGGTTTTGATCATTCCTCAAACTCGGGCATGCCACAGATACCATCGAGTAAAGTCACATGAGTTCAGCAAGGAAGGAAGCAGGCACAACACTATTAATTGGTTCTTGTACACTCTATTCACAATCAATAATGATCACAATCGCTGAGGCAATCATGTGATCATCTGCTGTGCCTGTTAAAATGGCAGCAATAAGTAGTTCAGCTGTCCTTAGACTATTCAGTTTTATATAAGTATACACTGACTCTCCAGCAGACCAAGGGTGTTCAAATGAGATAGTCAGAAACAAAAGCCACGTTTGCACACGCAAGAAAGCAAGCCATTATTCTAGAACCCAGAGCACTCTAACCCACCTTACAAGGTTATCATAGAAATATCTTACCTACGTCTGATCCACTAACATAAACTTATTTGATAGTAAATAATGTATTCTTGGAGAAAAGGCCCCAAATTCAATTTACATCTCACAGTAGAAGTAAATAAGAAAAAACTGACAAATCTCCCTCCATAAACCCCCATGATTTCATGTCCCTTTGGCCAAATTGGGGAAAAGGCAGAGCAGAAAATGAGGTTTCTGCTCTGTTAGAAGGCCACATAAATAAATAGAAAGTTTGTTTTAAAAGTACTCCAGGAGATCAATTATATCAAGGAGATAGGTATGACAGAAATAATATTTGCAGAAAATTAAAGGGGATTAAAATGAAAAAGAGTCAAGTTAATAAAACTTCTTAATCAAAAATTTATTACCTAGTCATTAATAACACATAGAATAAGGGATCCTGTTTGTTTGAAGAAAGTATAAATTGTCCTCTGAGGATATATATGCTACTAGTGAGCAAAGGAAAACAGATGCTGTTCATTTCAGAATACCTAGTACAGTTATTTCCCAGTTCAGGATAAAATGAGCAGTTTCAATGAGAGGAACTTACTACAACTGAGACTATGAGGAGAGAAAGCTTTGGCAGCCATCTATGAGCTATTTCACTCACAGGCTTATATGTCACAACTAGTTGTTGACATTGGCTGGAACAGCTGCTGGAGGATGAGACTACTTGTTTTACCCTCCCTTTCAAAAAGTACTTTCTAATGTAGCTTGTTTACATTGGTACTACAAAAACACTGACTATTGTATTTAGTTTTAATAAAAGGACCTTGATTCTACCCTCTGCCTTATAGATTTTTTTTTTAATTTATGGATCTCTTTTAAAATTGCAACATGACATGGATGGATCTAGAGATTATCATACTAAGTGAAGTAAGTCAGAAAGAAACAAATACCATATGATATCACTTATATGTGGAATCTAAAATATGACACAAATGAACTAATCTACAAAACAGAAACAGACTCACAGATATAGAGAACAGACTTGTGGTTGCCAAGGGGGAGGGGAGGTGGGGGAAGGAGGGATTGGGAGTTTGGGATTAGCAGATGCAAACTATTATATATGGAATGGATAAACAACAAGGTCCTACTGTATAGCACAGGGAACTATATTCAATATCCCGTAATAAACCATAATAGAAAAGAATATGAAAAAGAATATATAAAAATATATATAATATATATATAAAAAACTGAATCACTTTGCTATACACCAGAAACTAACACAACATTGTAAATCAACTATATTTCAATAAAATAAATTTTTAAAAAACACTAAAATTGTAAAACAAAGTATCTTTACTTTTGGTTCTTGCCTTTGATTACAACCTTGAAGTTTACACTCTTCAGTTCTTATTAAGAATCAAGCTAGAATTCATACATTTATCTGCACATTATAAATTTTCTCCTAAGGTCAACCCTGACCATCAAAATAATGTTTGTTTTACACTGTTTTTGTTGCCTCTTGTAAAAATACTCACAAACAAAGCTTCAGCACTCTGTCATTGACATATATTGAGAGATGTTGTATATTGAGAGTGAACCTACAGATCACTATTTATTCATTGTAGTGATGATATTAAAGACATCACCAGGGATCACCTTAAGAGGACTAATGGGAAACACTTCTTCTGACTTTAAAATGAAGGAAAGCAATGATTCTCATAAACAATTGAGTTGTATTTATTGTCTGGTTACTATTTCTTGTAAATGGTGGTGTCCCTCTCTGCTTTGGCTCTCCATTAACTTAGATAGTAGACTTAGGTTTGCTTCAAGCAATTGTGTATCAACTACACAATACAATATACATGTCGACGTGTTAATTTTATTCCTGAATATATTAGTTTCCTATTGTTACATAATAAATTACCCAAAATATTAGGGCTTAAAAGCAACAAACAGTTATTATCTCATAGTTTCTGTGGGTGCAGCTTAGCTGGGTGACTCTGCCCCAAGGTCTCAGACAAGTTTGTGATCAAATTTTGGCCAGGGCTCTCTTTTCAACTAAGGGCTTAAGGAAAGGAGTATCTGCTTCCTTGGAATCACTTACGTGGTTGTTGATAGGATCCAGCACTTCACAGGCTGTTGGACTGAAGTCCTGAGTTTCTGATTGTTCGTCAGAGGACTTGCTCAGTTCCTTGTCAAGGGGCCTTTTCCACATTTCCGCTCACATTCATGGCAGACTAAGTGAGCAACAGAGAAAGCAATAAAGAAGATGCAAGTCACTGTCTTTTTGTAACCTACTCTCAGAAGTGATGTCCCATCACTTCTGGTATATTCTATTCAATTAAAAGGAAGCCACCAGGTCCAGCCTACACTCAAAGGGAGGGAATTGCACAAAAGCATGGAGACAAAGAGGTGAGGCCATTGGGGGCCAACTTAGAGACTATTATTTCTATTTTCTTATATGAACTTGCCCTTTGCCTTATTCTTCATTATTTTTATTCTTTGTACTATACATACTTCAATAACCTTGCTTACAATGCATACATATATGATAACATGTAGTGTGTCTTTAATAAATGTCTATTGTGTTAGACTGAACAGCCTTGGTCATTCACTTTAACAACTGCAGTAATCATTAATCCATCCACTAAGCACAGATCTGTTTTGGGGACTAGGCACACCATGATTTTTAAAAAGGAAGAAAAAAGTCATGCCTTCAATAGTGGGTGTGGGGAGTCAGCACAGAAAGTGAAATTCTAATCATCATCCATTCAGTCCTTTAAAAATCACTGGTTCAGTGCTTACTATCTGTCAGGCACTCTTCTGGCCATAACGTGTTTTGATTCTGTAGGACAGAGTATGGCTCAGGAAGAAGTTGGAGATTAGGTTCTAGGTGAGAATCAGAGATTGGAGGAGGCTATATTTGTGTAAATCTCACACAGAAATTTATAATATTTTTTAGTGAAAAGTTTAACGATTTGCTATTTTTCATCATGACATCTGCATAAATATCATGTACTCTGCAAAAAATGTAGTGTCCAAATAACCCTCAAGTGAACTTGCCCATGTCAAGGCAGGCACGACTGAATGACCACGCCAAAATGCCAGGTGCTCAGGAGGGGTGCCATGCAGTTCCTCTTGGGCTCTGGATCATAACAGTTATAGGCTTAAATTGTTTGAACTATTTTTTTTTGTTAGACAACTGATATCACACTATCAAAGTGATAGAAGAACTTTTATTTGGTGAGTTGTATTAAAGTACCACAAATACAAAAACATGCACAAATCATAAGTGTAAAAAAAATTATGTTTTTCTAATATAGAGAATTCAAAACTCTAGGGAGGTGAAATAAACTTTGAAGATTATAATTTTGTATTTTAGAAAGCTGTGATGCAAATAAGTCTAAGGACCACTTAGTTCATTCACAGCAGCGACAGGGCCACAGTTCCCACCTCATGGCTCCTGCCCCAAGGCCACATCATGCCACGTTGTTCTGTAAGACAAATTATATATATAGAATCTATCTTAAGAGACTTTTAAACATTTTGTTTGTTTATAGTTTAAATATTCAATAGCAAATATTTACATAAGTAATTCTTCATAAGATTATCAATAATTAAGTGTTCAAGTAAATTTTGGAAAATTTCAAGTCGCACAAATTTAAATATTATTTTTCTATAGTAAGATTTCTCTGATCCTCTAATATATTAAAACTCAGTGTTAATTTTGCTCACCATCTAAATGTTTATTCATGTGAATTATATTTTTTAATATAAATTCTTTTTGCCTATTGAGGATAAACCCAATCTTGCCTTAGTGTATTTTCTTTTTTAATACACATTGGATTTGATTTTCTAGTTTTCTAATATAAATTATTTTTAGGATTTTTTACACCTATATTGAAAAGTAAAATTGACCTGTAATTTTTCCTTTTACGTGTCTTTTTTTGGCTTTTGATAGGAGGGTTATGCTTCTTTTGTAGAATGAGTTGGATATTCCCTCTTTTCTAACCATTAAGAAGAGTTTGTTAAATTCAAAGTTAAATAAATTAAAGATACTCTGCATTTTGAACATTTGGTAGAATTCGCCTGTAAAACCATCTGATTCTGCTGTTTTATTTGAAAATTTTTATTTTTATCTGTTTTATTTGAAGATTTGAAGACTATTTGTTTTAATACTTATAGAATTATTCAAGCTTTAACCCTCTTTAGATTATTTCTACACTTACATTTTCTCAGGAATTTTTCCATTTCATCTCAGATTTCAAAATTGTAGGAATATAGTTGTTGATAGTGTTATTATCTTTTTGATTTCTATTTATAGGAGGAGTCCCTTTTCACTCATAATATTATTTATGTCTTCCTTCTCCTGATCAATACTGTCAGGGGTTCATCTCCTTTGTGGGATTTTTATTTTCATGTTTTCCAATTCTGGATTCTTGGATCCCTCATCTGACTTTTGCGTTTCTACAATATATTCCACAATTCTAGTCTCTCCTCTTGATTACGAATGCTAGCATCCTGCATGGCCCTCAGTCCCACTTTCTCCCTGGGTTTGGATTTCCCTGATTTGTTTTGGATGAGATACTACCCACTATTGTAGGAATATGCTCTACATATAATCTTAACACCTCTTCCCCTTACACTGAGGAGATTTGGATATCATGTGATAAAAAGTAACCAACTCTCTACTCCACCCTAGTTCTGGTCCTGTAAGCCAATCCTGTCTCAATAAAAAAATATACACTCAGGATGGAACAAAGCAAGTCTCTGAGTTCCAGGGGCTACTTCCCATCTACTCCTGGCTCCTCTGCACCTCGGTCCCTAACCCTACCTCTGGAGCTTTGAATTACGTATAATGCCATCACTTGCACCTGGCCAAGGTTCAGACCCTTCCATGCTTCTTCCTGGCCTTTATCCACTTAGCCAGTGTCCAGGCTTGGCTATCCCTGACACTCTCCACCTTGAAAATAGTCTACTCCATTTGCTTCTTGTGTTTTGCCCCCAACTATCTGTGTCTTCAAGGGGGTGTGAGCCACTGAGACAGAGAGAGGAGAAGTCCAGAGAGAAAAAGGGAAATGGATAGGCACTGGAAATGGGTGACTGAAGAGAGTTCTCCTGACTGAAAATACAAGCCTGAAGCTGAGGCTTGGGGACTGACTATACTTGATCCCTCATGTCCATTACCCTTTGGAAGATTTAGCAGCTATCATGTCTCCACTTAAAAGTAGGTTCAATAATTCTAATACAAAAAATAGACCTCTTAAATTAAACAATCTGTTGAATTTTTATTAAATATATTTGAAGCGGATTTTTCTTTCTGCATCATGTACTTTCTGCCTAATCTCTGACATGCCACTCACCCACATCTAAGAAATATGTGATACGCTATAGCCTGGTGACTGAATAAGCTGCTCTAGCTCTCTGTGTACCCAGTATTCACTTACAATTTTCTAACGCCTGCACTTCATCTTGATGTGGCTTAGTACCCATGTGACAACAAAAGTCAGGCTGTTTATTTCCTTGCCCTTGATATTATTTTGTTAAATGCTGATAGCAGACATAAATATGAAAATGCTCTAACTAAAGTGACTATGATAGTTTATTCATAATTTTCCCATTTTTCTCCTTTCATAAATTGGCAAAGAATCTCATCAGTCAAAGCCTCAGAAAGAAAATTCTCCAATTCTTTTAAGCTGTTTAACAAAGGCTGTGTCTTTTTTAATCTCCTATGTGGGGATCAATGCTAAAAGGAATAAACAGATTCTCTCCCTGAAGAAAACTGATATCAAATGAACCTAAAAAATCATCTTTGTTCAGTATCAATCATTTGCTTAATTATCACTAACTTCAGAGCTCTTTGAATTAGAGACAAGACCACAATGACACAGAATAGAGAAGGCGCCCTTTATTCCTTGAATTAAGGGCTCTTCTGCTGTTTCTCCCTCTTATTTGACACATCTAACAATCTGGAGGTGAATGTGTTTAATAGGCTTTGTCTGCGAAAAGCTTCATTTCTTTTTTGTGAAGGAAGCTATAGTCTTGGACTTGTCTCCTCATGCATTCCACCTTTTGACAGCACTGAGCCTTTATTTATGAAGGAAGTTTAGTTAATGCCCTTGGATATACTGTTAACCTTTGAAATGGTTTCCTGATGCATGGGGGCCCTTTCTCTCCTGCCAGGAATTGATTTTGGAAATGGCCCTGCCTCTTTGTGGCTTAAGGTTCAAAAAAAGGAAGAGACCATGCAAAGTGTAGCAAGGCAGGGATGAGAGCCTTGTGAAGTGTAGTGATGGAGCATTTGCATCAGTATCTGGAAAATATAGATCAAAAACGTGGGGAATCGGGCTTCCCTGGTGGCGCAGTGGTTGAGAGTCCGCCTGCCGATGCAGGGGACACGGGTTCGTGCCCCGGTCCGGGAAGATCCCACATGCCGCGGAGCGGCTGGGCCTGTGAGCCATGGCCGCTGGGCCTGCACGTCCGGAGCCTGTGCTCCGCAACGGGAGAGGCCGCAACAGTGAGGGGCCCACGTACCACCAAAAAAAAAAAAAAAAAAAAAAACGTGGGGAATCAACTTCAAAGAAGATGATGGTTCTCTGAAGAGATTAGAATATCATTCCACTGAAACAGAACCATAGCACTGAAAATAGAAGGCAGGTTTCAAATAAACTAAAGCAAGCCTCTCACATTTCTAGCAAGATAATACAGATTTTTAAAAAATGGCATAGACGATGGAGACACAGAGCGGGGAAGGAAGGACACAACTTTTGGGCCAGGAGATTTTACTGTATTTTCCTGGCATGGCTCCCAGAGACCTTGGCAAAGAAAAGGATGCCAAAGAGTTATTCTTCAGAGGTTTTATTCTATTAATGTAGATATTATTCAGTGTACAGTTGTTTAATGGGACAGATGTTATTTAATTAACTGCTATTTTAGAAAAGTGATTTTCCAAAGCAGAAGCAGTGTTATGGGGCAGAGTGTGTGGGGATAAGTATTGCAGAAGTTTCCTCGTGTTTGTGCTTACCTATTCCAATAGTAACTCTTGGTATAATTAAATTACTTAAATTACTGCGGCCCTCAATGTGTTTCCATGGTAGGACAGTCAATGGAGACTCCACAATTTGTCATCTCAATTATGGCCTTCAGAAGAAGACCATATTGGTTTGCTTGCATGGGAGTTACCAAAACTACAATCTGCACTGATAAAAATAAATGAAACCTTGTTCTCAGTTATATTATTATCACTTCAGTTTTTAGATCTTCACTTATAAAAGCTATTTGTCTTCTATACTAGCGATACAGATTGCTTATTGAATTAACAAGGACCAAGCAATAAAGATCTGAGAACAATAACAATTTGGAGCCCACTGGACTATAAAAAAACTCCATTTTATCGATCAAATTTTAAGTGTTAAGCTGTCTGTCGCCTAATGAGAAATACCACTGCACTGTGTTTCCCCTCTAAAACCCTGAAATTTTCAAATTAGGAGACAGGTGTATGCTTAAGGCTATGCTATCTACCTTCATAGCTTTAGCCAACACGGCACATTCTGTGGAGAATGATGAGAATTGGCTAGAGGTGAAAGAATGCTCTTTTGGCCAGGCCAGTGCCTCCCAGCCACATCACTCCTCACTAACTGGGGGCCACAGCAGAGCCCTTCTGGTAATCCACTCACTCCTTCACTGGTGAGGACCACTCAGCCAGCTGCTGCTCTGGCATGTGTTCTCTTGGCAAGGTCTGTTCAGATGAGTGCGGCCCAAGAGATGTGACATGGCCCGAGGCTGTAGAAAAAGAAGAGGCAGGACAAGTCATGAGTCACCAACTCTTCCAAAGTGAGCGCATGTTGCAGGCTCTCAAGTTTCTCTGACTTGAGCAGGTAGCCAATTTCCTGGAGCATGATCTGATTTTAAGATTCCTTCTGAATTTTATCACGAATGTTCAGGATCTTAGATGGCAGAGGATCATAAAATCGAACCTTTATTTTGCTGGTGAGAAAATGAAGGACCAGGGAGCATTAACTTCCAGTAATTTCCCAATGGTGCACAGCTTCATAAACAGCAGCCCCGTCTCTACAAGCATCTGATTCTCAAAATTCTTAGTTGGAGGGCTTCCCTGGTGGCGCAGTGGTTGAGAGTCCGCCTGCCGATGCAGGGGACACGGGTTCGTGACCCGGTCCGGGAAGATCCCACATGCTGCGGAGCAGCTGGGCCCATGAGCCACGGCCGCTGAGCCTGCGCGTCTGGAACCTGTGCTCCGCAACGGGAGAGGCCACAACAGTGAGAGGCCCGAAAAGAAAAAAAAGAAAAGAAAAAAGAAAAGAAAAAAAGAAATTCTCAGTTGGAGGTTTTTACCAATATGTAAGGGAAATATAATTTTGATGTATAAGCAGAACAGAAACAGCAGAAATGTAATTTTATCTTATCAATGTTAAGAGATTGTGACGGAACGTGTTCCCTTCTGTCCAGCCCATAGTAAGCACTGAGAAAGTGTATCACTGTGATGCTACTGCTACTGCTGCTTCCCGGAGTTTTTAGGAAGGTGGGAGGGAGGAAGGAGTCTAAGTATTTCCTCTTCCTTTCAACCTACAATAAGGCCAGGATTAAACTGAGATCTCCATTCAGCACTTATTGTTCACTGGACTATAATGAAAAGTATTCACTTTCTAATTTTCCAGGAGACAGCAAACATCATGTTCTGTCATCTCTGAATATTAGCTAACATTCTGGTCTTTGGGAATGATAGTCAAGGATTGAAGTCTGTCATAGCCACTTGGAAACATATACAATGATTTCAGTCATCTATTTTAGTATAACCTTAAGCATCTGAATAAATGATTGGTATCTAGTATGCATACATCTGGTCACAACCTCCATGCTCCTAATTTCCTTCCCTGTGCTGTACTTTATAAAACACATAAAATACCGGTTTTCATAGTATTTTTCATCATCTGCACTGTGAACACTCAAGGTCAATGGTTCTTGAACTTCGAAGTGCATCACGTTGCTGATACCTACTCCCAGAGTTTCTGACGTGGTAGTACATATGGGGTAGGGCCTAAGAACGTGCATTCCTAACAACCTCCCAAGTGATGCTGGCGCTGCTGACCAGAGGACCACACTTAGAGAACCATCGCACTATTCTGTGGAGATTTTAAACACAGAGGTTGCAGATGTGGGGAATTAGGCACAAGAGGAGAACCATGGAAAGTGGGTAACTTTCATTCATGCTCAAATACAAGAGGAGCGGTTTCTTTTATTTTGGGGGCAATAAAATTTACAGAATACATTGGTAATTTTTATTACCTCAAAAATCCATTTTATGGGAATCATTTTAAACCTAAATTTGCAAACATGTATATGAGAAGTGTTTAACTAATACTGCATCATGCTATTTAGCAGACAAGGTGCTGCTTAGTAATTAAAGTTAGACACACTTGGATTTGAATGCTGTTTCTACCAATTACCAGTGATGGAACCTTGGATATGTGTTTTAACCGCTCCACCTCATCGATAAAATGAGGGTTATAACAGTGGCCACTGACAGGGTTGTCTAGTGAAATTCTTAGTTCAGTACTTGGCACTGCATGGGAAACAGTAAGCACATTTTAAGTCACAGAATTAGCACAATAGCCACAGTAATACTCATTGTAACTAGGAAGTAGGCTAGTAATAATGTGAAGAAAATTTACAATTATAAGGAAGATAGTACCCAAATCTAATTTCAGTCTTTGTTATAGTTTTGCCTCCTTATATAATTTTTGCTCTATGTATGACAGTTAGAATTGACTGTAGAGGGAACTTTCCTCAATATAATAATATATAATATATATATATATATATATAATAATAATATAATAAATATAATATAATATAATAAAGGCCGTATATGACAAGCCCACAGCCAACATCATCCTCAATGGCGAAAAACTGAAAGCATTTCCACTAAGGTCAGGAACAAGACAAGGTTGCCCACTCTCACCACTCTTATTCAACATAGTTTTGGAAGTTTTAGCCACAGCAATCAGAGAAGAAAAGGAAATAAAAGGAATCCAAATCGGAAAAGAAGAAGTAAAGCTGTCACTGTTTGCAGATGACATGATACTATACATAGAGAATCCTAAAGATGCTACCAGAAAACTACTAGAGCTAATCAATGAATTTGGTAAAGTAGCAGGATACAAAATTAATGCACAGAAATCTCTGGCATTCCTATATACTAATGATGAAAAATCTGAAAGTGAAATCAAGAAAACACTCCCATTTACCATTGCAACAAAAAGAATAAAATATCTAGGAATAAACCTACCTAAGGAGACAAAAGACCTGTATGCAGAAAATTATAAGACACTGATGAAAGAAATTAAAGATGATACAAACAGATGGAGAGATATACCATGTTCTTGGATTGGAAGAATCAACATTGTGAAAATGACTCTACTTCCCAAAGCAATCTATAGATTCAATGCAATCCCTATCAAACTACCACTGGCATTTTTCACAGAACTAGAACAAAAAATTTCACAATTTGTATGGAAACACAAAAGACCCCGAATAGCCAAAGCAATCTTGAGAACAAAAAATGGAGCTGGAGGAATCAGGCTGCCTGACTTCAGACTATACTACAAAGCTACAGTAATCAAGACAGTATGGTACTGGCACAAAAACAGAAAGATAGATCAATGGAATAGGATAGAAAGCCCAGAGATAAACCCATGCACATATGGTCACCTTATCTTTGATAAAGGTGGCAGGAATATACAGTGGAGAAAGGACAGCCTCTTCAATAAGTGGTGCTGGGAAAATTGGACAGGTACATGTAAAAGTATGAGATTAGATCACTCCCTAACACCATACACAAAAATAAGCTCAAAATGGATTAAAGACCTAAATGTAAGGCCAGAAACTATCAAACTCTTAGAGGAAAACATAGGCAGAACACTCTATGACATAAATCACAGCAAGATCCTTCTTGACCCATCTCCTAGAGTAATGGAGATAAAAACAAAAATAAACAAATGGGACCTAATGAAACTTCAAAGCTTTTGCACAGCAAAGGAAACCATAAACAAGACCAAAAGACAGCCCTCAGAATGGGAGAAAATATTTGCAAATGAATCAACTGACAAAGGATTAATCTCTAAAATTTACAGGCAGCTCATGCAGCTCAATAACAAAAAAATAAACAACCCAATCCAAAAATGGGCAGAAGACCTAAATAGACATTTCTCCAAAGAAGATATACAGACTGCCAACAAACACATGAAAGAATGCTCAACATCATTAATCATTAGAGAAATGCAAATCAAAACTACAATGAGATATCATCTCACACCAGTCAGAATGGCCATCATCAAAAAATCTAGAAACAATAAATGCTGGAGAGGGTGTGGAGAAAAGGGAACACTCTTGCACTGCTGGTGGGAATGTGAATTGGTTCAGCCACTATGGAGAACAGTATGGAGGTTCCTTAAAAAACTACAAATAGAACTACCATATGACCCAGCAATCCCACTACTAGGTATATACCCTGAGGAAACCAGAATTCAGAAAGAGTCATGTACCAAAATGTTCATTGCAGCTCTATTTACAATAGCCCGGAGATGGAAACAACCTAAGTGCCCGTCGTCGGATGAATGGATAAAGAAGATGTGGCACATATATACAATGGAATATTACTCAGCCATAAAAAGAAACGAAATTGAGCTATTTGTAATGAGGTGGATAGATCTAGAGTCTGTCATACAGAGTGAAGTAAGTCAGAAAGAGAAGGACAAATACCGTATGCTAACACATATATATGGAATTTAAGAAAAAAAAATGTTATGAAGAACCTAGGGGTAAAACAGGAATAAAGACAGAGACCTACTGGAGAACAGACTTGAGGATATGGGGAGGGGGAAGGGTGAGGTGTGTTAGGGCGAGAGAGAGACATGGACATATATATACTAACAAACATAAGGTAGATAGCCAGTGGGAAGCAGCCACATGGCACAGGGAAACCGGCTCGGTTCTTTGTGGCTGTCTGGAGGGGTGGGATAGGGAGGGTGGGAGGGAGGGAGACAAAGAGGGAAGGGATATGGGAACATATATATATATGTATAACTGACTCACTCTGTTATAAAGCAGAAACTAACACACCATTGTAAAGCAATTATACCCCAATAAAGATGTTAAAAAAAAAAAAAAAGAATTGACTGATTTAGTTTTAAGATTTTCATTTTTAGTATTCTTCATTAGAGTGGCAACACTAGATGGGAGATAAGAAATAAAACAAAATGGGCAGAGATATTTTCAAAATTTAGATAGCATAAGTCTAATTAATATGGAATTTATGTGCATCACTTCTTTTGATATGAACAAACAGCTACAGGAGAAAAACACATTCCTTGTGTTATTCACAGTGGTGAAGACTATGGTTCTAAGAACACTGAAAGCCAAGTGAGTTACACCTGATATCTTATTTCTCTGGTATGGCTATTGAATAATAGTGTCCTAGAACATAAGAATTTTGGCTCTCAGTAAAAATAAGGTTTTATTCTTCCCTAAGTGCACCCAGGTTTTATTTCTACTAAGTACTAGAGAGTAGGTGTTTTACATAGGTAGATTGAAACTCTAGGCTTTATCCTAGCAGCCAAGTCAGCAAATACTTTGAGTACTGACCTTTAGGCAGCATTGCAAGTCTCATCCATCTGCAAAGGTGTAAAGCTGAATAGGAAATGGAGCTGTCCCTCAGGCTCTCTGCATAGGAAAGGAATTTTTCATTGTGACCCTATCATTTGTTCATAATAACAGGCTTGCTTCAATATGAACTACGTGTTCATTATGAAAATCAAAAAATGAATGACTTACAAGACACTGTGGATATAAATATTATGCCCTTTCTAACTGACAAGTGAAATGAAGCCAAGAAAGATGAAGTATGTCCCATAGGCTACACAGTCAGTGGCAGAAACGTACTTCAAAAGTTTTGATCTTGAGTCCCTGTCAACATTCACCTTCCACATCCAGTGCCACTTTTCCTTGTCTTGGCTTCAATGTTGACTAATTTGACTCTTTTGAGAAGGAATTTCTTTAAAGACAGCAGAATTGGAGAGTCCTCAGAAAATGTTCTCTTTTATAAATCTCAATTTAAAATTAAAAGAAGCTGCTATGAAAGCCTGAAAGAAAATGAAACATGATTAATTAAGCTTGTAAACTAACCAAAGAGATGTGTAGCCATGTTAATACTGTAATAACCATCATAGCCAATTTGTGAAACTTCAGAATTTATATCACAGAATTACAAATGAGGAAAAAAGAATTACCTCTTTTGCAGTGATTGTGGTGTGTGAAAGGCAGGTACATTCCAAAGATGCTAGAATACAATTTCAACTTCTAGCTAACATCTTGCACACTCAGCCTACAAAGTGCTTTTCAAAAGAATAATTTAAATTGACATGGAGAATGAACACTTCCTCTAATAAAAACTCTATGTTCCAAAGATATTTCCACAGTCTTACTATTAGAATAATGTTCAGGTGACAAGTTTATTTATGCATATATACAAAGGATTCACTGTTAAAATGAACTGAAATTAGAGACAGAACTGAATATCAACAAAAATGAGCTACTTTTCTATATAAAACTGACATTTCTAGGGATAGGTTCATATTTGTGATATATCTGTGATATATTTGTGATATATTTGATACCATCAAACAAAATTCAAACTATAGAATTAGCTATGAACACATAAATTCCCAACCCACTAAGATCTACAGCAATGGTCTTTATCTCTACAGCTAATTCCACATTTCTTCTTATGGTCTTTTGCTTAAATATTGTATTGAATAAGGAACTGTTGACAACAACAGACTAAAAGGAAGTGTTTTAGGGTCAGGTGTGGAAGAGAGGTATTGAACTATTATGATACACTTTACCTAAAAACTATTTAGGAGCTGCTTAATAATGTTTGTTCAGCCTTCAGTTAATAGGCTACCTTGGGAAATATCTCATGCAGAAAAGATGCACGAAGGTCTGGATGACAGGGTATCAAGTAGCTTTGTATTTTCCTCCATCACTGGGAAAATGACAACAATGACTGAGAGATCCACAGATTCTCAACCAGCCAGTGATTTTAGAAATCTCTGTATAAGAATGAAAGTTCATGCACACACAAAAGCTATATGTAGAACATCCCTCAAAAAAGTTGCCCTCTCGGTCCAGAGGACCCAAGTACGGTCAGATCTAAGCAATACCACAAAAGCTTCTAAAAACAGAACTCAAGAACAACCTTGAAATGTGTCTAAAAAGAGTATGATTCCACTTTCCTGTAGTTTGTACTGGACTCCTATTTGGCCCCATACCCACTCTTACACTTCACTTCCTACTCTGCCTGTGTTCTCCACCCTGTGCACAGATGTAAAATTCTCTTTCAGAGTACCTGGTTCCATCTTATTTCCCTGGGTAAAAAAAAAGAAATGGAGAATGGAAGGTGAGTGGGACAAAGATACTTCAATATGTAGTAGACATATTTTCTACCATGTCTAGTATTATTGTCCATCTAGTATTATTGACATTGAAATGCAGCTGCACAGCATTTCACACACAGCAACTGCAAATTCCTATGTCACTTATGCCCTGTGGGTAGAGAATCATCTTGGTCTTCAAAAGCCTGTGTTTGACGTTTAGCCGCTGTGGACACATTCCATCTAAAAATCTCTTAATTTTACTCATGAAATTGATAACATGTATTATAGTATTTTATGAAATGCTATCATTTAATTGAAGCCAAATTCTGTGGATTTTTTATGTTCTTAAATCTCCGTGTCCCGTAACAAATAAGTTTCTATTTTTCTGAATGCTCTAGCTTTGAGTTCATGGATTCTCTTCACTATATATTTTCTATCGTGGCAGGCTGGCATACTCTCTTTTCCTTAAATAGGTTTTAATACATATTTTTTATGTTCATAATTCCAGCTCTAAGTGGTAAGCAAAGGGAATTTTGAATTAATACACACTTTGAAACCAAGCACTGTACTATTACAAGGTCTCCAGAGATTTACTTGTGCATAACAGTTAACTCTGAAGTAAGGTTAGAAAGGTAAGATAGATTATTGGAAGAAAAAAGATTTATTATTTTATTACTTTATCTCTAGTTATATATTTTTAAGCATCCAAATGACATTACTCTCATTATTTCAAAAACTAGCAAGTGGTAAATAATATATTAGGAGCATTTGAGAAATTAAAAAGATTCAGGTGGATAATAATTCTTTAAAAGCTCAATTTAATGCCGCTAGAGCATTTACTTTGGATTAATCAGACAATTTTAATCAGTACATTCAATATATGTTGCTTATTAACACATATTTCTTCAGGATTAACAACCACACTTCACAATTCACATATGTGACATCAGCATTTACAATCTTTCTGATACCCAACTATTAATATTATGTGTAAACTTTACCTAAAAACTCTTGCCTCATGTCAAAGTGCTCACTCTGTTATTAATAGAAATTATGCAGGAATTAGAAATTAGAAAGAGGTAATAATCTGTATGTATTTTTACCACAGCTCTTGACACATTTTACTGAAATTGTAAATTTATATCCTATGAATTATAAAATCACAAATTTCCATATCTCTTTCCTCACAGGTCTTTAGATGATATGGTAAGCTCCTCAAAGACAGATAGTGTATTTTAGCTGATGCACAAACTAGGACTGTGTATGGCACATAGTAAGAAAGCAATAATGTCTTTGCTAAACTAACTTAAACTTATGGTAAGAGGTTATTTATCAATATTCAAAAGTAGAAGAGGTCCAATATATAACAAACCCTGCTCAACCAAACTGATTTTTAATAATGGTTAAATTACATTAACTAAAACACTGAAGGGCTCTTACTTTATACATAAGAACTAAAACTTTAAAAAATGTTAGATGACAGTATAATGAACATCAATATGGTATTTAAAGAAGCCTATGGAACTGAAACTAGGGAACAGCCACAATGTTATAATTAGGAAATAGGTGTGATATATTTTTTAAATGGTATTTTAATAAGTAAATACCAGGCAGTAGAATTTAAAGTTTTATATGCTTATATGTTTTATAAAAATACCAATTAATAATTTTATTTTTAAATTTTTATTGGAGTATAGTTGCTTTACAATATTGTGTTAGTTTCTACTGTACAGCAAAGTGAATCAGCTATACGTATACATGTATTCCCTCTTTTTCTGATTTCCTTCCCATTTAGGTCATCACAGAGCACTGAGTAGAGTTCCCTGTGCTATACAGTAGATTCTCATGAGCTATCTATTTTATACATAGTATCAGTAGTGTATATATGCCAATCCCAATCTCCCAATTCGTCCCACTCCCCCCATTCCCCCTTGGTATCCATATGTTTGTTCTCTAGGTCTGTGTCTCTATTTCTGCTTTGTAAATAAGATCATTTATACCATTTTTCCAGGTTCCACATATATGCGTTAATATACAACATTTGCTTTCCTCTTTCTGACTTACTTCACTCTGTATGACAGTCTCTAGGTCCATCCACGTCTCTAAAAATGACCCAATTTCAATCCTTTTTATGGATGATTAATATTCCGTTGTATACATGTACCACATCTTCTTTATCCATTCCTCTGTTGATGGACATTTAGGTTGTTTCCATTAGTAATTATTTTAATGTTTTAATAAAACACGCCTTCATAAAACACGCCTTCGTTTTCCTTCCGCTAAATGATCAAAATGTTTCAACTTTAAAACTAGGAGTTCATTAGTCTGTATTTGTTCCATCACACATAAATGAACACAAAGGAACCACATAGCAAATTTTTCAGACAGACAGCTGCACAGTAAAGAGATTTTACACAGTAGCAGAGCATTCAACGTGAACATGTCCCCCTCCCATCATAAATCAAAGTGATCTTTTTCCCAGTCCTGTACTAATAGGACCTACAAGGCAGGGTGTGTATGAGTGTGTATGGGATGGGTGGGAATGGGAGTTGAGGATAGAGAACTGGTCACAGTAAATTATCAGCCCAGAACCTGACTATACTGTATAGAATGCAAATCCTGTTAATTTCACCCCTGCTGGGAAACTTCTAAAAAATTGTCACCAGAGTCCAAGTTTCTTCTTAATGGTCTTGTGCACTAAAGAGTAGGAAAAGAGCTCATTTTTATGCACCAGACCATGCAGAAACAATCCTAAGCAGTAAAGTGCAGCATTGCAAAAAATATTTAAAAACAAATTAAGCCGAATTATATACATACTTGAGGAAAAGCAGTACTTTAAAGTTGAACTTTGTAGACATACTAGAAAAATTCTGTAATTAATTTAGCAACCATGGTACAAGAATATGACAATCTGAATGCAGACTAGCATAGAACCTAAGAGGACAACCTCACATATAATCAAGTCAACAGAGAGGAACAATTTCACATTTCCCTTAGCTACACTAGCTTAGGGTTTCACCAAAACTTTAAAGAGGTGATGGAAAATAAATAGAATGTCTGGGTAACTCACTCTATCACCTGTCTATCTATGTGTGCTTATGTGTATACATCTCCAGGACATTGAACATACAATGTCCCAAGTATAAAACTCTGTGAAACCAGAGACTTTTTAAATATGTTTTCTTCACTGATGTATATACAGTACCTAGCACAGTGCCTGACACACAGCAGGTGTTCAGTAAGTACATGCTGGATGAATGAATGAATAAATTGTATAAGCAGTTTTACTTTTGTTTCCAACTGTCCCATTAAAGCTGTTTGGTACTTGCAGCCCATCCCCTACCCTTGACAGAACAATGAAGACATTTCTACAACTCTTTCGGTCACTCAGATAATAGAAAGGCCTATGATAACTTTAAGTAATGAATATGATCTCAAATAATATAAATTTCCTTTCCCAGGTAATACTGAAAAGCTCTAACCTGACTCAAGTTAAATCCCAGCTCCTCCCTCAGCTGAAGCCTATAGCAAGCAGTAGGGATGAAATTCTTTTCCTGCTTCGGCCAGCTGGGGTTGGGGGAGGTTGGATGTAAAAGTGACAGGAATATTCATGCTTCTGACATGACCATCACTATCATAGGTCAGTGTCATGCTTTCCAGCCCTTGCACATGTTTTAAAGCTGATGTTCTTGTGCAGGTGCTTGTGTGAGTCCTTTGACAATTCCTCTGTTGGGCCCCACCAATTGCCACTCCCATGGCATGGGCAGTGTCTTTCCTTGAGTTTTCAGCTCTGGAAATTGCACTTCAGCTTCTGTCCCTGGTGGTACACCTTTCAGCCAGTTACCACTGGGGTCACCTTACCCTGGCAGGAAAAGCCCTGGGCAAGATTCATTTTGAAATGGCATCACTATGATGTCCTCTGGCCAAGTATCCACACCTCTATTGACTTGCATTGGTGGGGAATGCATTTTCTTCCCAGTTACAGAGTTCTTGTCTTCCACACAAGCCACTTCCACTTTCTCAAGCGTGACTGTGCTACTGCAGCCCTTTAACTACAAAATTGGCCAAGTCATCCCTGAAAGCAGCCCTTAATAGCCTTGAGTGAAGGGAGTATGACTCCTTAAGGGGAGTATGGCTCTTAATGCCATCTCGACATAGAAACTGTCCTTACAAAATCCCTTCCCAATCTTGCTCAACCTTTCACTATTTTATCTTTTATTGTGAAGGGCTCCTGGAAAGAAACCCCAAATCATGTAACCAGTTCCCAATAAAAAGTTTGAACTTGATAATCATTTTCATCTTCCAATTTAATAGCCTGCCTGGTTATTAATATACAGCCAGGGATGGCAAATAGGTTCAACTCCCATGCCAGCTCTGATCCAGTCATAGAGCACTGAGGTGAGGAGGTCCAAGCTTAAGGGTGAAAACGTCTTTGTTGATTAGTGATGCCTACCAAGGGAGCAGGAGTAGATGTCAAGGACACTCCTTGTGCTGGGCAGGATCTATAAGGGCAGATGCCCTCATGTTTGACCTGTTCATGCTATATTTCCTGTCCTAGCAACATGCCTGGAATCAAGTAAGTTCTTGATAAATATGTGTTGAATACATGAACAAGAGCATGTATGTGTAAATGAGTGGCTATTATAAGTTAACTTATTTAAATATATATTTATACATTAATTTTATATACATATTTAATAAGCTAAATATTGTTTAATAGGCCATAGTACAAGTTCAATTACTTTCAACTAGTTGTTTCCTATCTTTATAAGAGTAATTTATAAAACCTAAGGCAATAGAAATCCTTTAGGCATAATTAAAAATATAAACTTGAATTCAACTCAAATGACAATTATGACAATTTTAATATCCCTTTCAAAGAAAAGCCTAAACATGGACAATTGCTGGCTATATTACCATACAGAATATGCTTTTAAATAAAGTTAATTCAGGTTTTCAGATTATGTTAGTAGTATCATCTAAAAAGAAAATTATAGTCAGAGATATAAAAATTGATAACTTTATGACCTGAAGTACATATTATTTGATAATGATTGGTAATTATTCATCCTCTATCTGCTGACATTAAATTTATAATGGGCTTAAGTAACTGATGATACAGATCCAAAGGAACCATTGAGAACACAATACGCATGTAAATGTCAACGGAGTTACATTGTAAGAGATACGGTAATGAGAAACATCCGTTTAAAAACATTAATTAAATTATATATCTGGAGAGGCAGCATTATTCTTTCAGCTTTTTATTTAGAATAACATGGGAAAGACTTTAGGAAATATCCACATGAAAGGCACCTTCGCATAAAGGTTAAAAACTTTAGGCATTTATCTGAAGAGTTTCTCCATAGAATGCTATACATGTGGGAATTTAGAAGACATCTGGATGTTTGGCTATTTTTGAAAATTTTTCATTTGAGTATTTAACTTCATGAAAACATTCCTTGTTGTAGAGTATTTCAGATTTCTAAGTGTTATTATATAGATTGACAATGGACTTAATTCAATAGCAGTAAACAGCCAAAAAGTGGAGAAGCATGCAGTAGGGATCATACAAGTCTATTGGTTATAAATGGTGGTAAAAATCAATTTCAAACAAGTACCTTGTCAGTGATTTGCAAATCTGAGCTAAGTGACAGGAAAAAAAAAAAAACTATTTTGGAAAATAAGATATCTGGATCCAGGCAATAGCAACGGTTGGACACCAGGCAAAAGCTATTTCGACTCTCTAAGTTTTGGTTTCCTATGTAAAAAAAAGCAGGTTAAACTTAGTAATTACTAAGGAAATGTCAGAAAGCACAAATTTTATAAAGGCAAGCCTGGTTAATGGAGCCCCTGTGAAGGAGAAAAAAAAAAAACGGAATACAGCAGAAAACATATATGCTTAGTTACACTTAATTGTGAATTGTTTTATGGGGACAAGTGGAAAGAAACATACTATCTCCTGAGGACAAAACTCAGCATGAGCTCTATGTTCATGCAACATTCATAAAGCCTAGGAGTTGAGTGGATGTGAACGACAAAGGACAAATCACCCCTGATAATGTTCAAGGGGCACTTCTTCCAATAGTTTTCAGTAGCACTGTTTGTATATACAAAAAAATATTCTATTTTAATAATGACAGCAGTGTCTTAACTGTGAACTTGGCAGAAATATAGTCCCAGTAATATTAAATTTTCAGTGTGACAAACCTCACCACAACTGCGTTCTTGATAACCAATCTATAGGTGTAGACAAATGAGTATGGAGTTTAATTCAATTTTAAAGAAGATTAATATGATTATTTGAGTGTAGTAACTGGAACACTAAAAGGAGATATCTTTAAATACCACTTTCAAAACTAGTTAAAGGAACTAGCACTTTAGTCTGAATATATCCTAAACCTTCCTAAGCAGACAAGACAGGCATTTTAGACATGGATTTACACTATTAACTTGGGTATACATAAGGAACCAACCATAATGTATGATTCACAAATATCACCTCAAAACCTACCCTGAGCACCTGCCTTGTACTTATGCCATGCTGGGCTCTGTGAGCTGAGATAGAAATAGACACGTTTATTCCTAAAATCTTATAATCGATCCTTTCCTGCCTGCCGAAGCACTGCCCAGTACCAATGACTCTTTATCTGAAATTTAGCCTCACCAAAACCTGAAGGAATTCTAACTGACGATGAACTCCAGGACCACCAGCAGAGGAGAATGGAATTTATTTTTCTGCCCCAAACCCAGTATCCATAATCCAGTGTTCACTAAGCTTAAGTGGGAAGCACTTCAGCTTGGCTCATTTAAGTTCACTGCTGACCTCACTAGAATAAGGCCTGACCACATTCTCCATTTGTCATAAAGACTGGCTTTTTGCCCTCCTGAGAGAACTGACTCTTCCTGCCACTGGGGCCGGAGTTCTGCCTTAAAATTTAGACCTTTTGGCTGGACGGTGAACCCATTAGGTTTTATCAACAACCCTCCAGCCTCAGGGGCCAGACACACTCCCGCCACCCTTCCATTGCCAGCTGGAGGCTTACTTAAAGCTAGACTCTCCTGTAATAAACCATAACGGAAAAGAATATGAAAAAGAATATATATATATATATATATATATACACACACATACTATATATGTATATATATAAAACTGAATCACTCTGCTGTACACCTGAAACTAACACAACTTTAAATCAACTATGCTTCAATTTAAAAAATGTGGATTTAAGACTCAAAAAAAAAAAAGCTAGAATCCCCTGAAACTTAGGTTACAGCATTCCCCTCACTGCATCCTTACCCCTGTCTAGTGGCTTCCTGCTTCCATGTCCTAGTCAACAGATTGGACCTCTGGGAGAGTAACTCTACCCTGCTAGTCACCAAGAGTCACCTGTTTCCCAGATACTGTTATATAAAACACCAGCCTTCCCCATGTGGAGATCAGCTCTCCACAAGGAGAATCCCATTAGCCTGATTCTGTCTCTATTATTTTTCCCCTTCATCTCTGTTGAGGTCCCTGCATGTCTCACAACTGAGGAGAAACAATACTTGTATACGTGAAACAGTTAGAAGGTAAAGCAAACATTTTATAATAATTGATTGAGTAGATACAACCAAGGACTAATTCATATAGTATAGCCTTCATATGTCACAGGAGAATATCAAAAGGAACATATTTCATTGCAACATTATTTACAATAGCCAAGACGTGAAAACAACCTACTTGTCTATTAATGGGTGAATGGATAATAGAACATTACTCAGCCATAAAGATAAGGAAATCTTGCCATTTGTAACAACATGGATGGACCTGGAGGGTATCATGCTAAGTGAAATAAGTTAGACAGAGAAAGACAAATACTGTATGATTACACTTATATGTGAAATTTTAAAAAACACCAAACTCTTAGACAAAGAGATCAAACTGGTGGTTACCAAGGCAGGGGGTAGAAAGTGGTGGAAATGGGTGAAGGTGGTTAAAAGGTGCAAACTTCCAGGTATAAGATAATTAGTACTGGGATGTAATGTACAGCACGGCGGCTGTAGTGAACACTGCTGTTTGGTATATTTGAAAGTTAAGAGAGTAAATCCTAAAAGTTCTCATCACAGGAAGACTTTTTTATTTTTGGTATTTATATAAGAGGATAGATGTCAATTAAACTTATTATGGTAATCATTTCAGAAGATATGTAAGTCAAGCCATTATGCTGTACACAGACTTCTACAGTGCTGTAAGTCAATTATATCTCAATAAAACTGAAAAAAGTAAAAATATAATAAGAGAAAAGTGAAAGAAAGAGATATGAATCGTGCACAAAAACATAAAAATTTCCTTAATGTAAACAAATTGTTATCCCAAGAGAATTGACAGAAATGCTATTAAAAATAATATCAGATACCAGGGCTTCCCTGGTGGCGCAGTGGTTGAGAGTCCGCCTGCCAATGCAGGGGATGCGGGTTCGTGCCCCGGTCTGGGAAGATCCCACATGCCGCGGAAAGGCTGGGCCCGTGAGCCATGGCCGCTGAGCCTGCGCGTCCGGAGCCTGTGCTCCGCAACGGGAGAGGCCACAACAGTGTGAGGCCCGCATAACGCAAAAAAAAAAAAAATAATAATAATATCAGATACCAAAAAGGAACATATTACATGTAAGTAATTAACTGCATAACTTCACTAGATACACTGGTCACTGTTCACGATTCCTGACTGGGATGATGCATAATGGTTCCTCGTCCATGGCATATGTAAAGTGATGTTACTTCTGAGAAGGAACTTCTTTGGACTACCATTCAAATAATTTAGATTCTGGAAAATAATCAAATTCTAATTCCTCTCAAAGTGCAAAATACCTTCCATTAGACTTCATGATGAACATAATAAAGCTTTTAAAAACACGTAAAAGTAATATTCAAAACTCATGTTGAACCTGTTCATGGGAAGCACTTCAGTATGGCTCATTTAAATAATAAATAATATAAGTAAATTTAAGAATTGCTGTAAAATTGAGGGAAAAGGATGGAGTAGTATTAGGAAAACCAAAACCCTATAAAAAAAAAGACTGGTTTACCCAAAATTGCAGAATCCAAAGATTACTATTACCCTAAGTTAAAAGTCTAGCCTCTCTCCTCCTATGCTGTCTCTGCTTTCTTCTACTCTTTTTTTTTTTTAACAGTAACCAGTATTTGTTTATTGACTTAGTGCTTTACATGTACTTCCACATTTTTAAAAAATTGAGGTATGGGCTTCCCTGGTGGCGCAGTGGTTGACAGTCCTCCTGCCGATGCGGGGGACACGGGTTCGTGCCCCAGTCTGGGAGGATCCCATATGCCGTGGAACAGCTAGGCCCGTGAGCCATGGCCGCTGAGCCTGAGCGTCCGGAGCCTGTGCTCCGCGGCGGGAGAGGCCACAACAGTGAGAGGCCCGCGTACTGCAAAAAAATAAATAAATAAACAAAATAAAAATCGAGGTATAACTGACATACAACATTATATTAGTTTCAGGTATACAACATGATGATTCTCTGTTTGCATATGTTGGGAGATGATCACCACAGTAAGCCTTGCTGACATCTACCACCACACATACATAATTTTTGTGTGTGATAAGAACTTCTAAGATTTACTCTCCTAGCACATTTCAAATATGCATTACAGTATTATTAACTATAGTTACCATGCTGTACATTGCATCCTCATGACTTATTTATTTTATAGCTAGAAGTTTGTACCTTTTGTCTCTCTTCACCCATTTTGCCCACCCCCAACTTTGCCCACTTATTAGATTCCACATATAAGTGAGATCATATGGTACTAGTCTTCCTCTTTCTGACATTTCACTTAGCATAATGCCTCCAAGGTCCATCCATATTGTTAAAAAATGGCGAAATTCTGGGCTTCCCTGGTGGCGCAGTGGTTGAGAGTCTGCCTGCTAATGCAGGGGACACAAGTTCGAGCCCTGGTCTGGGAAGATCTCACATACCATGGAGCAACTAGGCCCGTGAGCCACAACTACTGAGCCTGCGCATCTGGAGCCTGTGCTCCGCAACAAGAGAGGCTGCGATAGTGAGAGGCCCGCGCAACGCGATGAAGAATGGCCCCCACTTGCCACAACTAGAGAAAGCCCTCGCACAGAAAAGAAGACCCAACACAGCAAAATAAATTAATTAATTAATAAACTCCTACCCCCAACATATTCTTTAAAAAAAAAAAAGGCGAAATTCTTTTTTATGGCGGAATGATCTTCCATTGTGTGTATATACCACATTTTCTTTACCCATTCATATGTCAATGGACACTTAGGTCATTTCCATATCTTGGCTATTGTAAACAATGCTGCAATGAACATGGGGGTTTCTTCTACTCCTGGTCCACTGCAATTAATGTGAGGCAAGCCCAAGGAGTATTTTTCAGAAAAAGATGGCTAATGGCCTATTTATTGCTTTCCCTAGGACAATAACATGTTCTAAATTCTTCCCTATTCCACCACTGAACAACAAAAACAAATCAACAGCCTTGTCCATTGGTGGATGAATGGATAATCTTCTACTCTTTTAGAGAACTTTTCTAAAGGTATTAGTATTCACGATTGTCTTCCCCAAATATCTTTGTCTAAGTAGGTGACTGTACCTTACCCTTTTTTGAAACAAAAATTTTCATGATCGTGTTGCTGAATATCTTCTAAAATACTTATATTCCCCTAAATTCAAAATGAGAAGTCTTGTCTATCCTCAAGTCGATCTAGTATTCCTCTCATGACACATTATTCCGCTGAGAAGAGCATCTTGGATGAGGACTTGGAGAAAGTCTGCTCAGCGTCACTTTTATCATATTTTAATCTCAGTCCTACTAATCAAGAATTGGATGGTTACTGTTTAAGATACATGTATTAAAATATATAATATTCTTAAAGATCCAAGTTTCAGCATAGTTGAGCTGATTGCTCTGAAAGTCTTCAAAATCAATGACTGGACAAACCATTTATAATCACTTATAATCATTATAACAGGACAAATCACATTTATTAGGGCTGTGGAATAATCGGATCAGCAAAGTTTCAATTTGACTAATTCACTAATAATCATGAAAACATAACTTGGGCTCCTTTGGACATTTTCATTCCAAACTAAACCTGAAAAAGTAGACAGAATAAATAACAACAGTCTAACATCCAAACTGAGTTCAACACTGTTATTAGAAGCAGTATACAGGAGAGGTGAGGCGGTGAGCGTACTTGGCAAAAGTGTGATTTTGATTCCTTGCCTCTGCTCCCTACTGCATGACCTTGAGCAAGTTACTTAAACACTCTGTGTCTCAGAATAACCTTCCTCTTCTTTGCTATGAGCTGGGAGAGGCTGCTGAGCCGGCACTGTGTGGGCCACCTCTTCCTGAGTCCTATGGAGGTGTATGAATAATGCTACTCTTCAGAATCACTGGGCACTTCTCACCAGTGTGCCTCATCTTTGGGGTCTCAGACATAAAATGAGATAATTTAACATCCTGTTTCATTGGACTAGCTATTTAAAATATTTTGAATGTTATTATCTTGCATTCCTGTAGCATTGTATCACACATTATTTTTTTCTATTTTAATTTGAAAAAATTCAAATTTTAAGAAAAGTTGTAGAAATCATAAAAAAATACCCATATACCACTTTCACCAGTTGTAAACATTTTGCTACATTTTCTTTCTTTCTCTTTCACATATATATGTATATGTGTGTGTATGTGTGTGTGTGTGTGTGTGTGTGTGTATTTTGCTGAATCACTGGAGATTAAATTGCACATATCATGACCTCAAATACTTTAGCATGTCTCCTAAGAACAAGAATATTCTCCAGAAAACCACAATTATTACATTCAGTAAGTTTGATATTCATTCAATACAGTTTTCCAACAATGTTCATTATAGCAATATTTTTTTTCTGATTCAGCATCCAATCCAGGATCTTGCATTACATTTGGTTATATTTTGTTACTTATTATAACACTGCTTTACTAATTTTATCATTAGTCTCCCAGTATTAGGCTAGGTTATAAACTCCTGATGACACATACTATATTTTAATATTTATTTTAATCTTTGTACTTTGGGCATAAGCACAGTTCTAGCACATAAAAGGACTTGGTAACTTTTACGAAAGACTTGTGGAAGCTATTCTTCAGTTTTTCCCATATTAAGTACTAAGCAAAAAATTTGACAATGATATTTTCATTTAAAAAGTGAGATTCAGGGCTTCCCTGGCGGCACAGTGGTTGAGAGTCTGCCTGCTGATGCAGGGGACACAGGTTCATGCCCCAGTCCGGGAAGATCCCACATGCCACGGACCACCTGGGCCCGTGAGCCATGGCCGCTGAGCCTGCACGTCCGGAGCCTGTGCTCCGCAATGGGAGAGGCCACAGCAGTGAGAGACCCACGTACCGCAAAAAAAAAAAAAAAAAAAAAAGTGGGATTCAGAAATTATTTTGTCCAAATCCTTATTTCTTAGATGAGAGCTCAGAGAGTAAGTTGCCAACATTATGAAGCCAGGAGGGCCACAGCAGGACTAGAAGCATGTTCCGAACTCTTAGAGCATCACGTATTCCGTCATGCCACGCTGGCTTTCTCAGCCACTCTCAGAATCCATTACAAATATGTTCCCTTGCTCAGCATCTACTAATGTGAGTAACTGCACTAATGAAAAGAATAAGCATAATTTAATATTTTGTACTACCTTCTCTGGTCTGAGCCATTCTCATTTAGAAAAACAATCATGGCACAGAAACAACCTTTCATAATTGTGATAGACGTGGATCTGCTATCACTGTGCATCAAACAACAAGCCATTTTCCATCATCACATGGGACATTGTTCAGTGTTCAACTGGAGTGTTGGAACATGAATATCACAATCAATTTAACAATTAGCATTTTCCAAGACAATAGACACATTATTGGTTGGAACAGTTGCATACACTTTAAACAGAGAGCCATTGAACCACCACTTAATGGCTGCTTTAGTCCCTTTTATGTAGGCTTAATCAACAAGGATGAATGTTAGGGAAAAATTTATTTGGAAATTCATTAAAAACATATTTTATTCAAGCAATATAATTTTCCATGTCTCTTCCAAAACTACTCATAAAGAAAACAATATGGATTTTTTTAAAAACATCTTTATTGGAGTATAATTGCTTTACAATGGTATGTTAGTTTCTGCTTTATAACAAAGTGAATCAGTTATACATATACATATATCCCCATATCTCTTCCCTCTTGTGTCTCCCTCCCTCTCACCCTCCCTATCCCACCCCTCTAGGTGGTCACAAAGCACCGAGCTGATCTCCCTGTGCTATGCGGCTGCTTCCCACTAGCTATCTATTTTACGTTTGGTAGTGTATATATGCCCATGCCACTCTCTCACTTTGTCCCAGCTTACGCTTCCCCCTCCCCGTATCCTCAAGTCCATTCTCTAGTAGGTCTGCGTCCTATTTACCACTGCAACAAAAAGAATAAAATATCTAGGAATAAACCTACCAAAGGAGACAAAAGACCCGTATGCAGAAAATAATATGGATTTTAAGGATGAACTCTCTTACTGATTTTCACTGGCATACATATAAATTCTCTGACATTACAATGTAGTATAATATGTCATAATATAACAGTATTATATAAATTAATACACGTTATCATTTTCACCAGCTCAAGAAGATGGTTTACATCCTTAAGAGGAACCTAATTCAAAAAAAAGAGGAACCTAATTCATATTGTATTTCACAATTTTACCCTAATAAAAGTATCCATTTTATACATAAATTGTTAAACTGCAGTTTTCTCTGTTAAATCTCAGAGAAAGTCAAGTTTCTCTGAGATTTAAAAATCAAAGAGATAAATTCCATTTTATTCCTAGAGTCATTAGGCAGATTAAGTCTCTGGAGTACTGCTCACTTGCCTAAGGCATTACCTTTCCCTGATAAAATTTACAGCTATCAATGAAAAAAAGTGTACATGTCACCTCGTCCATAAAAGGACCAAATAAAGGGGAATAAGTGTCTTGGGGGAGAGGAGAGAGGAAGGACTCTCTCCAGAGATCAAGATCAAGAGTCTACTTCAGTTTTGACCATCAGAGTGGCAGAAGCACAGTGTAGTTTCAGCAGAGGTGTGTGTGTGGTTTTTGTCTATGTGTTTCTCCTCTTCTAGCAGACTGTAAGCAATTTGAGAACAAAAATGATCTTTTTTACCTATACTAACCACAGTGTTTCACCCAGTGCCTTGGAAGGAAGGAAAGAAGGAAGGAAGGAAGGAAGGAAGGAAGGAAGGATGGAGGGAAGGAGGGGGGGGTGGGGGAGGGGAGGGAGGGAGGGAGGGAGGAATCAAGAAACCTTCCAAAGAAAACTAAAATCCTCTCTCTTCCACTTGAGTAACTTCCCTCAAATTGTTTGCTTGGAGCATCCTCTTTCCTTGAACTTCCTCATCCTCCGCCTGGCCTCACAGGAGATCTCAATTCTCACAAAATGCAACCACAGTGTTTCTTCTTCTAGACCTTTTTACCCCTTATCCCAGTCTTGCCTAACCCCTAACTGCAATGTTCTTGAACCTGAGAAACTTAAGTATTTGATCTATAAGGAATTTAAGATAATCTAGTCCAACTCCTTCATTTAAGAGATAAAGAAATGGAAACATAAAGGGATGAAGTGATTTGTCCTCCCTCAAACAGCCAGGTCACAGCACAGCCAGCTCCAGAAAATAGATTGTTCTAGATTCCTGATATTTTTTTCCTTTCAAAATAATTTCAAATTTCAACACAGTTTTTCTGCCTTGATGCCCTGTTACCCTCAGTTATTTTAGGATGTGTTTCCTACAAGTAGTACCTTTTCCTACAAAGCTCCAATATAGTAATCAAAATAAAGAACTTAGTGGTAATATATTTCTACCATTTAATCCATGTTCATACCTCCCCAGTTGGCTAGAATATGTGTTCTAGCAAAAGGTTCCAATCTAAAACCCTATTGGGTGACCATGTCATTTTAATCTCCTTCAATTTCAAAGAGTCTCTCAAAGTTTCCTTGGCTATCATGACATTGAGACTTTTGAAGATTACAGGCCAGCTATTTAGAAGGATGCCCTTCACTCTGGCCATCTGATGCTTCCTTATGATTACATTCAGGTCATATATTTTCGGTGGGTGTCACCCACACAAATGTGATACTGTGTTCTTGGTGCAGCCTGTCAGTGCTGTATAATTTTGCTTTGTCTCATTTGGTAAAATGTTCAACTTGATCCCTTGGCTAAGTTGTCGTCTGCCAAGTTTCTTCACTGTAAAGTTACTCTCCGTCCCTCTGTGAAGGTACTTTAAGCCAGTAACCCATTCCTCATCAAAGTTTCTACCACTAATTAATATCCATGGATGTTTCTGGCCTGAATTATTGTTATGATGGCTGCCAAATGATTTTCTTCTTCCTTATACATTAATCAGTCAGTAGTTTACTGTAAGGAAAAGGTTGACTACCATTTTTTATTTTGATACTAAAATTGTCCCTTATTTGGCCACCTGGCTTCTCTGTCCTTTTGAAACGTCCTCATTGTTCTTTGAGTACTTCCTTATTTCTGGCAATAATGAGATGCCTCACATTTATTTTGAAACTTCCCTGATCCCTGCCTAGAATCAGCCATTTCTTTGAGGAATCCTGGTTCTTTTACTGGAGGATGGAATTTACACGACAAAATCTGGATGGCACAAATGTGCCACTGCTCTCAGGCCCTCTCATTGCACAGAGCTAGTTAATATATGTATGTATGTGCATGCACATACTGTACATGTATATGTACACACACACCTATGTATCTACCGAATATCTGTATACTGAAAACCATGAGTTCAAACCAATACCTCGATTCCAAACTAACACCATAGAGTTTATTCCAGTTTTCTCCTTTTCCTTATTTCCTACAATGAGAAACCTGTCTCTCTCTATCTTTATTGTACTTATTTATTCACTCAGTCCCCCAGAAGGTAACAATTCCCCATCAAACCACCTCCACTGCCAATCTTCATGTAGATGTTCTCTTCAGCACCCCCAGCCGCCGCTGCTACAATCCCTGCACATGTACCCTACACACACAGGCTTGGGCTCCAATATTCATGCACGGATGCTGCTGCCATAGCCTTTGCCTCCCACCAGGATGCTCTCAGTCACCTTGTTCTTGGTCTTCATGACCCATAGTGGGTCTCACCTCCAGCACCCACACACAGGCAGCCTCCTTCTCCCTCTTGGGCTCCGATGCTCCTTGCCAGGCTATATGCCCTTTGCACCCTCTGAAGCACAAACTCTCCCCCAAAAGTAGGAGGACTTCCACCTCTCAATTTTAAAACTTGCTATAAAGCCACAGTAATCAAAGCAGTGTGGTTAGCATAAAGATTTACATATAAATTAATGGAACAGAATAGAAAATTCAGAAATAAACCCATATATTTATGGTCAATTGATTTTTTTTTTTTTTTTTTTTGCGGTACGCAGGCCTCTCACTGTTGTGGCCTCTCCCATTGCAGAGCACAGGCTCCGGACGCACAGGCTCAGCGGCCATGGCTCACGGGCACAGCCGCTCCGCGGCATGTGGGATCCTCCTGGACCGGGGCACGAACCCGCATCCCCGGCATCGGCAGGTGGACTCTCAACCACTGCGCCACCAGGGAAGCCCTGGTCAATTGATTTTTGACAAAGAACCAAACAAATTCAGTGGGGAAAGGATAATTTTTTCAGCAAATAGTGCTGGAATAATTGGATATCCATGCAAGAAACAGTGATAGTAATCATCATCTTAGCTCTTTATAACACACACAAAACTCAAGATGGATCATAGACCTGAATGTAAGAGATAAAACTATAAATATTCTAGTGTAAACATGAGAGAAAATATTTTTGAAATTGGGTTAGGCAAAGACTTTTTTTAGATGTGACACTGAAGTCATGATCTATAAAAGCAAAACTGATAAATTGGACTTCAGCTCCGCCTTGCCCACACAAAGACTTTCTCCTTCTCCAACTGACTTTCTCTACCCATCGCTGTCAAAGCCACTGCCTCCTTTCAAGGAGGCCCTGTTCACCCGCTCTGATGCCAGCACCCCTCACTGGGGCTTCCACAAGCATCCATCTGCCCCTCCCTAGACAGAAACCCGCTCATCCAAGTGGGTTTTAGAACCCCACCTCCGGCGGCACAGATGCTATCCTCAACTTGTTCAAGCACGCACAGGACAGAGTAATGCATCTTCTGGAGCTCTCAACAAATATGCATTGGCTGAGAAAAATATATTTCTGTTGCCAAATACATAGCAGTTCAGTTGAAATTGAATTTCACATCATAGTTTGTGAGAGCTATAAATTATATGTTGTGAATCATAATTAATGAATTAAATACATATAAGGAATTAGATTAATAAATTTAACTCAAGAATATTCCAACAATTGTTCACTCCATCATTTTGTTTTCTAGCCATGAGCACCAAAAACAATTCTTTTCTTTTAGTAGAAATTTTTAATGAAAAATCTATAATTAATATGTTGTTTTATTTTGAACTAAATCATTTCAATAGGCAGGGTGACACAGTTGTGGCTGAAACCTATGACATTGAATTGACAATAAAATATCTATTTTTTAAAAAATGATTTGATTTGAAATGGCCATAACCTTCTGTTATAATACTGGCCACTTAAAATGAATTTCTTCTTATGTCTCAGCATTTGCCAAACTGAAGGAAAATCTATTCTTATAATAAGCCCATACTGAAAATAAAAATTTAAAATAGTCAATGCCAGATATTAGAAGCCTAAGTCAATATAAACTATACCATTTTAATTTAATTTATAATTGAATACCTTCTAAAAACTTTGGTTATGATTTATTTTAATAGTGAAGTTTTGTTATAGTTTCTGCTGGTTTATGATTATCTAAATATTACGAAAGCCTCATAAACAATGCACTGTACATACAGAAAATAATGGAGACAGATGACCTGTTATAGCATTCAGCTTTTTTTTCCGGTACGCGGGCCTCTCACTGCTGTGGCCTCTCCCATCGCGGAGCACAGGCTCCGGACGCGCAGGCTCAGCAGCCACGGCTCACGGGCCCAGCTGCTCCGCGGCATGGGGGATCTTCCCGGACCGGGGCACGAACCCGTGTCCCCTGCATCGGCAGGTGGACTCTCAACCACTGCACCACCAGGGAAGCCCAGTATTCAGCTTTTGAGGTGACTGAAACTTTACAAACCAGAAAATGGAGGGGAGGGACTGGGAACTGGTGGAAAGAAGACGGAGAGTTTCCATCTATCGACATTCATGAACTAAAATCAGTTCTGTGCAAAGTTAGACCAAGAAACAGAACACTGAAGAGGATGTGCATGATAATTTAATGATATGCTTTGTACTGCACTGAATTTAACAAAACTGCATTTCTCTCGATCCATAATATACTTGGATATCCTTTGTCTAAATGTCTCAAACGGGCACTGCCTTCATTGTGTAGGTCTGGATAAAGAAAGTACAGACATCTCATAATCTTTCTACTCTACAGACTGCATAAATATGAAATTTTGAGAGGCTGGGCCTCTTCTGCCTAAAATCTTGCTCAGCTAGTGAAAGCACTGAAGTTAGATTTAGCTCCTTTCACTGCAGATGGTCATGTATTTCATAGCCCTTCTTCTAGAAAGAAGGCTTTTATCAATTCAACAGTGCCTCATGATTTTCACTCTGTTTATCAGGCATGCTCCCTCAAACGTTCTGGCAATTTAACAGCAGTTCCAGGTTTGGGTATCATTTGCAACTATCCTCTTCTTTCAAACAGGTCCTTGCATGTTTCCAGCCTTAGTCTGGTGATTCTCTATTATCAAGTAGTCTATAACAACACATATTGTGATGCTAACCAGATTAGCACGCTTCAATCACTATATTTCTGTGGCTTATTTTATATTAATTAAAGTTAGTAAAATTTCCTGCTAATTTAATTAATGAAGGCACTCATCTTTGACAACATCATCTTTCTTTCTTTTTTTTTTTTTATGATTCAACATCACACTTTAACGTTTGCTTTTAGTTACATGGTGGATAAAAAAGTTTTATTTGCCCTTTCAAATACTGATTTTTTTTAAAGCACTTTACTGAAGTATGAATGACAAATAAAAAGCTGTACACATTTAAAACTTGATGAATTTGGAGATCAGTAGATATCTATGAAACCATCACCACAATCTTTGCCATTAATATATCTATCATCTCCAAAAGTTTTTACTCACCCTATTATTATTGTTATTAATTTTTCTAATAAGAACACAAGATCTACACTTTTAGCAGTTTTTAAGTATACAATACAGTATTGTTAACTATAAGCACAGTGTTGTACAGTATATCTATAAGAAGACTTATTTACCTTGTATAACTGAAACATTGTGCCCTTTGATTGATAATCTCTCCATTTTTTCCTCTCCTCTGCTCCTGGCAACTACCATTCTACTCTCTGCTTCTAAAAGTTTGACTATTTTAGATGCCTCATGTGAGTGGTGTTATGTAGTATTTCTCCTTTGGTATTTGCTCATTTCATTTAGCTTAATGTCCTCCAGGTTTATCCATATTGTCACATACAGCAGGATTTCCTTCTTTTTTAAGGCTGAATAATATTCCATTGGTTGTATATACCACATTTTCTTTATCTATTTATCCATCAATGGACATTTATGTTGCTTCCTCCATGTCTCAGCTGTTGTGAATAATTCTGCAGTTAACATGGTTGTGCAGATATCTTTTTGAGATTCTTATTTTAGTTCCTTTGGATATATACTCAGAAGTGGGATTTCTGGATTATATGGTAACTCTATTTTTAATTTTTAAAGGAACCTTCATACTGTTTTCTATAGCAGCTCCACCAATTTACACTCCTACCAAGGAATGTAAAAGGGTTCCCTTTTCTCTACATCCTCACCAGCATTTGTTATCTTTTTGAAAAATAAGTCATTCTAACAAGCATGGTTTTGGCTCACTGTGGTTTTGATTTGCATTTCCCTGGTGTTTAGTGACATTGAGCACCTTTTCATAAACCTGTTGGCATATCTTCTTTGGAGAAATGTTTATTCAAGTTCTTTGCCATTTTTAGTTATTTGGTTTTTGCTATTGAGTTATAGGAGTTCCTTATATACTTAAGGTATTAACCCTTTATCAAATATATGGTTTGTTGGTATTTTCACCTGTTCTCTAAGTTTCCTTTTCAGTTTGATTGATTTTTTTCTTTACTGTGCAGAATCTTTTTAGTTTAATGTAATCGTACTTGTCTATTTTTGCTTTTGTTGCCTGTGCTTTTGGTATCATAGCCAAGAAATCATTACCAAGGCCAATGTCAAGAAGCCTTTTTCCTGTTTCAGAAGTTTTATGGTTTCAGTTGTTAACATTTAAGTCTTTAATCTCTTCTGAATTGTTTTTGTGTATGGTGTAAAATAGAGTCCCATTTTATTATTTTGCACGTGGATATTCAGTTTTCCCAACACCATTTATTAAAGGGAATATCCTTCCCCATTGTCTCTTCTTAGCATCCTTGTTGAAGATCAGCTGACTGTATATGTGTGGTTTATTTCTGGGCTCTCTGTTCTGTTCCATGGTTTGCATGTCTGTTTTTATGCCATTTCCATACTGTTCTGACTACTGTAGTTTTGTAATATATTTATAAGTCATGTATTATTTTCCTGATTTTGTTTAGCTGCTCATGTTCTCTTGTAGTTCACTGAGCATCTTTAAGATAACTACTTGAATTCTTTGTCAGGCAGTTTGTAGATCTCTATTTCTTTAGGGTTGGTTATAGGAACTTTTTTTTGTTCCTTTGGTGATGACAACATCATCTTTCTTGCTTCATCCACCTATTTAAACAGAGCCTGAAGCCTGCAGGTGATTCAATTAAATCACCATTCTAGAAGGCAGCCTATCTGTGACCAAGGAGAAGCTGTCATTTCCTCATAAACTCCTTTATATAATGACAGCTGTGCCCATCAACACTAAAAAACTAGCCTCTTACTCAGCACCTCAAGTGATCTAGACTTGTAATAACTTAAATTTGGTCCTATTTCATATTCACAATCCCAACATAATACACTAAAATAATCATTTTAACCAACAAACTTGTCAGATAAAAATGAAATCAAGGAGCTGTGCTTGAATTGTCTACATGGAATTGAATTAATTGGTTAGTTTAGCTAAAAAGTCTGTCCAAATTCTCAGATAAATCCAGGTTTATCTATCAATATATATGCTAAAATAAACACAACTCAGGTTAAACCCAATTTATAAATGAATTGTATTTGTAAAACTATTCGTTCAATTATTTTTTCCAATACAAACATCATTGGTAGCTGGTTTTCTTGGCTGGCCCAAAGAGTGTATTTAATCAGTAACTACTGTTCTAACATAATAAAACTACTCACCAAAGCCATACAGCTTGTGAGCAGGTCAATTTTACTTACTGGGCTATGCCCAGACTACTCAGCTTCCTTCCTCTTATTTGCTTCCAAGCTCACCTCTTTGCTAAAACATTCCAAGTGTTTTCATAACAGCAGTGGCAGCAGAAATTCTAATGCCAGTGGTGACCCACAGCACATGGAGAAAAAGACAATAATGAATTTTGACTCATGAGTTTAGAAATAAAGCTCTGTCTTCCACCAAAAAACAGGTAGCTGCTTCTACTTCTTTTCCCCCCAGAAAAATACAGGAAAACACCTGCGTGACTTGTTTATTTGTACAAAAGTAGTGTATCCTAATGTCAGGATGTTTATCCCTTCAATGCAGCTCTAAGGTACAACCTTCGGATTTGGTCTGTGTGAACACTAGGATCTCTAACACTACCCTGTTCTAAAAGTAAATCATGTTAAGTTAGGAAACGATGGAATTGGGAATCCCTAATTATTCTTATTGAGGAAATATTTCTGGTTCTTTGGGTTTCCCCAAAGTTTTGTGATCTGAGGGAAAATTATAAGGAACTAGTTTATTTCTCTATATCCCACTCTAGGATTCGCTACCGGATGATATGTGGGGTCAGTGGATTGAGAATCTGTGTTCTCAGAAGTTCCAATGACATCCAGCTGGAATCATAAGTTCCAATGACAAAAGACTGTTGTTTAGAAATAACTGGTTTGGTACACCCAGAAACGTGATTCTCTCCACATTCAAAGCAGTTAATTCCTCCAGGTTGCTAAAAACTGCGGTGGACTGACCCCAGCAATGCCTTCAATTAGTTCATATATACCTGTATTCTCCTTTGGTAGACCCCTCCCAGTGGATACTGGTTTTGGCTTTGTCGCTTGCTTTGACCAATGGGACATTAGCAAAAGTGAGATGAGCAGAGATTTCAGAAGTCTTTCCTCTTGCTTTTGTGGGTACCCTGCTGCCATATGGGAACAAGCTCAGTCTAGGCTGTTGTATGATGAGAAACACATGGCCCAGTTACCCATGTTGCCCAGCTGACATCCAGTTAACAGAATGACCAGAAGCAGAACGACCAAGATGACTGGCAGGTGACTACAGACACATGACTGAGATCAGGAGAAAAACTGCTCAGCTAAGCACATCTCAGATTGCTGACTCAGAATTGTGAGTTAAACAAATGTTTTGTTTTTGTTTCTTTTAAAGCCACTAGTTTTGAAGTGGTTTGTTATTTTGCAAAGGCTAACTTACACAAGAGCCAATAAAAAGTTCCTAACACATTTATAGAGGTATAAAGGCAAAGATGAGTTCCCCCTTTTCATGATTCTTTTAGGAGTGGAAATTAAACCATTTCCTATAGTGGAAGGAGTGCTACTAGGATAAGATTTGGCTCCACTTAGAAAAGAAAAACAAAGTAGGAGGACTTTACTCAATTTCAAAACTTACTATAGGGCTTCCCTGGTGGCGCAGTGGTTGAGAGCCTGCCGATGCAGGGGACATGGGTTCGTGCCCCGGTCCGGGAAGATCCCACATGCCGCGGAGCAAAAAAAAAAAAAAAAAAAAAACACCTTACTATAAAGCTACAATAATCAAGGCAGTGTGATTAGCATAAAGACTGACATACACGTCAATGGAACAGAATAGAAAGTTCAGAAATAAACCCTTATATTTATGGTCAATTGATCTTTGACAAAGAGCCAAAGAAATTCAGTGGGGAAAGGATAATGTTTTTCAACAAATGGTGTCGGAATAATTGGATATCCATGCAAAAAACAGCAATAGCAATCATCACCTTAGCTCTTTATAACATACCACATACAAAAATCAACTCAAGATGGACCATAGACCTAGATGTAAGAGATAAAACTATAAAAATTCTAATGAAAACATGAGAGAAAAATATTTTTGAAATAGGTTAGGCAAAGATTTCTTAGATATGACACTAAAATCATTATCTATAAAAGAAAAGTTGATAAATTGGACTTCATCGAAATTTTAAAACTTTGGTTTTAAAATTTTTAAAATTAAAATACAAGCTACAGACTGATAGAAAATATTTCAAATCATATATCTCATAGAGGACTTGTATACTGGATCTATAAAGAGCTTCTACAAGTCAATAATAAAAATCCAAACAAGCCAATTTAAAAATGGGGAAAGGATTTGAATAGACATTTGTCCAAAGAAGATATATAAATGCCCAACAAGCATTTGAAAAGATGCTCAGCATCATAAATCACTAGATAAATGCAAATCAAAATCACAGTGAGATACCACTTCATATCCCCTAGGATGGCCATAATCAAAACCCAGGCGATAAAAAGTATTGGCCAGGAGAATCTGGAACCCCCTGCACATCGTTGAAGCAAATGTAAAATAATACAATCACTTTGGAAAACTACTTCTCTTTCTTAAAAAAGGGTTAAACATAAACTTAGTATATGGCACAAAAATTCCATTATTGGCTATCTACCCAAAAGAAATGAAAACTGACATTTATACAAATATTTGTATCTGAAAATTTCAGAGCAGCGTATTCATGATAGCCCAAATTGGGAACAATCCAAATGTCTATCAACTGGTGAATTGATTGGAAAAAAAAAACAAACAAAACAGCAATGTGGTATACCCATACACTGGAATATTATTCGGCAATTTAAAAAAAAGCTACTGAAACATGCTACAACAACACAGGTGAACCTCAAAAACATTATGCTAAGTGAAAGAAGCATTCCAAAAATTGTATTGTATTCTACTATTTGATTTCTATAAATTTCTTACAAAAAGTAAATCTATGGGGCAGAAAGGACTCAGTACTTGCCTGAGACTGGAGATAGGAGAAGCGATTGACTGCAAATGGGCACAGGGAACTTATTGGGGTGATGGAAACATTTTAAAACTGGATTGTAGTGATGATTACACTGTTCTATAAATTCACCAAAACAACACTGATTTGCACACACACCTGCATTTTCACGTAAGTTACTAATAACTCAATAAAGCTTGACTGTTAAAAACAAACTTTGGATTTCCTCTTGAAAGAGAGAAAGAAAAGGAACTGGGAAATACCTGAATAAATATGATTTGTAATTTGCCTATAGAGAAAATACAGTTTTTAAAAACTGACCCACTGTAATGACTGTGTGTGTGCATGTGTATGTGTATTAATGATCGATGTACTGAAATGATTACAGTATTCTTTTCTTTTGGAGTTATGTTAAAGTGAAAACTTTCATAACATAATTACTCCAAGCACGGGGGATTGGACAGCAGGGAACTTGTGGCTGCCCACAGCGTGTCTGGGAGGCCAGCAGGAGGACAGATGATATATGCATAACAGGTTGTAACCGTATCTGTGAAATCGCTTTCCTCAGCCCTCTCCCACTACCCATTCTGTCAGCATCCATCAGCACACCTGAGCATGGTCAACCCCCTTGGTCTGTCCAGATGCCCAGCTTCAGATTCAAGTGAGGAATGTGAAGGTGGTCTTGATGGAGCATACGGTTCCATTTTGCTGATTTGGTCCAGTTGTTTGAAAATACACTGTCTTAAGTAGCATGCCATTTATCATATTTCACTACCTTTCAGGAGAGGTTTGAAGAGGAGAAAAACATACATTTTCCTGATGTAATCTTACTTTCTCAAATTTGAGAAATAAACCATTTTATTACTTTACAATGGAAAAGAAGATTGCACCCCATTTTTGTTTTACAACATTTATAAGAACATGCGTTGCTGTGATAAATTAAATCTGGCAAGGATTAAAAGAAAATTCTCCACCTAAGTAATCGTACAGCTTAAAGCAACATCTGTAGGTCAACTAACCTATCCCTCTGCCAAAGACAGACTGTGCTTAAAAAACCGCACCCAGACAAATGAAAATTTATTCTATTTTTAAAGATTTCCCAGGGAGAGGATCATAGGAATTTTTGCCCCTTAAGGTATTTAGTCTGCCTGAAAAATTCATTTTACATAGGAACATGATAGAAACAAAGAGAATACAATCGTCTGGCTGCCAAATCCAAGGACTTTTATTAATATTTTCATCATTCTGAAATACAAAGGACAAAGTGGGAGATAAAATTCATGCACTATGTCTGCTGTGTTTCTGATTAATGAAACAGACACTTATATTTTGTTAAGGTTAAGTAAGCGAGCCTAGTCAAGAAGCTGAGTTTTGCATTTTAATTTGGGGAATCTCAACAATAAGAAGTCTGGGGCCTCCCTGGTGGCGCAGTGGTTGAGAGTCCGCCTGCCGATGCAGGGGATACGGGTTCGTGCCCCGGTCCGGGAGGATCCCACATGCCGCGGAGCGGCTGGGCCCGTGAGCCATGGGCGCTGAGCTTGCGCATCCGGCAACGGGAAAGGCCACGACAGTGAGAGGCCCACATATCGCAAAAAAAAAAAAAAAAAAAAAAAGAAGTCTGCTGAACATAAGAAGTTAAAGCCAAGAACTGTTTTCTCTGTAATTCTACTATGCTTTTCCCCAGCTATTGCACTGAAGGAATTGTGGTTTAGCGAGTGAGAGACAGTTTCACAAATTTAAAGTATTTATGGGTCATTGTCAATTTTTACTCTGAGATACAGAACATCCTCCAGCATAAATGGAAAAGTCAGCTCACAAGTGGTTTAAAATGAGGAAGACTGAATAACAAAAAGTCATTTGAATATATATAAAATATAAATAAGATTCTGGGCATATTTTAATTTAAAAGAAATCAATGTTTTGCTACAATAATTTTAATTACTCAAATTGCCCATTGTCATTATGAGCTAAGCCTCATTCTTTTTCTAATTAAATGTGATCATTTGCTTAAGTTGTCCTCCTCTCAATGGGTAATGGGCACAAACTGACCTTGTGAAAAGAACTAACTTCCAAAAAAATGAATATTTCTCTTCATTTCAGGTTGTGATTAAGAAAGCAAACAAACAAATGGAGGAAGGGCAGGGGGGTGGCATGGAGGTTGAGCCAGCTTTCTAAATGCCCAGGGCATCAGAGGAAAAGCTTTTTACTCATGCATATCAGACGTAAGGGCAACAACAGGGAAACAACCAAGAGAAAGCCTGTCTGTCTGAACAAAGAGCTAGTTTGCTGGCCAGCTCAGCCCAGATCTGGACTCTGAGCTCCTGCAGGAAGCTGCTCTGCAGGAATTGCCCACTTTGTCCTCGTGGCCACCACCCTCTCTCTTCCTCTCCCTCACCTTCGCCCGCCCATATATAAATAAATGTATGAAAACTCCAAAGTAGAGTTCTGTCTAAGGTAAATATTTAACCTTTATCTCGCCCATATTTGCCATCGCACTCAAAAGATATTCCCATACGTATTAGTCATTTTACTTCCTTATAAGTCACGTACATGGTATTTTTAAGAAGAAGAGGAGCGTGCTGGGAATGGGAGATATCAGCGGGTCCCTGATGCTGAGGTGGATGGGAAAGATGAGGCCAGCCCGCCTACCCAGTGCTTTGAGACAATGCCAATGGCTTCTGCTTCGTAACACTTAAGTCAGGAAGAAACTCAGATGAATCTACCTCTAAGAGGGAATGGGGAAACCTGGGGATGTGGTCCTGAAAGGGAAAGGTGACCCCAGTGAGGAAGACAGTGACCACACCAACTCATGCCCAAGAGCAAAGAGAGAGCAGGGCTGCCGTCTGCTCACTTGGAATCCCAGGGGCCATGTAATCTGCCCAGTGCTGGATGGAAGTTCGCACGTAATGAGAAGCATTTGGGCATCAAGTGTCTGGATGCTCATATGCTCTTTGCATGGGCACAGAAACTATGTGCCAGGCTAGTCTTAAGATTCCACAAAGGAAACTTCAGAGTTCTAAAAAAGTGGGGCTATAAACTGGCTTGGAAATCTTTGATTGCCTTAGAAGTAGCACAGAGTAGAGGAAAGCCAGAGATAAACATTGGTTTTCATCATAAGGCGCTTTTTTTTCTAGATTAGAGAGAATCTATTGAACAGAGATGAAAATATTCTCTTCAAAGTTTGGTTAATTCACTGAGGATTTGAATAAGTCTTCATAACTCTAGGTTAAAGAAAATGTGCAGTAAGCTAGAATGTTCATATAAAACATGGAGAGCCGTAAGCAGAAGGGGGTAGAAACTGCTACAGAAGATTTTGGGTTATAGCTGTAACGAAGAGGTTTCTATAACAAAAGTTGCAAAACTTAACTAATTGGAGGTGAAGGTTATTAAACCCATCCCACAGAGTCTTTAAATGGAGAGTAGTAGTATATTCAAGCCAAGAATTAGAATCTCGTAATTAAAAATCCTGTGTGCTTTAAAAATGTCCAGCATTATAATATACGCTTTGCGTGAGCTTTCTGTCTTAAACATAACAAGAGTTATCTGAGGTAGTGTTTTTTATTATTATTATCATTATTATTATTATTTACCAACAAATACACTGAAAATTAGAATGGTAAAATAAATAACCTAGAATTATTGATCTCATGATTATTAGAGTAAGGATTTGAACCCAAGTTTATCTGATGTTAAAAATTTTGCTTTATTATTTCCCTATTGTGATTCTCAAAGATTTGGATTTTTATGAATGCTTGATAGCTCTCAGCTCAGGACATTCCCTGTGGTCATGACTAAAGAATCTTAGCCTGTGAAAGGCTAGGACTTAGATCACAGCTGATATCAGAGTTCTCCCACTAGAGCCTGGGAGAATTCAGGGGCCCAGATTGAACAAGAGCCTGCAGAACTAGTTGTCATGAGTCGACAACGTACTGATTCATTCCCTTTCTCCAGCCCTTATTCTCTAAATCCATCATTAAGTTTCAATATGCATGTAGGTTTGAGTTCCTATCTGTCTTAGGTGTGGTTCTCTGGGAAACAGATCTGAAATGAAGACTTGCATGCAGGAGGTTTATGGTACCAATACATATGGATAATTGAAAGAAGCAGGGTTGGGTGGATGCAAGTTGAATTGTGACGCAGTTCCAACAAGGCTTGCCAACCCTTCATCTGCCAACACTCCCAGAAGTTGGTGGAATAAATGCCTTTGTTCTAAAGGGGGTGGAGGGAAAGTGGCACTCACAACTTCCACAACATGCCTTCTGTGCATCTGCTGAGACCAGTTTGACTCAACAAAGCAGACATGGCTAATTCAGCAAGCAGTAGACTCCCTCTGGGCCAGCAGCCTGCCAACAGTGGCACCACAACCTACCTAACGCAGGGTCACTAGTTCCAAGAAGCAAAGCCACACCCATGAAGTGTTGCATTTCTTAAAGAGCCAGAGGTGAAAACAAAAATAGAATCACCAGCAAGGATATACCCGTGTACGTTGGCAGACGTGATGAAGGTTATGGTCTATGCTTGAATTAGAGATGTTCTGTGGAAGAGCAAAACTGTGCCCAGCCCTCCCTTTGGCCCTGCACTTATGACAGGGGCTCCATAGAACATCTGAGAAGGGGAGAAATGGAGAAAAATTATTTGATATCAACCCAGAGTGAGCCAAAGCATCACATCCAGACACAACCTGCTGGGATAGCTCATTATTAAAAAGGAAGCTAATCTCTGGGTTGAACATATTCTTATATGCCACACTAAATTTATTTTATTAAAGAGTGTTGTTGCAACACTTTCTCTAAGTGTTTTCCAAAGATCAAATGTTAAATCCGATTACACCCTAAGGTTCTTTGTCTGCAAATAATGGGCATGGCCAGGAGAGCTTTCATTCAATCAATAAAAAATTTATTAAACACCTACTATGTACCAAGCACTAGTCTATTCACTGGAGGCCAAAAAATTACTGACATAGTGTTTTCTGATATCAAAAACCATATGTATTGAAGACACATAAACAGCTAGTTATAAAGCAATTTGATAAATTCTACAATAGTAACACGTACAAATTGCCACGGGAGCCCAAAGGAAGAAGGAATAAGAGAGGCATGACAATAACACACTTGGAAATAATGGCAGGTGTTGAATATAAGAAGCATAGTGAACTCCTAGGGCCCTGTAGTATAGCAGCCCTTAAACTAACACCATTGCTGTTTTTAATGTCATCCTTGCACGGGAAGCAGGAGTAATTCTAGGGTAACGGTAACAGAAAAAGCAGAGGGGGACAAATGCTCAAGTTAGCTAGGTTTTCTAAAATTTTTTTCTATAGAATCTAAACAGAACTTTACATTTTCCTTCAAAGAATGCAGTTACAAAAAAGAATGTAAGTACAGTTAAACCACCCAATCCTTTAACCACCTTCTTTTTCTTTTGTAGTAATCTCAGAAATTCTGATTTACACATACCTTATTACCAAAGAAAATTGACCTTGATTTCAAAACCACTATTTAATGACTCACCCAGACCTACACTACCTACCCTCCACAACTGCTTCCTTTAGAAAAGAAGAGCTATTTCTTGATTAGGATTTCTTGCATGCATCAACAGCTTAATTTTTGTTTATAATTTTTTAGATGGCAGTTAGGAAACAAGAAAGGACTCACCTCTTTGAAAAACAATGTAACGTCTGGCTAGGTGTTTATTCCGCCGCCTGGGAAAATGATTTCAGATGGTCTGTTGTGGATTGCCCAGACTTCCTCAGCTCCCTCCCGCTCAGGAAAAAATTCCTTTCCTGGGGTAGTAAGTTGAGAGAGGAGAGCTGTGTAACATTAGACAGTGAGCACCTGTCCTCCAGAGCTTCCAGCAGATTCTTCATCACAAGTAGCCTAGAAGCAGGAGTTTAGAGTCATCCTTTTTCCATGAAGGATGTGGTAAAATGTGGGAATTTTAAAATGGAAAAAATTGGTATGTAAATATTTTAATCTCAAATAAAACTTGACTGGGAGGGGAAGGAAGTAAGGAGAGACGGGGAAACATTTCTACCAGTTTAGAACTTTGCATGAGGCTTTGAGAGTTATGCACTCCTAATAACTGAGGACAACCCTCTGATAGAGTTCTAAATGCATTGTTAATGTTAGAAAGAATTAAATAAGTGATATTTATATAAGAAAACCTTTGTTTTCATTCTGTACCATTTTATTATCTGATTTTTATGAGACACGATTTTCAAAAGAGTGAAAATTTGCCAAAAGAATGAAAAACAGAAATACGTGAAAATGTTTTCACATGGAGTACCCACTTTGTAAAGCCCCATCTAGCCTGGTACCTCTCTCCCATGATAATTATGCCCTGTGTTTCCAGCAAGCACCAGTCTCCTCTTGGCCTGCTGAGGTTGGGATGACCTTGGTTAAAGGGCAAAGGCAGAAAGGAGACCAAGGCATGCACAGAAACAATGATTGAAGAAGACAAACTTGAATTGCAAAGCAATCTAGCAGGACCAGCAAAATGGGCCAGTGCACTGTCTGTCACAGTGCGTACTGCAGCTGTCTGCTCTGACAGAAACCAGCCCACAGCAGCCTCTGAATTACAGGCACACATTGCTGTAGCTCAGCCACACCCCACAGCAAGCATTCTTCCATGTAAGTTGATAAAACAATGAGAAAATAACTGTTGGCAAACCAGTTTATTAGACTCCTTTGAGAATAATAATAATGATAATATTAATACTTCCATTTGCTGGGATTCTAGAACATGTCAAGCATTGGAATGGGCACTTGAAAAACATTACCTCTAAATATAATTCTGTAAAATAAGTAACCCATTCCTTAGAAAATTAAATGCCTCAAAGTTAAATGACTGAACTGTGTTCACAAAATTACCAAGTTGCAGAGGCTGTATTTGAACCTAATATTTCTGACTCCCCCAGATTTTCATATTTATCACTATGGATCCCTTAAATAATAATGCTGTCAGATATCATTTATTGAGCACCTATTGTGTACCTATTAACTTTACATATATCATTGTATTTAATCCCCAATGTAGTCTTTGATATCAGGTAATGTTATTTCCATTTAAAAAAATCTCATATAAAGGTAAAATATTTGTCTAAGTAAGGTTTGGGGATAGTTATTATCTGTGGGAATAGTTATTATCTGTATTATAGGGCAGGCATGATGTATCTTTGTTTCCTACTTTTGTTCAAGAAAAGATTAAATGTAATCTTTTCTACATCTTGATAATTCTATAAGGCTCTCTAGAAATATTATCTAACATTGTGCTCCTTGTATATCTTTTACCCACAGAGAAGAATGACTGCATTAAACTGATGATAGTGATTGAGAGAACAAGTTTTAGAGTCATCCCAAACTGGTTTAGAATCCAAGGTGGGTCGTTTATGAGCTCCATGACGACCCTGTAGATACTATTTAATCTTTCTAAGCTTCTATTTCCTTAGTTATAAATTATAGATAATAATAAAGTGAAAAATAATTGGTAGCTGTAGTTATTTTAAAACAACAATAATCACATTTTATTGACTGCATCAGTTAGAATTCGATATAGCTGCTTTAAAAGGAAAAAAAAATAGCATTGCCTAACAAAGATAGATATGAACTTCTCTCTTATGTAAAAAAGCACAGAACAGACCAGGACATACATGGTGACCCTGTGGTGTCATTAAGGACAGGATGTTATCTTTGTTCCACTATCTAGACAATTGCTTTGATTCTCAAGATCACCTCATGGTCCAAGGTGACTTCTGAAGCTTAAGCCAGCTCATCTGAGTCTTGTGTCCGGCAGAGAAAAAGAAAGAACAAGAAAAAAAGGGACCCCTTGAAGCTGAGTCAGCTCCCTTAAAGCTACCTTCCCATGGTCGCATGCAATTCATCTGCTTCCATTTCATTTACTAGATCTTAGTTACATGGCCACACTATGCTACAGGGAAACTAAGACATATAGTCTTTTATTCTAGGAAAAATTCTGCCAGCTAAAAGTATCAGGATTTGTTTCTAAGGTGGAAGGGGTAGATGGATGTTGGAGAAGGCAACTGACAGTCTCTGCCACAGTGGATAAGAATGATACTACCCTGATCATAGCATGTCGGGGCTGATGGAATATTAGCGATATCTTAGTTCCATCATTTTATTTAAAAGATGAGTAAACTGTCATTCAGGGAGATAATAGGATGTATGAAGGATTGCATGAGGAATCAGAGGCAGGGCCCAAATAGAACTCAGATCTGACTTCCGGTCCAATGTACTTTCTGTCAACTTCACTGTCTTTCTAATAAATGACTGTTTTTTTTTAATGTCCTTTTAGAGGGATGTGACCTAAATATTTTAAGGCTTCCAGCTCTTGTTTCATCCCTCACATTAGTTAACAGTGGTCACTATTCAATTTGCCATTGTAAACTCTGTAATTGCTAATAGCCATTTTACCAAGGCAATAAATATAATTCTGTTATTTGCTCTACAGGTATTATTTTCTAAGCCTTTATTCTGTTACTCTCCTCTGAGTCCATTTTATTGTTCTTTCAGTCTAAAATTTATCCCCTGAAGAGGTACTTTGCTCTTCCTGAGGTTATAGCCAGGGAAATGTTATACAGTCTGTAATTTGCAAGCTTGTGTTTTTATTAAAGGAAATTTAGTTCACATGTGTCTATCTCATTTAAACTAAAATCTGTGAAATACTAGAGTGCTATTTGATATCTATGCACTCCTGAGAGCCTTTTAAATAGGCTTTGAAATAACTTTTTATTTTTAGAGATAGGAAGCTATGCAATGCTAAAAGCATCCTAATAAATGGACACAAGCAGTGAAAGATTAGAATTGTTAAGTGCAGGCCAGTGAATTTTAAATGAATCCTAAATTAGAGTGATTTCTCTCTAGCTCCTAATTAAAGAGGTTTTAATCACAAAGAACAAAAAGCATAAAAGAACATGTGGCATAAGGAAAGAAATCATAATTATTTAGTTGGGAGGAAGATGTGTTAGAAAAAAAATCTGTGTAGTCACATTAGCTTGTCATACCTTCCAGGCATGATTTCAAAGGGAAACAAGAATTCCTTTCTGCTCTCTAGAAACCTGGATTTACCTCAATCACAGATTCCTTTGAAAATGATTTAATAGGGAATTTCAAATTTTAACAAGATGTCTCATGGAAAAATGTTAATCCTAAATTGGTAAATTGAAGAAAAAAGACAACAAGCTATAAATAGAGCCTGGAAAAAATCTCTTTTAAAAAATATTATATATATGCATGTATATTTTAAAAGTTACAGAAGGATATACACCCAGATATTAATATTAAATATCTTGAGTGACAGGATTGTGAGGAATCCCCCCCTTTTCAGTCTATATTTTTTCCTAAGAGGAAAAATATGTCTGTTCATATTTTAATTCTAAACGACACAGTTACCTGATGACAAACAACTGATTTTGAAAGAAATAAAATAGGCTAATTCTCAAATTTTAATGAAAGAACAAAATGCATCCAGTGACAGGTTTATATTGTGTGAACAGAATATCTATTGTATTTGGGGAAGTTATGGCTGCATTTATCCAACAAAACATCTGGTCCTTCTAAGGTGTCAGAATTTGTCTGCTCTTAGTTTTATAAAATTTGAAGAAAAAAAGAGCTTTGTTTTCCAGATGTCCACATGATGGTACTATTAATTATACTATGCTATATTGGGGAACAAATGAAAAACAGAAAAGTAATAGTTCATTTAAAAATAAATCTATATTCTGTTATATTTGAAACATAGTAACACAAGTAAATGGCATATATTATTTATTCAATCTATGAACAATGGCAATGTTCATGGCATGTATTGATTCTAACCCCTGGCAATAATTCCAAACATCTTAGGGAGCTGAGAATGGGAACGTCTGGTGAATCCACTTGGGTTCCTGCCCTCTCTACTGTGTGCACAGCCTGAATTATCTGCACCTTTGTTAATGAAAAGAAATTTCCCCAGAAGTCAGCCTTATCCTCACATCCTCCTTGCCCTTTTGCCTGTGCTTTCTCTCACCTGCCTGTCCCCTCCTGTGCCAAGGAGTAGAAGACAGTGATAGGAGATGGAGATCCAGAAAGAGCCAAAAATTAGGGCATTGAGTAAAAAGAGTGTTAGGTGATGTCTCATGTAGTAAAGATCAACTAGAGGTGTTGACCACCTCCTTCAAAGCTCTTCTCCCAGGTGGTGCACAGTACCTCACACCTTTGAGCTGCCCCAGCCATAGACTAAACCCCATGCTAACTGCAGACACTGCAGCCTCAAATTCCTGCT
>NW_006793664.1:2964837-2972059 GCF_000442215.2 Lipotes vexillifer | reverse complement strand
CCTGCTGTGATCTGCTCTTCTTCCACATGTAATGGGAATCTAGTCTGAGCATAGACTATGTCCTGTCTGTATCTATTTCTCATCAAACCTGATAAACTAATAGCAGAGCCCAACAGAAGTCTGTATCCATTGGGCTGATAATCTTCTGGGAAAATAACCCACTTATGAAGGATTCAAATACTTTATCTCAGCCATGGAAGATACACAGAACTGTCTCTCTGAGGTTTATTTGAATCTCCTTCCAAGGTGCCTTCCAAGAAAGAACTCATCCTACAACCTCATCAGCTGACTGGTCACCATTCTTAGGAGATTCAAAATGAGTAATGATTGAGTACTATTATCAGTTAGATTCGTTTCCAGTCCATTTTCAAAGGAAAAAGAGAGCTGTGAGTCAAAGGTGAAAACCCTGCATCCTGAAATCTCTGCAAGTCATTGGGGCACAGCAAAGTCACTCCAAGAGACCATGTCATTTCAAGTAGATTATGACTCAAAGGAAAGTAAGGCAGAACAGCAGGGGAGTCAAGCAAAGAACAGGGTGCCCAGGGGTAAACAGATTATGGCCCAGAAATGTAGACTCTCTGCTTGCAGTTTAGATTTCTTGGCTGGTCAAACAACTTACCAAGTCTTAAGCCAGCAAAAAAGAAGTGAGAGTTGATATTTCCACCCTGTTATGTTTGCCTCTTTGTGGTCAGCCTGCTTGCCAGGAGAGAGCAGCTGGCTCATGGTCAGCAATCCCTTGACAATTTTCACTTGAGAAAAGCCTAAGGATGATGCACAGGGGAAATAAAGTATAGATTCCCAAACTTCAGATGTTACACTATTTTTTTAATCTCTGGTCTGTTAAAATGAACCAAAGAACTTACTCTTAAATTATGCTAAATTCACTCCCTGGGCAATTTCTGGGTTTCATCATTCTGGATGTCTACCTCTTTTGATCCAATGATTCTAGAAATTTACTGCATTTTGCAGGGATATTTCGCCAGAGACTGTGGCTTCTCTTGGTTTACCCATCAACTGCTTGTGTATCCTGATGCATGAGTGAGCAGAAGACCAAGTGCCAAGACTCAGGCTACCTTATTCCTTCCTTAGGACTGGCCACTGACCACTGTGTACTGAGAGGAACACCATGCCCAGCTTGCACAGGCTGTCTTGCCTATAGCCCAACCAGCCCCACGGATCCTTAACTGCCTTCCCCTGGAACCTTTCCAAAAGCTCTGAGTAAGACTTTCCTCAAGCCCCAGGACTTATGCCTGGCCCTATCCACATGCCTTTCTGTAAGGGATGACCTCTCAGAATTATGGGATTGGGATGTCCAGAAGCAAATGCACCTTGTGAAATGCCTAAGAGACACAGAGTATAGAAATTTTATCAGGAGAGAAGAAAACTGAGTTCAGAATAGGTTTCATCACTGTATTAGTTTCCTATTGCTGTTGTAACAAATTGCCACAAACTTAGTAGCTTCAAACAATACAAATTTTTTCTCTAACAGTTCTGGAAGTGAGAAGTCCAAAATCAGTCTCACTGGACTGAAGACAAGATGAAGGCAGGGCTGGTTCCATCTAGAGCGTCAAGGGGAAAATCCATTTCCTTGCTTTTCCCACTTCTAGAGGCCACCTACATTCCTTGGCAGGTGGCCCCTCCTCCATCATCAAAACCAGCAGCCTAGTGTCTGGCTTCTGTCTTCACAGTAGCTTCCTCTACAGTAAAATCTCCCTCTCCCTCTCTCCTACATGGATCCTTGTGATTACATTTAGGGCCCACCAGGGTAATCTCTCCATATGGAGACCCTTAACTTTATCATACTGGCAAGGTCTCCTTATAAGGTCACACTCACAGGCTCCTGGGATTAAAATGTGAACATTTTGGAGGGATCATTATCCTATCCAGCACAACCAGAAAATAAGGATGTTTATGGTTGTATTAAGCAAGGTTCTCCAAGAAACATAACAAACAGAATATATACATATAATATTATACATTAATTAATACCATATTAAATACCTTAATTAAATATAGATATATCTAATACATAGTCGATATTATAATTATATAATATATAATAACTATAAATTTTTATGTTTAATTATATATTTATTTTACAAATATGCCATATTTGTATTGCATATTTATATTTTAAATATACTATAATTTTACATCCAGAAAGAGCTAGTATATAATTATATTTCTAAAAATACTGTTATAATATATATCTAGAAAGAGATTTAATGTAAGGTATCAGCTCACGTAATTATGGAGGCTGAGATGTCCCACTGCTGTCTGCAAGCTGGAGATCCCCTGAAAGCCAGTGGTGTAGTTCATAGGCCTGAAAGCAGGAGAGCAGATTGTGGATGGTGTAGATGCCAGTCCGAGTGTGAAGGCCTCAGAATCAAGAGGGCTGAGGACAGAAGATCAATGTCTCAGTTCATCAGTCAGGCAGAGAGTAAATCCAACTTTCCACCACCTTTTTGTATTCCATCCCTCAGTGGATTGGATGATCTCACCCACACTGGGGAAGGCCATCTGCTTTACTCAGTCCACCAATTCAAATGCTTATCTCTTCTGGAAGCATTTTTACTGATTCAGAAATAATGTTTAACTAGTTATATGGACTTCCATTGCCCCAGTCAAGTTGACACACAAAATTAACCATCACAATGGTGCAAGATATTTTATTCTAATAGACATTTTATACTCTATAGATATATACCATATGATTCTTGGACTGCAAATGACCCTATATTTTACAGTTACTGGAAAGAAAATAGACAAATCCCTGTCATTGGTACCTGATTTTTCCCTTGGAATTACGGTGCTTATGTTAATTAATGGAATTGGTAGACTTTAATTTTAATCTTTACTTAAAATATTCCTGAGTAAATCAAATTAATCCTGTTTATCCTTTTCTTATTTTTCCATATAAAGTGGATCTGTCCCACTCCACGTAGCAGATTAGTTTTAAATTATTTAAATCCAAATGGACTTGTAGCCATTGTCTTCGGTTATGTAAAAAATCTGTAATTCATAAGGTATCTGCTTCTGTAGGTTGGAGGATGGTGGCAGTTGTTGGATACACAGCACAGAACCTAATGGACTATCAAATACAGAGAAGAATTTGTGCCTCATCACATATTTCAGGTTTGTTAATGAAAATGGGATGTAAAATAAGAAAATTAGAATGCATTAATAAATTTTTGTCAGTGGAGACCATGATTCAATATTTAAAAACCTAACTAATCAACATTTATGTAACTAAGAGTTTTTATTGCATCCTGAAATGCAAAGGCTTTTAGTCTATTTAAAAATTGATAAAGCCCTTTAAAACATCTTCTTTTAAAACAAAACTAATTGTAGTCAATGCTAAAACTTTTTTTAAAAAAGCCAAGTCATAAGGTAGTTATAGTAGAAAGAATATTAGATTTAAGCAAACAAATCCCAGAATTTGGGCTCTGATTATGCTACTTATAAGCTGTGTACATTAAGGCAAATAGTTTGATTTCTCTCAGTCTCAGTTTCCTTATTTATAAAATATGAATTACACTGCCTCCTTTAAAAGACTGCTGCCATAAGTAAATGAAATATTATATGCTAAGTACTTTGTGAATTGCTATAGAAAAAGTAAGATGTTATTTTGAAGGGTCCACCATGCACTATTGCTTACTTACAAATAAATACATTGTTAATTATATATATATATTGGTAGTTTAAAATAATTTAGGTGTCTGTAAAGTAACAAGTTAAAAGAGAAAAACTCATTTGTAGCCCCAGAGGACTTCTCTAAACTCCCCATGTTGGTAAAGTTACTATTAGTACTTCATCATATAAAGAAATACGAACTTCTAGAAATAAAATTAGCTTCAGAAAAAGAGATGTGATTACAGTGTCAAAGTGGCTAAGATAAATGGTACCAAAGTTGGCTATTTTGTTAGGTGTAAAAGGGATCTGAAGAGTAGTTACAAAAATATTTGCATTTAATACATACATAGTGTTTTAATTTAATATGTGAGACTATCCAATGACATTTTCTAAAAAGAAAAATTAGTTACAGTGAGCATTTAAACATCAACCCTGAAAAATAGGGCTGTTATAAGGATGTAGCTCTGTAGCTCACTGAGCATCCTACAGGGCAGAGACTCTGGTCTCTGCCCTGTGATCCTCCAGCTTACATCTGTCCAACAGCTGTGTCCCTTCTGATTGGTCCATACCTGTGTTGTCCCAGGTGTTCCATAAAATACCACGTCAGCTAACACGTAAGCCAACTACTGTCCCCAGTCTGTATCCAGAGATCTGCCTTCCAGATCATGGACCAAATGTGATATCTAATTACACATACCTTTTCCAATTTTCCATGAATCTGGCATTTCTGTTCATTACTACTCTAGTGAGGCATTATACATAGTACCCACTCAAAAAATATTTGATGTTAAATCATTGCAATATAAGACTAGAAAGAAAAGTAGGAACTATCACAGTTTCCTATAAATTATATATACAAATACTACTTTGGGGAAGTAAAAGGCTTGTTAAAATAATATTTAGACATTATAATATCATAAGCAAATATTTTTCTCTCATAGAAACACATGGGTTGTAAAATGATAATATATTACAAAAACTGATAAAATTAATTAAGGAGCAGCGAACAGAGTCTCCTTAATTGATAATGTGAGTAAAAATTGTATCAAATTTTATGGAGAACAATTTGGCAATGCAAGGCAAGAGTATTTAACAGTTCTCCCTCCTTTTATCCAAATATCTGTTTCTAGGAATTTGGCACAAGATACAATCTTATGTTTAAACAACTAAAAAGGGACTAATAAGATTTAATAACACAAGAGTTCATCAAAAATCACTCATAATAGAGACAAGCAAAAGGAAATAACATAAGTGTCCAATTACAGAGTTAGAGAAATAAATTATGTTGTTTACATATAATTAATACTTCACACATAATTAATATTTCCATTAAATGCATTGTATAAAAATGTTAAATTATACAATATGTACTGTTTACTTTTAATTTTAAAGTAATCAATAAAAAATTTTTAAATAAAACTAAATAAATATAAAAATTATAAAAATATATGAAAATAAACATATATCTATACATTTTATCTAAAAAGATTTAGACCAAAATAGAAATAGTGGTTAGTTTTCTGAACTGAGTTAATTTTTAAAGTATTTTCCCTTTTTCTTTTGTATTTTCCTAATTTTCTACAATAAACATGTATTGATTTCATAATCAAAACAAAAAAAATCTCTTTAAAATTGAAATAACACACTGAGGCAAATAAATATCCAATGTAGACAAATAAATTCCATCTTACTGTAATAAACTCTCTGTTAGTCAGTGCTTCACCGTGTACTAGGCTCTGTCGATTGAACAAGGTCATTACCTACATGCCATTCATCAAAATGCATGTTTAAAATACCGTCTCAAAGGAATTTGGCAAAATGCCTCCCTGAATGCATTATTAAATATGTCCAGGAGGATACTGGTTTGATTTTATAAGTCACCTTCAGAAGACAATGAACACAGTCACCACAACATTCTCAAGTCAATTATAACCAATTTGCTTCTAGTCAATGGTACATTGACGGCCCTTAAATAAACTATGTCAATACAGTCCTCTAGTGGACCTCCATCATCTGAATTTGACTCATGGGAAGAATACTGTATAAATATTTTCAATTCATATGACCATTTTGTTTGCTTAGATGAAGATTTTTTTAACCCCTGTGAAAAGAGCTCTTACCATCCTGGACTCTCAATGATCACCAATACCTTTATCACCATTTTAAAGGTTTTAATTAATTAGAAAAAGTTAGTGTGCTAGCTCCAGCTAAATTAGCCCCACAACAGAACCTTTGTCAGAGAAGATACCTTGAGAAAAATAAACTTAGTAACTATGTGTTGGGCAGTACAGAGTTCCAGGGATTTATTAGGCACAGTCCCTGCTCAAGATGAACTCAAACATAAATGTTTATGTCAGATCTAGTGGGAACTTCAATACAACAGATGGCTCTTAGGAAGGGCAAGGAATTGGAAATTCACTGGGGAGTCATGAAGACCCAAGGCTGGTTTAACATGATACAAGAGAAACAAGGCAATCAGGTGGAAGTGAATTTGAACATCCTGATTGAATTTTCAGAAACTTAAATGTTATTGCATTTATCCATAAAAACATAAAGTTAATTTTCTAATCTTTGATCCCCTCCTCTGCAGCCATTCAAGGTATTCATTCAGGCTTCAACTAATTTTATCAGTGCTCTAAGAATCCCACTATTTTAGAAACCGCTTTATCTACCTAATTGTATTTTGTTGCAAAATATTCCCACCCTATGAAATTATTTTTGTGGAATTCTTTACAACAGTGTGAATTATTTTTGCGGTGTTTCAGTAATTTCATGGATGGAGTGTAAAATGCACCTGGGATTGTTATAAATCAAGGATGGGAATTACCACTGGATACACCAGTGCAATGGTTAAATGGAATAGAAATGTGATGCTCAAATAAACCGTCTCTGCACAGAATAGTGCCTTATTTGATTGTATGTTTTCTTTTTATAGAAGAATATTGCAAACTTCTGAATTGGGTATAAAATGACAAATTGTTACATGACTGCTTTTATCTATACGACGAGGGAGTTGAAGAAAATTATTTCTAAGTTCCTTTCCATTTTTAAAATACTATGATTCTGCCTTTTTCACTCACAACATGACAGTAATGGCTGCCCAATGCTATAGCAGCCTTCTAAGAATGTTTTTAATGACCGTTGACTGCCAACTATCATTTTCCATGTCAATGGCCCAGAAAAAGACTTGAGGTCCATTTGGAACTCATAGAAAATAAGGTACTAGAAGCACTGATTAAAGTAAAGTTATCCTTTGTGAAGTTGCTTCAGAGATGGGTTTTTAGTTGAATAATTAAGAAAATATTTTTAACGGAGGCTCAATATTTTGGCCAAACAACACAAACCATCATCCTTACAAACAGTAGTGATTAATTAAAGTAATGATGACCCATATCATTCGTGCCAGTTCTCAGAAAGTAAAATGTATCTCAAAATATTCTTAAAATGTTATCTTGGCTGGGCGAAGATGAAACATAAATGCTTTTCCAAAAGTGACATGAATAGCCCTCTCCTCCTTGCAGTGTTTCAATTGCCTTATTATATTTTCTGGAAAAGGAAGAGGCTTTGAGGGGGCTAGGAGAGAGTGTAG
>NW_006793664.1:2942685-2964823 GCF_000442215.2 Lipotes vexillifer | reverse complement strand
TGTAGGGAAGGTGTAGAAAAATGGATGGTGGATGGTGTCTGAGTGCTGAATCTCAAGGATTCAGCAGAAGTGTATGAAGATGTTCTGAGGCTCTGAGCGCAAGAAATTCTGCACTGGACACCAAGTAGCTACAGATAGTCTCCCTACTTCTGCACCAAATACACAGCAGCATCTTAAAGCAGTGGTTTAGGACTCAGGGACAGCAGACCACCAACAAGAATATGGAAGAAAACATTAAGAGCTGTATTGCTGAGTGAGTCATGGCCACTCTGAGAATTCCTGAGTTCACTTGGGAAGGGATTGGCCTAAGGTTCTGCCTGGGCAGGTAGGCATTTGGAGCTAACTAGATTTGGGTGTCAACGTTAATATGATCACATTTTTACTTGCAAGATAATGAAGGTCAGAATGTTTATACTGAGTAGCAGATGAATTTCAAGAGCAATTTAGATTAACTTTTCACTCTACATGATAATGTAGATACCTTCTATATGGTAAATAAAGAGATTAAATTTGAGGCCAAACTAAAATCCTTTTTTCTGAATGAGTTAAGTTGAAGTTTTAAAGTAGAGACACAGAAAGATTATTTATATGCAAATATTATTATACTTTAAGGAAGTGTTATCCTAACCATTAGCTATGGAAACTAGATAAGTCAATTCAACCCTCTGGCCTCAAATTTTTTGTTACAAAAATAGAGGGATAAATAATATAATTCTTAACCTATCTATTAATTCTAATATTTCAAATATTCCATGATTCTGTCAACTGCTTGAGAATACATATATATTTAAAAATACATATGTATTCAGGGCTTCCCTGGTGGCGCAGTGCTTGAGAGTCCGCCTGCCGATGCAGGAGACGCGGGTTCGTGCCCCGTTTCGGGAGGATCCCACATGCCGCGGAGCGGCTGGGCCCGTGAGCCATGGCCACTGAGCCTGCGCGTCCGGAGCCTGTGCTCCGCAAATGGGAGAGGCCACAACAGTGAGAGGCCCGCATAACGCAAAAAAAAAAAAAAAAAAAAAAAAAAAAAAAAAAAACATATGTATTCAAATATATGATTCTATATACAAATATATAATTGGATGTATATTCAAATATATACGATTACATATATATGTATAATCAAAGAGAGGATTTTTAATTTGGTAAGTCCTTTGATTGCTTGGTTATTTTTATTTTTGATGTTTTATATCAACAGTTACATTTATCACTTTCCCTGGAGAACTGGTAAATTCCTATTACAGTTTGACTTCCTGATCTTCTAAAAAGTAGATGAATCAGCATCCCTAGCTACAGACATTATAAAAATCAATACCTTCACATCTTGATTTTGGTCTTTAATTTTAAATATTACCTCCATACAGACCCATAGAAGAATGAGAATTTTCCTAATTTTTAACCTCTCAGTTTCTCAGCCTCTGTAGCATAGTCACAAATTAAGACTTTAAAAAACACATATACCTTCTCTATATAGTCTGCTAACCAGTAAAAGAGAAAAGGATCCCAAACACTTAGCTCCTCCAGGAGGAACATGCCCTTGCGTGGACTCGGGTGACAGTCTGCCTGGTCACTCACTCAGCACAAACCATTTCAGTAGGCCTATTGTTTCTAGCCTACATTAGTTTATTCACGTAGCATTCAAGCATACTGAATCTCACTGAAAATGAAATCTTAATTTGCTTCACTAATGGAACTCATTTTATTTTTTTTAAGCTCTGCCTTTATTACCTTGTGACACCAAAAAAGCAGTGATAAAGCATTTTAGTGGATGACACCTTCATGATACTTGTTACACCTGCTATAAAGTAGTTATTTAACTATAATAACTGCTTATTAAAATGAAATGCAATAAATTCTAGAAAATCTGTAAGTCAATTTAGCTACTTAGAAAAAGCGATGGTCCGTTAAGTTACCAAGAGCAAAGATCTGTGTATATGTGTGATCTGCACTGTGTTCCCATGCTATTTTTTTATATAAATTTTATTGTCTATATAGGAAGCCCCAAAGTAGCTACATCTATATTAGTACATTTAAAAAAATTTTTATTGGAGTATAGTTGATTTACAATGTTGTGCTAGTTTCTGCTGTACAGCAAAGTGAATCAGTTATCATATACATATATCCACTCCTTTTTAGATTCTTCCCCCATATAGATCATCACAGAGTATTGAGTCCCATGTTATTTTTAATACCCTGTGTTTTGATACCCTCAGCTTAGTTATTAGCAAACAGGTGTCCTTATTATACAAAAAATGTAGATGACCAAAATTACTCCCCTGATAGCAGAGAAACAAAAGACTCAATTCTCATTGAGAAGCGCTTTGTCATGGAGATGCTCTTTCAGCCCCAGCCTGGGTGCGATAGGTCTGCTCTGCTGTACATAATACTTGCCTGGGGAATAGACTCGACTTTGGAGATTTTCATAAGCATTAAAATATAAATTCTGTCTAGAATGAATAATTCTAAGTTTCACATAAGAAGCAGTCTCTGTCTGCCTCTGCTGATGTTACTTTGCTGGTTGCAGGCAAGGAGTACAATAAACACAGAAGAAGATAATCCTGGACTTAGCTAAGATACAGGAGGAGGGAAAACAATGGATTTTAATAAACAAACAATATAGCAGACAGACATTTCGTCTCTGTGTTTCAAAGGATATTGACCTCTAAAAAGAGGAAGGAAAGTCTACTTTTGAACTTTTTTTGACTGTCTAGAGGGAGATTACAGAATCAAAACAAAAGAAAGCACAAAAGGGATTGGAGAAAACATACTTGTTTTTCCTCTATCTCCAGTTTCTGAAGTCACATGACCTACCCACCTCACTTACCCTCTGGATCTCATACTTCCTAGTTTCCTTATATTTAAAATTTTAATATTAATTGCCTCACAAATGATACTTTCTACTAAAAGAACTTGATGACCTTGGAGAAAAGATTTCTCTCTCTCTCTCTTTCTCACACCCACTCACACACACACACACACACACACACACACACACAAACACACACTTCATGGCTTTCATCTTCATAACCTAAGTGTCAATCATTTATATTTTTAACAAAATTTATACAATGTTTGTGCGTACAGGCCATTCAGGTATGTCGTAGGCTCACTATCTATGAACTTAGACATTCAACTGCAGGCCATCTTTTACTCTGTAAACATTCTGAAGTTGAGTTTTAAAATTTGTCTTTGTGGAATATACTAAGTACACTAAGTTACATAGCACACACAGCCTCCTGTATTTCTGCTCTGAAATTTTTTATGAAGAGACTCAGTGTGGGAGAATTGCTGGATCAGATGAGTATGAGCTCACTTGTAAACCAAATATAAGGCCTTTTGTTTTATTTTCTTCACTAATAAGAACTTTTCGGTACATACTACAGAAGATGAGGGTCCTTGTTTGATTTACTTTGTTCAATGGACAGACATTTACCTTACTCATCAGTTCAAAAATAAGAGGTACCAAGATCTAAAGTAAATAATTGGGATTACAAATGTATCCTTTTAAAATAAACTTGACTTTCTGGAAATGATATGGGTAAGCTCACGACTTTTTTACCTTATATTAATACAATGAGAAAATTGAGGTTTTCAGACCCCTAATTTTTTTAACAATTACCTTGATGCCCTTTAGAGCAGGCATCCTTAGACAGCCCTTCCTGCTACTTTCCCATCCTAACCACCACCAATCCCCCCAAACCACCAACACCACTAGATTGAAAGAGGAAGGCAGAATCCATGGGTGGACTTAGGAGGCTCATTAAAATACTAAAACTGTTTTCTTACCTTTACGTGTATTAGGGCTCTTGTTTGCAAACAACAGGAACCAATTCTGGTGAGCTTAAACAGAAAATGAATTTCCTGGAAGGATATTGGATAGTTTGCCGAATTTACTGGAAAGATACTGTACAGCCTAGAAATCAGTTACAAAACCAACGGAAGCTAGGCAATAATAGTAAGAACCACACCACAAGAAGTATCTGGTTAGGACCCCACTGCTAGTAGACACTGTATTTCACCACTGGAAACACAGCTCTTGCTGGTCTGGAACAATGAATCCACTTGTACCTCCAGAATAAATGCAAAACTATTCCTGTTCCTTTGTAACACTAGCTCTAGATTCAAAGACTCAGAAATAGACAGGATGATTCAATTGGCAGAACTCAGGCCACGTGCCAGCATTCTATCTGTGCAGTCTCAGAGAGTGCAATGGGCCTCTCCAGATTCTGGGGTCCATGCTAGCAGTGGGGCTTGATTGTTATGAAAACGTGCACAATGGCTGCTTACCCAGCAGCTAACACTGGGCAGCTTAAGAGAAAAGAAAAAAAAAAAAATATATATATATATATATATACATACTTTTCACATAATAATATAAATATAATTATATATCTATACAGTTGACCCTTAAGCAATGCAGGGGTTGGGGTACCGATCCCCGTGCAGTACAAAACTCACATGTAAGTTTACAGTCAGCTCTCTGTATTCAAAGTTCTTCCAAAGCCAACCTCAGATCATGTAGTATTATAGTACCTATTTAGTGAAAAAACTCTGTGTCTAAGTGGAGCAATGCAGCTGTAACCCATGTTGTTCAAGGGTCAACGGTATATATCTTTTAGGAAACTATACCTTTTACTGGGAAGAAAAAGTTTTTATCAGATTCTTATAAGCACTAACTACCCAACCAAGCTGAGAATCATTTCTGCATCGAATCATAGAACTTTACCTCCAGAAGGAACCAGAGAACGGAGAGATTAAGAGATCACATGTTGCCACCCATTAGCTAAATCAACACAAGGGCTAGAATAGAGGAGCTCAGAAAAGTAAAGCTGTTTTTACTCAAACAAACTGAATCACATTTATAGGCCTTTAATCTGAAGTTTATATCTCCCAATAACTTTTCAGTTTAGGAAAACTGTCAAGTTTCTTCACTGGCCACCAGATTAAAACAGAAAAAACCTGTTAGCTGACACGGAAAAGATCTCCATCCTAGGAAAAAAAATACGGTTTTAAAAACTGGATGTTGTTGCTTAGCTGGCAAGTTGCTCTTTTGCTCAAGACCACGTTTTTTTGACAGATTACTGTATCCACTGGCTTCCACAATTCAGGATGCAATTAGATTTCTGGCTCATATATGGTTCCATTATAAAATATTCTGTCTTTAAATAAAAGTTTGAGTAAACGAGCACCATAAAAACTTGCTAGCAAAATTTTAATCATTTGCTTTGTAGGATTTTTAATCCTTTTCTTTCTTTCCTTTTCTTGTTTTCTTCAGTTTTTTCCTTATTCCCTTCCTTCTTTCTTTCTTCTTTATTATATGTAAGAAGTGCACATAAACACATGTGTGGGAAGGAATTACACATCATGCATTGTCTTGTTTTATTCCATCTACACTACAATGGCCACTGGTCACAGTTTGAACTTTCATTTAAGAACTGTTTTTTAAAAGCTGAGAAAAAAAATTTCTCAAAAATAGTTTGATATAAATAATAGTATTATACAGAAAAATAAAACTGACAGCCAAATATAAAAATATATAACTTTATTAATCTTTATTCAAGAAGCTTTTCAAAATGTTTTAATTAACCTATAAAATCCCATAAAGACCTATGAAGAGAAAATACAATGTTCCTCATTTTGTGTATCAGAAAACCAAGGCAAAGGAAATGATGACTTTCTTAGGCATAAATTGTTAAGCAATAATCAGGGGGCTACAGAATAATTAACATCATCATAATAATACAAGTCAGGCCTCTAGACGATGAACAAGGCAAATGTTAGGTAGTGTGATTATTTCAATTAGGTATTAAATGAAGTTAATATATTAATATGCAGGAAATCAAGGTGAGATGGGGCTTGAACAAGCAATTGGAATAAGAAAGGCAAATAGAAGGGTAGTGGTGGTGTGACTGAGGAGGCATCATAGTCCTTTGTTGGCTTCAGGAGATAGCAGGGCTGGCGAAAGCTGAGAATTTCTAGGAAAAGTGAGGATCTGTAAACATGTATTTGAATAAGTATAAGATAGTTCTCAAGCGTCACACCAAAAAGTTTGGCTTTGGGCAAGTAGTTTACAAAGCAGCATTTTACAAAGACATGTCTGGTATTTCCATAAATAGGTGAGCTAGGGCACTCACTGACAGGGAGAAAAAAAAGGAAGAGAAAATGAATTACAGAAATATTACGATAACACATGCAATACTGGTAATACTATTTGCATTTCAATGACTATATCACGCACATTTGCAAGAAGTTGAGCCAGGTCCCAAACTCAAGTGTAATGGCTTCAAATTATGGGCTCTTTCTACCTCTATACTGTGTTATGTACGCTATGGTAAAAGGGAGGATAAATTTGAATTTACACATGAGTTTCAATATGAAGTGATAACAGCATCAACAGACCATCATTTATTTAGTAACAGGGATAAAACTCAGAATAAAAGAAAAACCTAGAGATACAGATTTCAGGGCAAGTTAGGAAAACAGAGTTTCCAGAGATGACATCCGTCTTTGCGGTTAAGTAGAGTTACACATTATTTAGTGAGGGAGGGAGACAGAGCTACTGGGTCCAGTCAATCCACATAGCTCTTGAAAGTTCTCAAGCCTTTTAAGCCTGGTGTAACAACAAAGAGGATTGATGGGGAGGTCAAGTGGGATATTCCTGAACTGGCCCAGTGCACAAACTAGTGGTCACCAGTGGAGAGAGGAAAGTGCAGACGGGCAATACAGGGGTAGGGTGAAAAAAAAGGGTTATTATGGGATTATATGAAATCATGTGTGTGAAACTTTTAAAAATTGTAAAGCACCATAGAATTTAAAGAATCTTTCATCCAATAAAGAAAAAAATTTTTATGTAAATGCTACAACTACTGGTTGATGTTCAATTGTATCTATCAAATAAAGCAATTACTAGTGAACGACAACAAAAAAATGATCGCAATTGACGGAAGGATAAGGGAAAAGGAAGTCTATGGTGTTGGTGACAATTTCTCTGATTAAAGAAGCAAAGCCTGGAGAGAAGCCCAAGGAAGCCTAGCAGGTTGAGGGAAATGGATAGAGGGAAGCATGTAGAAGCTTGAGAGTGTGAAGGGCATGCAGGGCATGACACCCAGACTCATTAACACCTCACCAGGTAGTGTGAACACAGGGAGGCTTGTCTAAACCTGAGGTCTTTGATGAATGGCTTAGCCAAATGCTGAAGGGATTGAAATGGGCTTCATGCTATTAGAACTCTGTCTATAGCATCACTTGACCCTGGAAAAGGAGTTCTCTGGCACCATCACTGAGTTTCAGGGAACACTGTCAAATTCCCAGCCATCTAGTGCTACCACCTTTGCACTCTCTGGGGCCAGCAGCTGGTCCCTGGCATCAACTCTGAAAGCTGTGCATCCTGACTCTGAGTCATCTAAAGCCTTAGATGGATCTATATCCACTATAGAATCCAGAGCCCAAAGCTTCAAATAATTTTAAATCAAAAGTTTAGCCTCAGGGGGCATAAGGTTAACTGAAAGTCAGGTTTGCAAAATCCATAAAACAGAATGAATAAAATAAAATGAGAAGTGTGAACATAGCTGTCACTGGAAAGAGAATTTATGCTCTCTATACGCAATCCAGACACTTAGAGAGGAAAGATAATGTAAGACCCAACCCCCAAAAAATGTTATTGAAGAAAGTTTCACGAGATTATTTTAAGTGCATGCTACTCTTTATCTATAAAGGGCATTATCAAATCCATGAAAAATGGCTATTAATTTGGTCAGGATTACCCTCTTCTATTTTAATGGTGACTGATATACTCGTAAAAGATACTAAGAAAACAAACATAAGCCTGCTTTGAAGCAAGTACTTAAAAGAGAACTTGGAATTTAGTAGCCATAGTCCCTGGTCCTGGTTCCAAGTGTTGCAACCTTGCAGAAAAAAGCAAACATTTTTTTCAGTGAGGTAGCAGGGAAAATGATGGACAAGCTCAAAATTGCACTTATAATGTAATTGTCAAGGCCCAGTGGAGGTGATAAACTTTAGAAAGAAATGAAAGAAAGAAATCACATTTGCCAAGAATACATCTGGGAGTTCTCTCAGCAATGGTCATTTGAAATATGATCCGAGAGAGTTAAAGCAATGCACGGAGCCACAGTAGTTACTACTGAGACCTTACACTGGTGTCTGTCCAATTAACTTAATATTTCCTTTCATTATGCCTACACCATCAAAAAGCATTCATTTCATGGACTGTGGGATGATGAAAAGGATTATTATCTTGCCCATACCTGTAACGTCAACTGGAGAACCGCAGCACTTAAGCTTCTCGCACACACAGTTCATAAATTCAAGAACACACACTCTCCTCCACCGCGCAACTTTGCAACCCTGAGGCATTCAGCAAGGAAATATTTCAACTGGAAGGAAAAGCAGGTCTCCATCTAGAAGGGCAGCGAGAACCCCAGGACACTCTCTGTAATGCAGAGCAGAGTCTTGGGAAGAGAAGACTTGCTAAAAGTTGCCTGGGCCACCTTGCTTGCCCTTTCACTTCCATCAAACAGATGTCAATTGAACTGCTGCCAGGGCTGTGTGGTGAACTCAATCTGATCAAGGAAGAAGGCTTTTCCTTTCTGGTACACTGCACGTACACACACACACAGACCTTTCCTTTCTTTCAATATAAAAAGAGAAATATATTGAGAGAAAAGTGAACCTGTCTTTAGGAACACAAGCTTGAAAGAAAGAGCGAGTCAGCAAATGGCTAAAAACTGGGGGTGGGGGGAGGGGTAGTGGATAATTTGATGGCTTTTACAGAACGAAGCAAGATAGATGGGAAAGGTTTGGGTTTTTTTGTTATTTCTCAATTTCAGTAACAAATACTTACTGATTTTAATGGACATACAGTTGACTGGGGATACAATCACAAACAAGACATAGTTTCTTTCCTTTAGCTTACATTTGAGAAGAGAACTATGCTTGAGTTAAATTGCTGGTTCTCACAAACCAGTAAAAGTTATTTTATTCTATTTTCTTTGCAAATAAATGAGAAGCGGAATGGCATTGAATAGTTCAGCCTGATTGCCTGCTAATGAATTTCTAAGGAGTTTGCTAATCATCAAAAACAAGATTTGATCCCACAAATGAACTTGCAGTACGGTCTGGAAATAACATGTAAAATTCAGTGTGATACATGCCAACAGAAAGAGGCAGCACATACAGAGGCAAAGCAGCAAATGACAAATTCTGTCTGCAGGGGCATCAGGTTAGGTTTGCCTGGCTGAGACACTGGAGCTGGTTGTGTAACGGTAGAAGGGAGTGGGGGAGTCCAGGCAAGGGAAGAACATTTTCACAGGGCGGTACAGTAGCGGGTCCAAGTTAGTACTTAGCAAAGACATTTACATCTAGAGAGTGGGTATTGGCAAGATATACATATCCTCTGTTTCCATACCACTGACTAAAGAAAACTTAAGAACGTGTAAAGTTACAGACCCTGGAGCAAACCATTACTACTTATTTTAGCTCTAGACAATATCAGCCCTCATCTTGATATGCGGTAGAAGAAAAATATTTTTTTCCATTCCAGTTCCATTTTCGATAAAAAACGCAGCTGAATTTCCTCTATAAAGGAGGACATAAGTTAAATTTTCATTTGCTGACTGAAAAGCAACAATGCTATGAATACACAGAGAGAGCTGTGTGAATTTTTTTCCTATAATAAAAATTCAGTGAAAACTAGACTAAAACCATGTTCCCATTCATTAGGTTCTAAAGAAGAAATACATTATGTACGTGATACTCACATTTTACTCACATATGTAATTTAATGGGCATTCGGTGAAAAATTCAAGATTTTCAGTTGAGCAGTGTCAGAAAGTCTTTCTTGTTTCAAACATAACAAACCTAATTACATTGTATGGAACATCACATCAAACCAACTCAGTGTATAATATTTTCTAGGTTTTTAGCAAACTCCAAAATTCTAGAAATGTATCTGGTATGCTTAAGTGTAGCCTTACTTCTCAAGATCTTTTCCAGACCAATGGATAAATGAAGAATGGTAATCACTTTGTGTAGAATTACTTTTATCATGTGTTTAATATCTCCATATGACAATTATAGAATAGATGTATTGAAAAAATTTGTAGCTTTGGAGAGATATTAATTTCCCTTTCTTCAGAACCATCTATCAGCTTCTTTGATTCAAGTTGTTCTCTCATACAAGTATTTGCTTTTCCTGAACTCAACCAAACCATGAAATACAGGTATGTTCAAGGTGCTTTTAGAACTAGAAATAAGTAGTATGTGAGACCATAAGACTATGGCTTTGTTAAAAATCTTAATTGAGTTTTTAAAACTGTGCCTGAATTACACTCTTTTGAATTAATAAATGTTCGTCTTCCCCTATCCCACAAGGGGGATAAGTTTTTTGATTATCTTGCAAATGAGTAGTGCACTAGTACCTCAAAGTCAACGGGTGTACCACAAATGTTATCAACTCACTGGGCAAATAATATGAGTCTTGGGATTGAAGATTGTATCGGGTAGTCAGTGGGAAGACAACACATTTGCCAAAAGTATATAACAAAGGGACTATTTATAAGGTGAGGGCTGGATTATAGGAAACTGTAAGAGTCAGAGCAGTATTCTGGAGATAGGAATGGAGGAGAGACAGAAAGAGATGAGGTTTGTAGAGAAATGCAGCCAGCTCACTCCATTCCTTCCAGTCTCCTTATAGGTTGGACCCAACACAAAGCCTAAAGGCAAGAGAGACCCACTGATGCGAAGCCAACAGGTCAACCTCTGAAGCCCAGAGTAGGGGGAACAAGGGTGGAGTGTGTATCTAGAGGGCAAAAGAAGATAAACCACACCATAACAGACCTATAATTTAGGACTTGACATTTAACCTCCTATCTCTGAATATGCCAACAATGGATTTTGAACTCAAACTTTCCAAGCTTTGATTTGGTTTTGTGTTAATCCTTTTCAAAAATACATTTTTTTTTCTTATTGTTGGAAACCATTGCTCTAGTAGAGTGGAAAATGGTAAGCAAAATGAACAAGATGCAAATATCCAAGCGCCTAAATTACATCCGGAGAGTAATTTAGGCAAGAAGAAAATATGGTTCTTGGGTTATACATGTTCATGTGCTCCTCTTTCAAACAAAGTATAGAGTCCATCAACCACTAGCCAATCAAGTGTTTGAATATATACCATAAAGAGAAAGAAGATTTATTGATTCATATATTCCGTAGTCAAACCTTTACCGAGAATGTATCAGGCTCCATGTCATGCTCCCTGAGACTGACCAAATGCAAAAAACCATTACCTTGAGCAAAATTTTTACTTTGAGTAATAGCTATATATTTCATTCTGTATTTAATTATCATACTTCTTCTAAAACTAACTTTTAGATATCTGTGAAAAGTTTTTTATGCCTTCTGTCTATACAGCAAAAAATATCCTAATAATAAAAAGAAAATTCAGTGAATAATCAAGTTTGTTTAGGTACGGCCTATGTATAAGAGAAGTTGAGATCTTTCTAATTTATTCTTAATTAAATTCAAGTCTTTTAGGGAATTTCCTGGCCATTCAGTGGTTAGGAGTCAGCACTTCCACTGCAGGGGGCACGGGTTCGATCCCTGGTCAGGGAACTAAGATCCCACAAGCCACCCCACTCGGCAAAAAAAAAAAAAAAATTCAAGTCTTTTAAAAACTAGTTGAAAATTAACTTTTCAAACTTGATTTGTAAAATATTTGTTCTACTGGATTGGGCTCTGTTGTTAAAATCGCCTCATTTACTACTTTGTCAGTTATGTGTATATTTCCCACCAAAACAGTGAATTTCAACTGGCTTTTGGTTTCATTGTCTGCTCAACAGGAACATCTCAAAGTCAAGGGCTCTTTTCAGCTCTGAGACAGTGGAATCTGGGAGCAATGGGAGTGGATATTGTGTGACAGTATTTCTCAAAACACAGTGTCTCCCACAAAGGACCAAATTACCACATTACTTGCCTTTAGAATAAGTTTCCCTAGTCAACTTCTATCCAGCATTAGTAAATTGTGCCCATCACAACAAGCAGATATCTTTCAGGACTAGCTATTTAAAAGGTAGCCGAATCCAGCTAGAATCAACTTTTTTTTTAAAATTTTTTTGCGGTATGCAGGTCTCTCACTGCTGTGGCCTCTCCCGTTGTGGAGCACAGGCTCCGGACACGCAGGCTCAGCGGCCATGGCTCACAGGCCTAGCTGCTCCGCGGCATGTGGGATCTTCCTGGACCGGGGCATGAACCCATGTCCCCTGCATCGGCAGGCGGACTCTCAACCACTGCGCCACCAGGGAAGCCCTGGTATCAACTATTTTTATCTAAAAAAAAAATGGGTCTTTTGTCTCGTCCTTCCTTACCTGAGGTAGGACTTGAGATCATAAACAGTGCTGTAGTGTAGTGAAAATAAAACACATTGTCCTAAGGACTTAAATGTTTCTTTTCACTGTCAGGAGTTTCCAAAGGTTCTAAGTTTTTATTCCCAGGGCCACTGATGCATTTATAAACGCAGTTTGTAAACGTCATAGGAATAGTTAATGTGGTAGATTTTCAGAATTAACTCAGCTTCCAAGGTCTGCAGCTCTCAGAATCTTTGTTGAATCTTGATAGATATCTCAGTCAAAATTACTTATCATGTCTTTTGTTATTCTATTGCCCCTCATTTGCATGTATCATAAGCTAATAGCTACCTATATTAACCTCTAGGTTACCTGATTGTACAAGCAGGTGCATTTTTTTATACTCCAAAGGTCTAGCACACCGTTCTGTATCTAATAGGAACTCATTAAACCTTTGTCAACTGAATCAGCATCTTTAGTGTTAATAATTTGGCCATAGGCTCTCATTTTATGAAGTGCTTATAACCTTCAAAAACTATTTCTATAAAAAAGTACTATTTTTCCATTTAAAAAGTCATCTTTCCTCTGAGATAAAATCTAAAATTGATAATGTTGAAAATTTTCAGGGCATCATGGATGCTCTATTCCCAATGTTCCTGTATCACTTTCAAAACTTTCACAAAGGTCAGCACCAGTCTACTATGAGGCATATCCAAAGTGAACAGGATTTATTCTCAGCTGTGTGCTCTTCACCTGGTCTTCCAACAATGAGAAAATCTGGTTCAGATTAACCATTTCAGAAACTTTGTGACTTTAAACAGATTGACCTGATTTTGAACTATATTACAAAAGTATAGTAATCAAAACAGTATGATATTGGCATAAAAACAGCCACATAGGCCAATGGAAAGAATCAAGAACTGAGAAGTAAACCCATGCATATATGGCCAATTAATATTTGACAAGGGATCCAAGAACACTCAATGGGGGAAGAATAGTCTCTTCAATAAATGGTGTTGGGGAAACTGGATATCCACAGGCAAAACTTTAAAACTGGAGCCCTATTTTATACCACCCACAAAAATCAACTCACAATGGATTAAGGACTTAAAATGTAAGACCTGGGTCATAAAACTCTAGAAGAAAACATAAGGAAAAATCTCCTTGACATCAGTCTTGGCAATAATTTGTTTTTGGCTATAACATCAAAAGTATAAGCAACAAAAGCAAGAATCAACAAGCGGCTCTGAGGAAAATGCAATAGCATCTTAGGACTGCTGCAGCTTTGGACCTTGATAGACATCTGATTGGGGCTACAAGGTTCTGCCCCAGAAGTCCAAGTGCTTTGCTACTGAGTCTTTCTGGCTCCTGGAAACCTATGGATGTGTGTACCACCCATGCATGGTCTCTCCCTGTTCTGGCTTTGGGCACTCCCTCCCTGCACAGCCTTTGGTCTAAAGCCCATCCTCCCACATCTAGCATGGCCTCTGTGCTGTGACTCTGTGGGGCGGGGAGCAGGAGACAACCATGAACACTGGTGTTTGTGTGATAGGTGGTATAAGTCAAACTCCCTAGGGACACGTCTGGGATGAGGAGCCTCTGGCTCCCAAAGCACCCAGGTGTTTCTCATCCCAGGACTCTCCTGTCCACCCACAGAACTCCCAAGAGACTGGGCTTCCTCTAGAGAGAGTGGTCGCAGCTGCAGAACCTTGGGCCTGATTCTCCCATTCTCTAACCCGCCCCTTATGCTCAGCATATCCCAGCCTGTCTTCTCCTTGCCCTTCTATCAGGACCCAGGCTTACGCCCTCAGCATCAATAACAACATTCTAACTAAGCTCAAAACTTCAGCACAGCAAAAGAAACAGTCAACAAAATGAAAAACTGAAAAGACAACCTACAGAACAAGAGAAAGTATTTGCAAACCTTATATCAGATGATGGGTTAATAACCAAAATATGTAGTGAACTCATATAAGTCATTAGCCAAAAACCAAACAAATCAATTAAAAAATAGGCAGAGGATTTGAACAGAAATTTTTCTAAAGAAGACATACAAACAGGTACATAAAAAAGCCAACCAGAACATGAAAAGGAGCTCAAAATCACTAATCATCAGGGAACCGCAAATCAAAAACACAATGAGATATCACCTCACACCTGTCAAAATGGCTATCCTCAAAAAGACAAAAATAACAAATGCTGCTGAGAATGTGGAGAAAAGGGAACCCTGATACACCGTTGGTGGGAATGTAAGTTGATGCAGGCCCTATGGAAGAGAGAATGAAGTTTCATCAAAAAATTAAAAACAGAACTACCACATGATACAACAATCCCATTTCTGGTATATATATGTGCAGGAAACAAAATCACTATCTTGAAGAGATATTGAAGTATTATTCACAATAGCCAAGACATGAAAACAACCTAAGTGTCCATTAACAGGTAAATGGATAAAAAAGATTATATATAGGGCTTCCCTGTTGGCACAGTGGTTGAGAGTCCGCCTGCCGATGCAGGGGACATGGGTTCGTGCCCTGGTCCGGGAAGACCCCACATGCCACGGAGCAGCTAGGCCTCTGAGCCATGGCCACTGAGCCTGCACGTCCGGAGCCTGTGCTCCACAACGGGAGAGGCCACAGCAGTGAGAGGCCCGTGTACCGCAAAAAAAAAAGGAGAGGCCACAACAGTGAGAGGCCCGCGTACTGCAAAAAAAAAAAAAAAAAAAAAAAAAAAAGATTATATATATATATATACACATATATATATAAATGGAATACTATTCAGACACAAAAAGGAAGAAATCTTGCCCTTTGCAACAACAGGAATGGACCTTAGGGGAATTAAGCTAAGTGAAATAAGGTGGACAGAGAAGGATAAACACTGTATGATCTCATTTATATGTGAAATCAAAAACACCAAACTCATGGAAACAGACTAGTTGCCAGGAGCTGAAGGGTGGAGGAAATGGGGAGATGTTGGTCAAAGGGTACAAAATGATGAGTAAGTTTTGGGGGTCCATATGCAGCATATTTAACCATACTGTATTGTGCACTCGGAAGTTGCTGTGAGAGTAGAGCTTTAACGTTCTCACCATAACAACAACAACAACAAAATGCTATTTACATGCAGTGAAGGATGTGTTAACTGACCTATGGTAAATACTTCACAATATATATGGGTGTCAAATCATCACACTGTACACCTTAAAATTACACAATGTTTTATGTTAACTATATTTCAGTAAAGCTGGGAAAAACCCACAACAAATAAACCCAATTCAGATAAAATCAGCTGGACCACCATTATCCAATGAATAATTTACTGAGAGTTATTTATGATACACATTTGCACAAATATATTCACATATAACAAAGTAAAAAGAATCAGAAACAATTCGCGCTTAAGGTCTTTAAGTTTTTAAAAAAGCTTTCTTCTAAATCCTTGGCCAGGAGCAGGCTGGAAAATGACTTTGCTCAGGTTTGCATTTGTTTCATTTTTTGTTTTATTTAATGTGGCAGCATTTGTTGCCCCTTCCTGTATTCCATCCTTCCTCTCAGCCCAGGGTAATTCAGTAACTGACAGCTTTTGTACCTGTCAGTCCCTTCCTTGCATTGGGCTCTGAAGGGTTACTGCAGAGAATTCTCAACCCACCTAAACTTCTTCTAAATATTCAGACACCTTAATCAAACATATGCCGATAGCTCAGGACTTTTTTCTTTCTAATAGCAATGCCAAGATCCCTTCAATGGCTGGAAGCACAAGGGGGACAGTTTCCTCTGACACTGTCTGCAGAATGTCTTCTCTACCTGCAGGGTACTGCCGTACCTCAGACTTTGGAAGAAAGAAAAGAACCTCCAGATTGAGAGTTACTTGAAAGAATTTCCCCTGCTTCTTAAAAAGTTTTACATCTGCAGGAGCACTTAATAAATCCTCTTGAACCGCCAACCAAAGTTAAATACATCTTCAGCATCCCTGATAAATTTTTATTTCATATCACTTTCATGGAACATACTTCACATGATTTACCTTCCTATGCTTCGCCTTCCATTCAAACAGTCACTTTGCAAAACAAATTTAAGTGTGCATATCAATTTATTTCAAAATTCATGGTTAAGATGCACTATTTACTTCATACACATAAATGTTGGCCACTGTTTATGTATGTTGATGTAACATTGGTTTTTGTATTCTTGCTCTATCAAAAAATTTTGAGTGTCTGCTCTTGTGCCAGCTTTGTTAGATGCTAGAGAAAGAAAACAATGCAGGAGAAAAACAATTAATAAATAATTGTTTTATCTTACTGATGGGATTAAAATTTTACATCTGTGTACCTATTTGTTGTGTTTCTAAATTTTATTTTTACTAACAGGTACCACTTTTGTCATAATAAAATAACTCAACAAATTGTTTTTAATAATATAAAACTGAGGTTTATATACTCCAGGCAAGGAATTGGAAGAGAGTTTTTCTGGGGAGTCTTAGAAAAAAGAATAAAATCTAAGAATAATGATGTTGGGGGTTTCCAGAGAAGGCAACTAGCCAGATCACCTTTGACTGTTTCACTTACCTGGATGGAAAAGATGTTGCATTCATGCAACAAGAGCAATATGCTATAAAAAGGAACAGTGGTAGACTGCGGGAGTAGATAAATCAGGGAATAAAAGCAGACAGCTACTAGTTCCAGTGGTTTAAAAAATGCACAGAAAAAAATTTTAAATTATGTATATTACATGGCTCAAGTGTTAATAGTGTTTATATGATCCTAATACTGTAAGCTCTGAGTACTGATATTGATCTAACCAAAATCACTTAATATTACTTTATAATGGGTTGAAGGGGCAGGAATTAAGAGAGAAAGATGGGGAAGAGATTACAAAGAGCTAAATTCTCAGTTCCCATTTTAAGGACTCAGTAGTTAATACCTAAAAACAAACAAAAAATCCCAAGCAGTGGCAAAAACACTGTTAAATATCAAGAATTAGCAATATACACCTGTTCATTAGACACACAACAGTAAATAACAGAAAAAAGTGTCAGTTAAGAGTTGAAAAGGAGCTGTTTCTAGGGAAAGAAAAATGAAAATGAGGGTGGTCAGGAACTGATAATTTTTCTAACAAGTTTTATAGAATTATTTACTTCTTAAAAGTGTCTTCACAGATAAATTATATAAAATAAAACCAAATTAGGACCTGTTAAGTATATAATGGTATGCCCAAGAACTGTTCCTCACATAGCAGAGAGGAAAGAGAAGCAGCAAGCTCTCTTGTGTTTCTTCTTATAAGGGTACTAATTCCATTTATGATGGCTCCAGCTTCGTTACCTTACTAACTCCCAAAAGCCTCACCATTTAATGCTATATCAATGGGGATTATGATTCCAATATATGAATTTTGGGAGGACACAAACATTTAATTTATGAAATGCACCCACTGGCATTTTGTTAAGGGAATGGCTTTCACAAGGACTATTCCCACTCTAATCTGGCTCTTTTACCTTAATCTTCCACAGCACAACACACAAGGGGCTGTTATTTATAAAGAGATCTGCCAAAATTTCCACAAAAATGGGGGAAAGTAACCCACAGGATAACTTGCAAAGACTGCATAGTCCCATACCACCTTTTCCCTTTCCTTCCCTGCATAGCTCCTAGACCACCTCCAAGTAACTCCATGGGGTACAGCCCTTCCTTAGCTCCCAACCTCCAGTGAACAATGGTTTACAATATTACTTAGACGGAAAACCCACACACAGACTTCTAATAAGCAATAATGAAAATACAATGGGAGTCTAAATCTAGATTTTGAAAACAGTTCTCAAAAGGAAGCAAGTCCTGCAGAGATGGGCTTTAACAAGAAAATTCAGACCAGTTTAGCTCTTTGGAGCCATAACTTCAAACCTCTCCATTCCAGACCTGAATTTTCTCTAGATATAACTATAAAATGGTTTTCTAGGACAAGAGGAAAATATCCCTCAACGACAGATTCTTCCTTATGATGGTCAATTTCATGTGTCAACTTGCCTGGGCCACAGTGCCCAGATATTTGATCGAACATTATTCTGAATGTCTTCGTGAGGGTGTTTTTGGATGAGATTTACATTTAAATCAGTGAACTCTGAGTAAATAAATTGCCTCCATAATGTGGGTGGGCCTCAGCCAATCAGCTGAAAGTCTGAATAGAACAAAAGATTAACCTACTCTGAGCAAGAGGAAATTCTCCAGCAGACACAGCCTCTGGACTCCAACTGCAACTCTTCCAAGCCTCCAGCCTGCCAGCCACACCCATCAGATTTTAGACTTAACTAAACCTCCACGATCACATGAGTCAATTCCTTAAAATAAGCCTCTTTCTATAAATATACACACATCCTATTGGTTCTATTTCCCTGGAGAACCCTGACTAATACAGTCATCTTATAAAGCAAAATCATTTCTTATAATTTTTAATAAACAGTGTTCTAGTCTTTCCTCATCTCAGGTTCAAAATAATTTCTGAGTCCAGACCAAACCCAGGTCACTTTGTTACATTAATATAACAGCTTCTAACTAAATGTGGATGTTCCAGTAACCATTTATGTTTTGAGGCCACAGACCATGAAGAATTAAGTTTATTTATAGAGGGGTCTAAGGAGAAGGAAGGAGGGTGGGGCAAGAAAAGTAACTGGAGGGATTTTTGTAAATGATTTTAAGTCCTCCACTTCAAACTAGGCAGGGAGTGAGTTGACTTCTCTAGAAAGAAGACTCTCATATTGATCATGTAACAAAAATACGATGCACTGAGGGAAGTGATAGCAAACAAGTAATCTTATGGAACACATTTGATAAATGTATGTCTCTTAGCAATTTCATACTGTGAAGTGAGATTGAAATACACAAGAAATGGAATTATTAAAAGCCCTGCCTGAAATGTGGCATCTTGAAAAATGGCTGATGACCGTATCAAGTGTCACTGCAATTCTTAATAAGCTGTTTTCTAGAGAAAACACTTGTAATTTGTTATTAACAATGCTTATTAAATGGCCCTGGTCCCTTTTATTGTCATTGTTGCTGTTGTCATTTGCATTTTATTACTACGCATTATGGTTTGGAAGAAGAACTGTTTAGGAATCTCATGTGGGAGATGTTCTATGACTCTGCATGTAACTACATAACATTTATGAGCCCACTCTTTCTCAAAGATACCTAAGTAATAAAGTAAAATAAGTGTCTTACTAGACTGATATAAATTGTTTCTCCTTAACTTCAAGCTCCTTAAGAGGCTCTATACTCTTCTGTAGAAATAAAGGTAATATCTATGTCACCAAATTATAGTGAAAATAATGTACTTAAGGCACCAAGTATCATGCCTGGCACTTAATATGCATTCATCAAATGGTAGGTATTATTGCTATGACTATCTACCTATGAGCTCTACCTAATCTACCTATGAGATTTATGAAAATCTCACAGCTAACCTCATACATAATCAGCAGTAAGAGACTGAAAACTTACCCCTAAGATCAAGACCATTTCTCTAATGATTTTGTATACTAATCTAGTTTTACCAACTAAACTACAAGTTATTTGAGTGAAAGCAAAGTACTTTTTACTTCTTTGAAGTTCACTTATGTCATGCTGGAAATAGAGTTAGTGTTTTAAAAATCACCTGTGGTTGACAAACTAATTTTCTTCATTTTGAAAACAGCTAAATTTAAATTAGAATCTTTTACATCAATGGAAAATTCTTTGAAATGTTTTCACGCTCTTGTTCAGAAAAATTAAAGAATAGGGGTAGATACATTACTGTGTCCTGAATTGAGTGGCATTCTTTCTTAGACAAAGGAAATTTTTAAGGTAATTTCTTACATATATTACTACTAAAGTAAGATTAGAGTTAGATATTTAACCTTTAAAACCATACCCCTTCAGAAACTCTGAAATCTCTAAGCAAAACTAGAAATAGTTTTGATGCAATCAGCGCATTTATTTACACACCATTGTCTTAGTTCTTCAACATGTCTTTGAAATATTAAACTTGACAGTTTTTGAAAAGGTGCCTTGTTTCAACATAAAACTATGAGAACACCCATAACATGGCTGTTTCCTTTCAAAAGAAGGAATGCAGGGGAATTTTTATTTCTGCTTAAACTAATGCTATTGTTTTATTGCCAATTTTTCTTTAAAAGTACCCATTATTGAATCCAGCTTATTAGGTATTTTTAATCAGTTAACAACGCTGTTAGAACTTGTTATAAATTCCTACATACTCTAAGAATGTTCCACAGTCTTGAGTCATTCTTTGAACCTGTAACCACCTACCTGACAGTTTATTTCCAAAGTGCTGCTTTATGTTGTATAGTTCATTATGTTATGATAGGATTTCCATAAAACAGAATGAAAACTACTTTCTTCAGTTTAATTTCATGAAATTGACGATAAATTTACATTACATTGTCTCAGTATTTTTCCAACTTCTAAATCTGTACATGCCTGTTAAATGGCACATTAAATATGAATTCCATTCAGTTTTACCCACTTGGAAATACCAGCAAATGCCCCTTCCAGCCAGCACAGAAAAGGGTCTTCTCTCCAAAAGTTAAATATTTTACTTATTTATGTCAATCTTATGGAAATTCTAGTTTATTTGTACTGCTTTGCTTTCAAAAGCCTAAGCTTTACTACTTGGGATGCTATATTATCCAGAAATGTTTGATGTTTTTAAATGCTCAATTGACTTGTTACTGTAAGAAACATAAAGTTAAAATTTGACCTGATAATAAACTACAAAGAAATTCAAAGTGCTAGATTAGCAAACTAGAGCCTAGTGGAACTGTTATTCACAACATTTATCCCATCAAAAGATTGTCTATTACTGCAAACTGCATGCATATATTTTCTACTTTTCCCTGCTTTGATTCACAGTCATCTCTCTGTCACCTATGGTATAACCAAGGAATAACCAAAAACACACAAACAACTTATAAAGCTAAATCCAGCTACCGAAAATCATATTTTAACAAAAGTTTGATGCCCTGTCTCATTTTCTCAAAAGAAAAAGATAAAGTGAGACTGATAAATTAGAATTTAGGTAATTCATTGTCATTCAATTAGCCACACAACATTTAGGTGTTGTGTTCTCAAAAAATAACCAGTATTATATTAAGCATTCTGGGAAACATAAATGAAATAAAAGATACATCCTCTGCCTGTGCAAACCACAAATTTACATTTTCCCCTATACAAACACTAGGTAGATACTGATGTGCAGCGATATTGCCAGAACAAAGAAAGAAAAGGAATACACTGGTTCCTCAATACAAGTTTTCTATATGTATTTTTCAGCAAGTAGACTGTTAAAAGCCAGTCATCCCAAATCCCCCTTCTAAAGAAACTGAGGGCAATTAAAAGATGAAAATCTATTCACTTACTCATCAAAGAAACTGAGGGCAATTAAAAGATGAAAATCTATTCACTTACTCATTACCCCACAAGTAGATCTTGGCTGCAAAAGATATGAACTATTCCCAGCATGCACAGATCTTTCTCCTTTTCGATAGGCCCTTAACTTGTCCCAGTAGAAGGAAATCTCCACATTGCATACTACTTCAAGTGTTTTACCTTGAATATTATAAACTAATAGTCCTTCAATGTCTGGTAAGTAACATATCATCAGTCAACACTAGCAATGAAAGTCAAGTATGAAAGGCACTAAAACATGCTGTATCCCTAAGAAGCTGAGCACCATACATAATTTCTCTTTGACTCTTAGAGAAGCAACAACCACAGCAAATGGGGGTTCAGC
>NW_006793664.1:2913240-2942535 GCF_000442215.2 Lipotes vexillifer | reverse complement strand
GGTTGAGCAGGAGGGGAAACAGGAAGAAATTTTGAAATAAACAATAGCTAAACTAACAAGCTACTGGAAAAAAAATAGATTTTTTTAAAAACATTAACTAGAAAAGATAGCTATGCTTTGACTTTAAAATCAACATATCTTTACAGAGTAAAGTTTACTTTTTACTAAAGGTTATGAAAGACAAAGGAATGTAAAATATGCAAAAGACAGTCTCTGCCCCAAATGTTCTTAGTTAATCATATATATGAAACATACCTTATTTCTAATACTGCTCATCAATAATTCCCATAATGGCATACTGTTTGAGTTACAGAAGTTTTTCTAATCTCAGAAATCTCATTCTAACCCTAGCAAACACCCATAATTTATATATTACTATACAAACCATAGTTAGGAACATGACCATTATAGGTAAAATTTGTATCACCCATGCACATTTTAAATAATACAGGAAATATAATGGTCTGTAATCGAGTTTTATACCATTTCTGAATTGTGAACTAGAAAAGTGCTACAAAAACACATTATACTTAGAGATTAAGGGGGGAAATATTAGATTGTCAGCATTTCAAGCGGCAAATCTATGTTTAAAAAAAGACATTTCAAAGCAATGAAACAGACCATGATTTCATTTGTATTTACTGTGTTCACTTTTCAAATTCACTGTAAAGACATGACTGAGAAATGTCTTGTAATTTCTGCAGGGAAAAAAAAAATGCAACCACCATTCAGCTCTCACAGAGTATATTAGAACATACTCATGCCTTATCTATTACCCAAACCTTTGCAATATGTAATCCATAGTAAACCACAGAAGTTAAAGATAAGCTTCTTTAAGAACAGAATCAAAGGAATTTATGGGGCCAGTTCTACTTTTGGTGAGAATATTTGGCTTAAGACCAGACACCTAGAGTTCTTACCTGAAACAACAGGACACATGACAGAAGTAAATGCTAAAGGAGATACTTAAACTTGGGCCAGGAGAGATAATAGAGACAGAGAACGAAAGAGAAACATTTAAGCCCAAAAGCCTATTGCCAATTCATCTTTCATTGTAAAAGTGAAATAGCTTTATATGTAAACACATTTATGAACCAGAAAACCAAAAAGAAATTTTGCTACCAGATTTGGGGATAGAATGGAGTGAAGACAAATAATTAGAAGAACTTTTATAGAGAAAAAAAAAAAAGAAAGAAACTTCTTCCTTTTCAAAGAATCTGAAAATGCCTTGAGTCAAATAGAAAACATGCAGTGGACCTATCACTATGACAAGAATGAGTTAAAGAAAAAAAATAATCTTGATGCAACCAGTAGCCCCACTAACACTTATAAGAAATGGAAAGTCCATGATTTCTGTGATGAACATATAGCACTCAGCATGAGCCATTCAAGGTCAAAGGCAAAGCTAATTGTCTTAATCCTTTATTCTTTGAAAATTTAAGTGCATCATAATACTTCAAAGTATTAATTTTTATTCCAACCAGAATAGGAAGGTCTCTAATGCAATTATTTCCTGAACTACTTATAAGCACAATGGCTTTCTGCTAAAAGGTGTGAATATCCTCAGTGCTGAGAATGGTCCCATAAAACTGTGCAAATAAAAGCTATTGCCTTTTTGACGTTTTCTCCAATGCTGTGTCTTAAATAAAAAGATGGGGATATGGAAGAATACTTGTTTAAAATTTTTGGTCTATTCATGTCAGTCAAATTAATTTGACATAAAGCAGAACTCCAAAACTAACAGAGTTTCTGCCTTCATTATTTTTGCCAATTTCTGGAGGAGGCGGGAAATCAATGAAATTGCTTATTTTCTCCCATGAGTTTCTATAAGCTGTGCCAGTAAAAGAAAACAGATATAATCATATCTTCTCCTAAGGAAGACAAATATTATAAAGCAAATCTTTATTTGTGCAATTTGAGTTACACAAATAATTTTTGCAGAATGGCCATACTTCATTCATGAACACTGTACTGAGAAATGTTTTTATTTCAATCAGTTTTCTTAGCTTCAGCACGACTGACATTACAGACCAGATAATTCTTTGTTTTGGGGGCTGTTCTGTGCATTCTAGGATATTTAGCAGAACCCTGCTTCTACTCAACAAAGCCAGTAGTACCCTCCCTCCCTGCATTTGTGACAATTAAAAGTTATCAGACGTCTCCTGAGGGACAAAATCATCCCAGCTGAGAATCAACATCTGCCTTTTTCACTAATATTTATACTAAAAGTCAAAAGCAATAATGGTAAAACTTCTGGCATCTTAGCCCCAATTGGATTGAATAGTGGCACTTTACTTTTATAATGAATCCCTAATGTGTATCATCTGAATGACAACAGAAATTTAGGTTATTAAATTATATTTGTAATTAAGCAGATAAAATGAAAGAACAATGGTTGTAATTGGCATGTACTCACTCCACTGATCCCATCTCAACTACCCAAAATGCCCCACCCTGAAGAATAAATGGAATTATGTCTAAGGTGGGAGATCTAGAACAGGGATTCTCTTCTCAGGCTCTGAAGGATTATTACTGAGGGATTGCTCCCAGGAAGAAACTGAAGGAAAGTGAGGGAACACAAGAGGGAAGGAGACAGAGCCAAGTAGGAAGTGGTTTGAGTTGTGATCTAGCTTCAGCCTAATCGTAGGAGAGCTCTGGAACATAAAAACTGCACCACAGAGTAGGTCCTGCCTACAAGACATCCTGCTTGGAGGCAAGGGGCTGGCCTTTACATGGCATCAGTCAGCCATTGGCTGCAGGCCACCAAGAATGGTACAACTTCACAGGCAAAGCAGCTCCCATCAGTCATGGGCAATCCTTCAAAAAGGCTAAAGCTGTGAACCCTTAACAATCAACAACACCTACAGCAATTGGAGGATTGGGGCTCCAGTACAGCAAAGCAATATGGGGAACCAAATAGTGTCCACTACAGATGACCTTCTACAACAACAGAACAACAAACTGCCTCCTCACACACAAGTTGAGTTCTCATTGGTCAAGGCATGGATGGGTGTAAGTTCTATGTTGTTTACTGTTGAGTGTCTCCTTGGGAATAAAAAGCCACAGCCTGAAATGCAAACTGTTGTGTGGTAATATAGCATGCATTTATAAAAGAAAAATTATAGCCACTAGAACATTCAGTTCTAATGAAATTTTAAGGAAGGACAATTTGTTTTGTCCATTGATAATGATAAAATCTTTCTCATTAGAATCTACACAATTATATATTATCTTTCACAATGATAATTATAAGAATCTTTTGGAACTAAACAGGAAAGTATATAATCTTCATTTTTATGGCAAATTACTTATAAAATTTTGTTTATGAAAAAATGAAAATTCTATCAAATTGCTTTTTGCTATTACATTAGATTTGAAACATTATTGAATATCAAAATGAGAGGTTTTTCCCTTTGTTCTGGAATTTTTTCCAGAAATATTTGGAAAAAAACAGTAGTTCTTAAAACTCTGTAGTGTCAGGACCCCCGTTTTAATTATTAAAAAGTACTGAGGACCACAAAAGCTTTTGTTTATGTAGATTATGTCTACCTATATTTACTATTTTAGAAATTAATACTGAGAAAATTTTAAATATTTATTTTATTTAAATCTAACAATAACAATCTATTACATGTTAACATATGTAATATATATTTCAAAAACTTAGTGAGAAGAGTGACATTGTTTTGCATTTTGCAAATCTCTTTAGTGTCTGAATTAATAGAATAGCTGAAATATTGATCTGGTTAAAGTATATCAACAAAATCAATCTTACACAGATATGTGTGAGGAAAGGGAAAAGTATTTTAATCACCTTTTCAGATAATTGTGGATAGCCTTCTTTACTACTAGACCAAAACTTGACAATTAGTGGTTTTTAAAGGACAGTTGCAAAGTGGAATCTGAAACCATATCAATGAATGTTGTATACTTTGTATACTTTGTTATATAAAAATTCCTTGCACTATCTTACAACTTAGATGGGATTTTTTAACCTAAGCATGATTTTGTAATATCATGCATTGTCATGTGGAAAATACTGATTTACTGAGATCTGCAGTTCTTCCAAATATTGTCATATTCCACTAGTCAATATTTTAAAAATTATATGTTTAATACCACTGATCTTATAAGAAAAGTCTTTGAGCATCAGGAAGTAGTTAAGTTCACAGGAGCAGACAAGTTTTTTCCAAATTCTAATTTTCACCGGCAATAAACATTATTAGTTCTTCTCCTTAAGATGACAATTCACCTTATTTATTAAAAAAAAAAAAAAGATCTACCCAATACTCAAGTCTGAATAACCATAGTTTATCTGTCAGTCATTCTTTCAAGTAAATACATTATTCATGAGAAAAGTGGCTAGTGCATCCTGAATTTCAAACAATTGCTTGAGGACTTTTCCCCAGGACAACTGTTATAACTCAGTATGCAGTAGAAGTGCTTTATGTGTACTTTCCATTTCTTCCCATGGAAATATTTAAAAGGTGTGTGCTCAGAGCCTCCCATCAAGAAGCTTGCACAAGCCTCTTAGATAGCCTCATCCACCAAAGGGTGGACAGCAGAAGCAAGAACAACTACAATCCTGCAGTTGTGAAACAAAAACCACAATAACAGAAAGACAGACAAAATGAAAAGGCAGAGGACCATGTCCCAGATGAAGGAACAAGATAAAACCCCAGAAAAACAACTAAATGAACTGGAGATAGGCAACCTTCCAAAAAAGAATTCAGAATAAAGATAGTGAAGATGATCCAGGACCTCATAAAAAAAAATGGAGGCAAGGACCAAGAAGATGCAAGAAATGTTTAACAAAGACCTAGAAGAATTAAAGAACAAATAAACAGAGATGAACAATACAATAACTGAAATGAAAAATACACTAGAAGGAATCAGTAGCAGAATAACCGAGGCAGAAGAAGACAAAATGGAAGAAATCACTGCTGCGGAACAAAATAAAGAGAAAAGAATGAAAAGAAATGAAGACAGCCTAAGAGGCCTCTGGGACAACTTTAAATGCACCAACATTTGCATTATAGGGGTCCTGGAAGGAGAAGAGAGAGAGAAAGGACCCGAGAAAATATTTGAAGAGATTATAGTCAAAAACTTCCCTAACACAGGAAAGGAAATAGCCAGCCAAGTCCAGGAAACACAGAGAGTCCCAGGCAGGATAAACCCAAGGAAGAACACGCCAAGACACATGGTAAGCAAACTGACAAAAAGCAAAGACAAAGAAAAATTATTAAAAGCAACAAGGGAAAAACAACAAATAACATACAAGGGAACTCCCATAAGGTTAACAGCTCATTTCTCAGCAGAAACTCTGCAGCTAGAAAGGAATGGCACAATATATTTAAAGTGATGAAAGGGAAGAACCTACAACCAAGAATGCTCTACCGAGCAACGATCTCATTCAGATTCAATGGAGAAATTAAAAACCTTACAGACAAGCAAAAGCAAAGAGAATTCAGCACCACCAAACCAGCTCTACAACAAATGCTAAAGGAACTTCTCTAAGTGGGAAACACAAGAGAAGAAAAGGACCTACAAAAGCAAACCCAAATCAATTAAGAAAATGGTAATAGGAACATACATACAGATAATTACCTTAAATGTGACTGGATGAAATGCTCTAACCAAAAGACAGACTGGCTGAACAGATACAAAAATAAGACACATAATATGCTATCTACAAAAGACCCACTTCAGACCTAAGGACACATACAGACTGAAAGAGGGGGATGGTAAAAGATATTTCACACAAATGGAAATCAAAAGAAAGTTGGAGTAGCAATACTCATATCAGATAAAATAGACTTTAAAATAAACAATGTTACAAGAGACAAGGAAGGATACTACATAATGATCAAGGGATCAATCCAAGAATAAGATATAACAATAATAAATATATATGCACCCAACATAAGAGCACCTCAACACATAAGGCAAATGCTAACAGCTATAAAAGAGGAAATCGACAGTAACTCAATAAATAGTGGGGGACTTTAACACCTCACTTACACCAATGGACAGATCATCCAGACAGAAAATTAATAAGGAAACAGAAGCTTTAAATAACACAATAGACCAGATAGATTTAATTGATATTTATAAGACATTCCATCTGAAAATAGCAGATTACACTTTCTTCTCAAGTGCACATGGAACATTCTCCAGGGTGGATCACACCTTGGGTCACAAATTAAGCCTTGGTAAATTTAAGAAAACTGAAATCGTATCAAGCATCTTTTCTGACCACAATTCTATGAGATTAGAAATAAACTACAGGAAAAAAAACCCCATAAAATCACAAACACATGGAGGCTAAACAACAAGCTACTAAATAACCAAGAGATCACTGAAGAAATCAAAGAGGAAATTTGAAAATACCTAGAGACAAATGACAATGAAAACACGATGATCCAAAACCTATGGGATGCAGCAAAAGCAGTTCTAAGAGGGAATTTTATAGAAACACAATCCTACGTCAAGAAACAAGAAAAATCTCAAATAAACAATCTAACCTTACACCTAAAGGAACTAGAGAAAGAAGAACAAACAAAATCCAAAGTTAATAGAAGGAAAGAAATCATAAAGATCAGAGCAGAAATAAATGAAATAGAAACAAAGAAAACAAGAGCAAAGATCAATAAAACTAAAAGCTGGTTCTTTGAGAAGATAAACAAAATTTATAAACCTTTAGCCAGGCTCATCAAGAAAAAGAGGGAGAGGACTCAAATCAATAAAATCAGAAATGAAAAATGAGAAGTTACAATGGACACCACAGAAATACAAAGCATCATAAGAGACTACTACAAGCAACTCTATGCCAATAAAATGGACAACCTAGAAGAAATGGACAAATTCATAGAAAGGTATAACATTCCAAGACTGAACCAGGAAGAAATAGAAAATATGAACAGACCAATCACAAGTAATGAAATTGAAACTGTGATTAAAAATCTTCCAACAAACAAAAGCCCAGGACCAGATGGCTTCACAGGTGAATTCTATCAAACATTTAGAGAAGAGCAAACACCCATCCTTCTCAAACTCTTTCTTCCAAAAATTGCAGAGGAAGGAACACTCCCAAACTCCTTCTACAAGGCCACCATCACCCTCATACCAAAACCAGACAAAGGTACTATAAAAAAGAAAATTAGAGACCAATATCACTGATGAATATAGATGCAAAAATCCTCAACAAAATACTAGCAAACAGAATCCAACAACACATTAAAAGGATCATACACCATGATCAAGTGGGATTTATCCCAGGGATGCAAGGATTCTTCAATATATGCAGAGCAATCAATGTGATATACCATATTAACAAATTGAAGAATAAAAACCATATGATCATCTCAATAGATGCAGAAAAAGCTTCTGACAAAATTCAACATCCATTTATGATAAAAACCCTCCAGAAAGTGGGCATAGAGGGAACCTACCTCAACATAATAAAGGCCATATACGACAAACCCACAGAAAACATCATTCTCAATGGTGAAAAACTGAAAGCATTTTCTCTAAGATCAGGAACAAGACAAGGATGTCCACTCTCACCTCTATTATTCAACATAGTTTTGGAAGTCCTAGCCATGGCAATCAGAGAAAAAAAAAAAAAAAAAGAATGCAAATTGGAAAATAAGAAGTAAAACTCTCACTGTTCACAGATGACATGATACTATACACAGAAAATCCTAAAGAGGACACCAGAAAACTACTAGAGCTAATCAGTGAATTTCGTAAAGTTGAAGGATACAAAATTAATGCACACAAATCTCTTGCATTCCTGTATACTAACAATGAAAGATCAGAAAGGAAATAAAAGAAACAATCCCATTCACCATTGCAACAAAAAGAATAAAATACCTAGGAATAAACCTACCTAAGGAGGCAAAAGACCTGTACTCAAAAACTATAAGACACTAATGAAAGAAATCAAAGATGACACGAACAGATGGAGAGATTTGCCAGTTTCTTGGATTGGAAGAAGCAATATTGTGAAAATGACTATACTACCCACAGCATTCTACAGATTCAATGCAATCCCTATCAACTAGAATAAAAAATCTTAAAATATGTATGGAGACACAGAAGACCCTGAATAGCCAAAGCTATCTTGAGGGAAAAAAATGGAGCTGGAGGAATCAGACTCCCTAACACCATACACAAAAATAAACTCAAAATGGATTTAAAGACTTAAATGTAAGACCGGACACTATAAAAGTCACAGAGGAAAACACAGGCAGAACACTCTTTGACATAAATCACAGCAACATCTTTTTTGACCCACCTCCTAGAGTAATGAAAATTTAAACAAAAATAAACAGATGGGACCTAATGAAACTTAAAAGCTTTTGCACAGCAAAGGAAACTATAAACAAGATGGAAAGACAACCCTCAGAATGGGAGAAAATATTTGCAAATGAATCAACAGACAAAAGATTAATCTCCAAAATATATAAACAGCTCATGCAGATCAATATCAAAAAACAAACCACCCAGTCAAAAAATGGGCAGAAGACTTAAAGAGACATTTCTCCAAAGAAGACATACAGATGGTCAAGAAGCACATGAAGAGATGCTCAACATCATTAATTATTAGAGAAATGCAAATCAAAACTACAATGAGGTATCACCTCGCACTGGTCAGAATGGACATCATAAAAAATCTAGAAACAATAAATGCTGGAGAGGGTGTGGAGTAAAGGGAACCCTCTTGCACTGTTGGTGGGAATGTAAATTGAAACAGCCACTATGGAGAACAGTATGAGGTTTCTTAAAAAACTAAAAACAGAATTATCATATGACCCAGCAATCCCACTACTGGGCATATACCCAGAGAAAACCATAATTCAAAAAGACACATGCAGGGACTTCCCTGGTGGTGCAGTGGTTAAGAATCTGCCTGCCAACACAGGGGACGCAGGTTCGAGCCCTGGTCGGGGAAGATCCCACATGCTGTGGAGCAACTAAGCCCATGCCCCACAACTACTGAGGCTGCTCTCTAGAGCCTGTGAGCCACAACTACTGAAGCCCGCACGCCTAGAGCCCATGCTCTGCAAAACAAGCAAAGCCACTGCAATGAAAAGCCTGCACACCGCAATGAAGAGTAGCCCCCGCTCACTGCAACTAGAGAGAGCCTGTGCAAAGCAACGAAGACCCAACGCAGCCAAAAATAAATTAATAAATTAATTTTTAAAAAAGATGTGGTACATATATACAATGGAATACTACTCAGCCATAAAAAGGAACGAAACTGGGTCATTTGTAGAGATGTGGATGAACCTAGAGACTGTCATACAGAGTGAAGTAAGTTAGAAAAACAAATATTGTATATTAACGTATATATGTGGAATGTAGAAAAATGGTACAGTTGAACTGGCTTGCAAGGCAAAAATAGAGACATGGATGTAGAGAACAAATGTATGGACACCAATGGGGGAAAGTGGTGGTGGGGGGGGATGAACTGGGAGACTGGGATTGACATGTATATACTAATATGGATAAAATGGATAACTAATAAGAGCCTGCTGTATAGCACAGGGAACTCTACTTTGCTGTACAGTAGAAACTAACACAACACTGTAAAACAAATACACCACAATAAAAATAAAATAATAAAAAAAGGAATGCAAAAATAAATAAATAAAAAGTGTGTGCTCAGAGACTGAGATTGATAGAATTCATTTTTACTGCTTCATCAAGAATATTCTTAAGTGAAACTAGTGTGAGTGTGAGTGTGTGTGTCTGTGTGTGTGTGTGTTCAATGTGGGTGTATGGCAATGAAAAATACAATAACTACCACCACAGTTTGGTGCCACCACCTTAATGTGTGCTAAAGTGCCAGAAGGCTTACCCATTGTTGCTTCTGCATAACTAGTATAAATAGTGAAAAAGTCAAATAATGTTTTAGTATTACCATGAAAATTGTTTTGACTCACAGATCCCCTGAAACCTACTTTCAAAAACCTTCAAAGGATCACAGATGACAATTTTAGAACCACTGAGATAAACAAACCTTCAGTGACATTCTTCTATGATTCTCACTGTGGTCTCATATATTGAATTTCTGTGTAAGGGCCACTCCAGCAAGAAACTGGACCACAGAGCTAAGGAAAATTCATGGTTGGTAACAATTTTATCTCAGTCAAACCATCAAAATAACAATCTCAAGGAACTTCTGCTTTCTTGTCTTTTCCTCTCAATCTCAGATGTGTTTATGGAGAACTGATTTCAAATGGTGCAAATAAAGGCACTGGTTGGGAAGAGATAGGACAAAAAACAGGGTTTCTAGAGGGAATATGCAGGGGTGATGGCGATATTGATATTAACAGTTACTATGGGGCTTCCCTGGTGGCACAGTGGTTGAGAGTCCACCTGCCGATGCAGGGGACACGGGTTCGTGCCCCGGTCCGGGAAGATCCCACATGCCGCGGAGCGGCTGGGCCCGTTGAGCCATGGCCGCTGAGCCTGCGCGTCCAGAGCCTGTGCTCCGCAGCGGGAGAGGCCACGACAGTGAGAGGCCCGTGTACCACAAAAAACAAAAACAAAACAAAACAAAAAAGAGTTACTATGAAAAGCTCTTTATTTAATATCTCAAATATTTTATTAGGTAAAAAAAAGTCAATCAATCAATCAAATTACTTTGGTGGTCACTTCACATTCTACTAATCTCTGATGATAAGGGGTGGAAATATTTATTGTGTCCATTTCATACACAATCACTTTCTAGTTACTGGAATCCATTATGGTTAAATTTTGAGTAGTGCCTAAGAAATGGTTGAATATGGAAGTCATTCTGCATCCTTGTCATCAAGGGCAGCACACATTACAGCTATCTTTAGAAAACAGAAGGTACTCTAAGGAAACTTCTTCATATCACATTTAGGAACAGTTAATCCCCAACAGACTATCTGATACTCTATACTGCCAATACCATCATTCCAGAGATTCACATTAAACCTTTACTATATGTGGAGGGGGAAAAAGCTGTCTGTGTGGAACTTATCTTTACTCTACTGAAATATTGTAAATGTCGATGTGACCCATTCTGAAGGCTTGCTATGCCCACGTAGGTCTTTAGGTTGGTTTCCATGCCAAATCCATCCACTGTATAGTATTTCAGTTATCTCTGCTTCATTGCACACTGGAAAAAATGTGTGCAGAATCTTGAGCAAACTACTATAACAGGATTTGTAACATTTGTGATGTGGATTACATTTTAAAGTGGTTTTGCAGGTAAAGCATACAGGGGAATTACCGTGAAACCAAATAATGAGAAAGACTCATGATTCTACAGTCAGTAAATTCTATGTAAAATTAAATTGAGGAATGCGAAATTATAATAATAATGTTCTAAATGGCTTCCCAATTATATGGAGAGAATATTATAATATCAGTGAAGAAGAATATTTTGCATATCCAAGTTAAACAGAAGTCTTGAGGTTTAAAGGTTATGCTTCCTGATATTAAACAAACTTTTGTGACCTAAATAGCAACATACTGAAGAACTTAAGAGAAAAACTTCCTTTATAAATGATGTTAAATATAATCAACTTTTTTATCCCCAGAATTCTTTATGTTTATCTAACTAGTAGATCCAGGAAACGCTCTCCATGTCACTGCAAGATTTTTTTTTTACCCTCTAGCCTCTTTACATATATCAGGAAAAGTAGGAGGGGATAATATCAATTTTCAATCAATTTCAACAAAATTTTTTCTTAAAGTAGTTATCCATTTCAAAAAACTCTGAAACTTGATTTATTTTCTCATTTTTTCCTTTCCATTTGTAAATGCAAATGAAGGCTACATGTCTTTTTTCTACCTTACAATATAACTTGAGAATGAAAACTACTTAAAGAATTTCATATATATTTAACATACTGAGCAACATCTCATATACAATATATATATAAATATATATAACATATCAAGCAGTTTCATTTTTTCTTTATACTTGACAATTTCCGATTCTAATTAGATGCAAAATGTTTCACAGGAACCTTTTGATATTGTGGGTCTTTGTCACCTCTCTCTGTGGAATTAAATCTTTATTCTAACGGAACATTTCTTCAACTATTCTCAAAAAGGCTCACATTGAAATTGATTCAACAAGGACTATCACAAGTTTGTAGATGGCTGATCACAATATTCTCTACAGTCTTCCTTAAAAGCAGCCCTACAGATACTTCCCCAAAGCCTCGTATTTTCCTAAGAGAATGAAATCTGTTTTAATGGTTTCCTGTGAAGAGTAATTTAAAAGAAAGACCCTCTACTGAGTTAACCATTATGTTACTAAAATAACTGAGTTAGCAGTTAAAGAAATAGAAATCCCTTTAGTGAGTGATATTAATGGTTTTTATTATCTTTCTTGACTCTGTATAGCTTGGTAAAGCTGATAAAATAGTAATTCCCCTGGTAGAGCAATATTTCCATATCTTGTCAAAAGCAGGAAATGCAGAAATCACCCGTCTCTGTTCCTCCATGCTATCAAAATCTAATAAATAAGATGTCAACTGTGATCAAACCATGATATTCCAACATTCAGCTGGTTTTGACCCACCAAATTATCAATTTCAACTGAATAATTTCTAAGTGAAAAGTGACCTAATCCTAATCAATTTATGATTTTTGGAGATCATTTTGTGCACATCAGTACATGGCTTGCCTTAAAAGATGGTGGATTCAAAGTGCATTGTCTCTACCCTGAAGCCCACTACACAGAGCTCCCCAAAATTAATGAATGATCTGTGGTCCAAACACAAAACAATTCACTGCTATTCCAAAGCTGAGAGTCCTAATTCAATCAGAGGCATTAAGTGGAATGATTTAAATGCCATGTGATAATATTCTGGAGAACATTAACAGAATAACTAGCTGGACCCTTATTATATAATATAATTAAATTAGAATATCACTTAATAAAGTGCAATTAAAATACTGTCCCAAGAAAATTACAAGGGAAGGAAAGATGAAGTCATAACAACTGATCATTGAATAATGACTATGTTACACAGGACACATCTTCATGTTAAGAGTCAAAAGGATGAGCCCTTCACCTTAGTGGTACACTCACAGCAACATGAACATCACACCACTACATTTTGTCTGCCAAAAAAATCTAACAAAAAAGGAATCAGTTTATGTAGTTAAACTCATGTCTACTCTTTGTGGATTTTTAAAATATATAATTTAAACTAACATGGATTGTCCTGGCACTCTTGACTCTAGTTATCATTACACATTTGGCTATGTGTTGTCTTTTCCTAGACTCAGCCATTCATGCCCAATGAGTAATACATTTCATAGTTACATATTTTTGAAGGAAGAATCTCTCAATTATATTCTAAACTCCTATAGAAATGTTAGGATAATGAATAACAAGAGATTTTCAAGTAGCGTCTTTTAGGATATATCATTGTTTTGTTATCATTTGTGTCTATTTTTAAGTATGTATAAAGCACACTATGCTCCTGTATTTAAATGTGGCAAACAGCCATATGTATGTTTTCAATTTTGTCTGACAGGCACCAGTTGGCATTAAAGTGACCTAAGTTTTTTTTGTATTGTTGCTATTTTTGGTTCTATTTTTTTAATTAATTAATTTATTTTATTAATTTTTATTGGAGTATGATTGCTTTACAATGTTGTGTTAGCCTCCACTGCACAACAGAATCAATCAGCCATACACAAACAGATATCCCTTCCCTTTTGGACTTCCCTCCCATTTAGGTTACCACAGTGTATTGGGTAGAGTTCCCTGTGCTATACAGTATGTTCCCACCAGTTGTCTATTTCATACATAGTATCAATAAGGTATATGTGTCAATCCCAGTCTCCCAATTCCTCCCATCCCACCCTTTCCCCCTTGGTATCCATACGTTTGTTCTCTACATCTGTGTCTCTATTTCTGCCTTGCAAATAAGATTATCTATACTATTTTTCTATATTCCTCATGTATGCATTATTATACAATATTTGCTTTTCTCTTTCTGACTTACTTCACACTGTATGACAAAGGAGGCGAAAATATGCAATGGAGGAAAGACAGTCTCTTCAATAAGTGGTGCTGGGAAAACTGGACAGCTACATGTAAAAGAATGAATTAGAACACTCGCTAACACCATACACAAAAATAAACTCAAAATAGATTAAAGACTTAAATGTAAGACTGGACACTATAAAACTCATAGAGGAAAACATAGGCAGAACACTCTTTGACATAAATCACAGCAACATTTTTTTTGACCCACCTCCTAGAGTAATGAAAATTAAAACAAAAATAAACAGATGGGACCTACTGAAACTTAAAAGCTTTTGCACAGCAAAGGAAATTATAAACAAGATGAAAAGACAACCCTCAGAATGGGAGAAAATATTTGCAAACAAATCAACAGACAAAGGATTAATCTCCAAAATATATAAACAGCTCATGCAGGTCAATATCAAAAAAACAAACAACCCAATCAAAAAATGGGCAAAAGGGGCTTCCCTGGTGGCGCAGTGGTTGAGAGTCCGCCTGCCGATGCAGGGGACACAGGTTCGTGCCCCCGGGCCGGGAATATCCCACATGCCACGGAGCGGCTGGGCCCGTGAGCCATGGCCGCTGAGCCTGTGCGTCCGGAGCCTGTGCTCCGCAATGGGAGAGGCCACAACAGTGAGAGGCCCATGTACCGCAAAAAAAAAAAAAAAATGGGCAAAAGACCTAAATAGACATTTCTCCAAAGAAGACATACAGATGGCCAAGAGGCACATGAAAAGATGCTCAGCATTGTTAATTATTAGAGAAATGCAAATCAAAACTACAATGAGGTATCACCTCACACAGGTCAGAATGGGCATCATCAAAAAAATCTAGAAACAGTAAATGCTGGAGAGGGTGTGGAGTAAAGGGAACCCTCTTGCACTGTTGGTAGGAATGTAAATTGAAACAGCCACTATGGAGAACAGTATGGAGGTTTCTTATAAAACTAAAAATAGAATTACCATATGACCCAGCAATCCCACTACTGGTTCTATTTTTAATGTAAGTCTATTTTGTTCTCCAATTGTCAGGTCCAATTTTGTATAAGGGACCATAAAAGAAATTAAAAGCTTCTGCAAATCACTAAGCAAAACAATAAGCAACCCAATGGAAAGGGGGAATGTACATGGTAGAGACAATTCAAGGAAGAAGTACAGGGACTTCCCTGGCGGTCCAGTGGCTGGGCGCCGTGCTTCCACTGCAGGGGCACAGGCTCCATCCCTGGCTGGAGAACTAGGATCCCGCATGACTCATGCAGCATGGCAAAAAAAAAAAAAGTGCACATGTCCATGTTAGTTTTATAATATCTGGTGGAGGTGAGAATTACCAGACAAGAATTCTTGTAATCACAGTTCGTTCAGTATAATTTGAAACACCAATTCACAAACTTAATTTGTGAATATCCATCAAAATTAAGGATACATCATCCTTTCAATTCATTAATTCCACTACTAGGAATTTATCTTACAGAAATAGTTGCACGGGTGCACAGATAAGGTCTGAGCAACACCTGGATGGTCAATGATTACAAAAAACTGTTTGACCATTTGTAGTGGAAAGTTTTAGTACATTATGGGTATTTCCATACAGTGCAGTACTAGTCAGTCACTGAGAATATCCTGATATGGAAAGATCTCTAAGATTTACTAAACGAAAAAAAGTTTATAAATAATACACAGAATATGGTACACTGATTTAAATACATTTGTTTATGTGTCTATGTACATGTGTATATTAATATATTTCACCAATATTTACTTCAGAAAACCTGAAGGATAGTGGAGACACAACAACAAACAAAACTAGCATATCCTCTACTCTCATGGGCTTACAATGCGGAGAGCAAGAAGGTAAAACAGAAAACGAAAAGAAGAAAAGCAAACACAATTACTCTACAGCTTTATGAAGGGCACAAAACAGCATATTCTAACTTTAAACATACCATAGGGCAAGGCTGGCCGGAACTACTTCAGTTAGGTTGGGCAGAAAACGCTTGTCTCTGATGAGGTGACACTTCAAATGGAAACAACAATCAGAAGACCAGTTATTCACAAACTTAGGACTTGGGGCTGAAAAAGGAAGGTGATCGTGAGAGGGGCAGTTGAAACAGAAGCCAGGAAGGAGAAGTGGCAGAATGTAAGGGTATGTTTGGGGTAAGGAATAGAAGGTCACCAAACAAAGTGTTGTCAGTTATTGCCTTTGGGGAGGAATGTGGACCTAATGAGGATGAAGAGTGAAGAGGAACTTTCCCATTTTACTTTGGGAAACTCTTTATTCTCGGAACCTTTTACTAAGAGAATGTATCCCGGTTAATTATGTAACCAAAATAATAATACTGCTTGTGTTACACTATAAAAGTTAAGACTGGAGGGAAAAATAGAACTCAGATACACATGGCTCAAGATTCTAGCCCAGCAGCTGAAGTGTTTTTATAGTTTCACCTGATTTTCTAACTGTGCAAAGAGAAAGTATGATTTTAACTTTCAGTCATTTTTTGAGGTCCTCCCAAATTGTGTTTTCTTTACGTTACTTAGAAATGGCACAACTTCCATACACGAAATGCTTCCTTTCTAGCAGAAAGAAAACAGACACATGACAGGACATAATTGTTTCATTAGTATTCATGTCTCAGTGTTTTCCTTGTTTTCAGAGTGCTACTTTATCATTAGGGTGTATGGTGTTCCAATTTTGTTCAAAGGAATAACTGGAGAACTAGAAATTCAGGTTAACATGGAAAGACGGCAAAGATGGCTCATAAAATCCAGATCTGTAAACGACCTTAGCCATTCCTCTCACACTCTCCTTTTAGAGGTGAAAAACTAAGTCTTAAAGTGATCTGCCCAAGGTCATACAGCCAGTTATGGACAAATCAAGAATTAAATACACATCTTCTGAATTAATACCAGATCTCATTTCTGATACATAAAGGCAGGTTTTTTGTTTCAGATGTAACTTTCGGCACAGAGAATCAACATGGAGAACTCAGTATTTCAAATCAGGAAAGGACAAATGTATAACGACATATAAAACATGTATTAAAGGTTCTGGGAGTACAATCCTAAATTCTGAAGAAGACACCATCAAGGGATCAGCCACCTCTTGCAGAATTGCTCTGCCATCTCCACCCTCTTAGTGACCTTGTCAGAGACAAGATGCTGAGTTGAGGAAAAGCACTCTAAACACACCATTATACTTCATTTGTTCTCCATCCAAATGTGTGACCAAAGGATGGAATGGGCAAAGAGGGAGAAATCAATATTGTTGCATTCAGTTGGAGGGATGTGATTGAAACCGAAGGAGGAACATGATGGATAGAAGAGTCCCAAGTGACTGGACAGCCAAAGGAAAGGTCTTAGTAATGAAACACAGCCTACCTGTACAAATATTTTGGCAAATAACACTCAAACTGAAATCTATAAATCTTCTTTTTGTTGAATGGCTTCACAGTGGTCTGAGGAGTTTTTACAAGGTTTGTGTATATGACATAAACCAATAAGACTGGTAATGGGACCACTGCCCCAAGTGAACAGTCAGTCACACGGTCTCCTCAGAAGCTGAAATAGGAATGGCACCTCTCCTATTGCCCATTTTCCAACTCTACCAAAGAAGTTAAAAAGATAAGTTAACAGGTACAGAAATATGTTCTATTTAGGCCACATGTTCCTTCTTTCATTCTTTCTTCATCCAACAAAGATATTGTTAACCATATAGGAGGCACTGTGCCAGCACTGGGAACATAGGACAAGTGCAATGGGTGCCCTGGTTTATGTGTGTTCTAGTAGGGGACACAGAAAATCAAACAAGTAACAGGACCTGTGTGCAAAGCATTAATGATGAGGAAGTAACTGGTAGTTAATAGAGGGGGAACTTGTAGCAGGGAGACATAACTCTTTCCTTGCCGGGAGGATTGAGGTAAAGAGGAGAAGAGTAAGAAAAATATTTCAAACAAAATAAATACAAACGCCTGGAAGCTAGAAAAATAATGGCATAATCAGAAACTTACACTAGTGGAAGTGTAATGTGCAAGGAGTAATCTGAAGTATAGTCAGATTCATGATAAACCAAATTAAGAAGACTGAATTTTAGTATAAGGATAATGGACACTATTGAAGGATTATACATATAATACTGTTATATAATACTTTACATATTTCACTGTTATTATCAGTGATAATTATCACCCACTTGGACTTTGTAGGAATTATACAAAAGTTATAATCCTTATTGACCAATAAATACATAAACTGAATACCTTCATGTTCTTGCTGTTAAAGATTGAGTCATCCTAGATCAGCCATAGGAGAGGGGTCTGCTCTATTATGTATATTATATACTAGATACATATGTAGTAATAGTATGTAAATGTATTAGAACCAACTATATATATAATATGTTACAATATATGTATATATGTGTTAGAACTAATTCTAGGCTTAACCTCTGCTTAAGATAACGCTAGCTTCCATAGTCAATTAGATTCATACGAAGCTCTACTTAAAATTTTGCAGCCAAGACCCCCAGTTCACTCAACAGTGAACAATATCCAAATAATAAATATTTATGGAAAGTCTACTGAACACAAGGATTAGTCCTCTCCAAGGATTTGCAATGGACAATCACAAACCAGACACAGAATCTTGAACTGAGTCAAAACTAGCCAGAACATTAAGGAGTCAAGAAATGAGACTGAGTTAATAAGAATGTTTACCTTTCTGCACGCTACTCTTAGTGGCAATCTTCAGGATGCAATTTTCTAAATATAATCAATTTTCTTCCGTTTGCCAATCCGTTGAGAAATAATGAAGGATTTACTATGTGTCAGGCATATATTTGCTAGGTGACAGGAACACAGAGGAAAAAATTAGACCCAACTCCTGCCCTCTGAAGCTTACAAACTAATGGGGAAGGCAGACAATAGAGGAGCTGTACATGTGATTAGCACAGTGAAGGAGTACTGAGGGAATGTACATCAATGGTACCTAATGTAGTCATTTGGAAAAAGAAAGAATCCAAATTCTCCAAAACACTCAATAGTATTAACGCAAATAATAATCATAGTTAGTTCATTGTGTATAATTCTCAGAATTGGCTGTTTCCAATTTTCCTCTAAATTTCATCATTTTGCATAAAAATGCTTGAGGGTGAGCATTTCTTTGAATTGTCTTTTAGGCTCTCCTGTTCAAGAATGAAAGTCTGAAAATTCCTAGGATGCCATTTTGACCACCCAGTTCTGCAAATATCTCTCCTTAACTGATTAGAGTTCACATCTGACACCAAAAATCTTCCAGGACATCTGTCTTCCTCAGTTCTAAAGAAAAAACCCTTAGACCAAATTCTTGGTTTTCTCTCGAACTCTTAACATTTGTGAATTTGCTTTACTCATGAATAATGCAAACTTGGTAAAGTATCTTCTCTGGTAAGAACTTTTGTAACTGTCCAGCACAAACAGGATTATTCCTGGATGACAATTACAACAGTAAGTTATGACTCAGAACATCATGTGAACTCAGTTAAATGAAGTGGTGGAAACTAAATGAAGTAAATCGAAATTAACAGAAAGGAAGGGGAAATGTCTTGAGGAACTAAAACTGAAAGCACAAATAATTTGCCGAAGACACTAAACTGTACAAACAATCATTCAAAAGTATTGGGTATAAGGTGAGCACAGGTTCCTAAATCATTTAATCTAATTGTACTTCTAAAAAAATAAGGCCTGGATACCCAATCACCATGGGAATTTTAAAGGGTCATCTGATAGAGCTGCCTGAAACAGTGGAGAAGAAAGTTAAGACAGTTATTTAATTTTCCTACATCGGCACTACACACGGAGCTAAATCACTCCAACGTGTGCACCAGAGTCTCATTTTAGATTCTTCTTATATATGTGCAGTATAATAAAATCTTTGTCATTCTTTGACTATTTCATTTAATTATTTGACAACCAATCCTTTTTCGTATTTTTTCTTAAGTATTTTGTTTTCCCCATTCTCACATCATCTCTTATTTAATAAAATATTGTGGGGTAAGGGAATAAGTTAGAAATCATTTGGAACATAGTAAGTACTAAGTTTTGTCCACCTTTCATTTCTTTAAATTTTTATTTTATCTAATTGCTGGATTCAGACAATCAGACAGGAGAATTCTGTTCCAGAGGCAGTGGGAACTCTTTTCTTTCTAAAATATTGGAGCCAGAGATGGTGACTAGAGATGGTAACTTGTCCAGGGCCAGCACTGGCCTCTACTGTCCCTTCACAAGAGGAATATCCCTGCCAGGCTGTCCCAGATGGAAGTTTAGCTGTGGTTGTCAGCAGTCACCTCACTTGGTGCCTGCCTATGTCCCAAGTCTGATTCTTCAGCTATTCTGGCCATTCTGTGAATTACTCAACATCCTTTCAATAAAATTCTTTCTGCTTCATCCAGCCAGAGTTGGTTTCTATTTCTAGACACAAAGTGCCCTGAATAAAACAAGGAGATTTATTGGACTCTCAGACCATTAGTGTACTATTTCCTGGATGGCGCTGGATGGTCCCCTAAATTTATAGCTTACATATATTTCTTAGGAACCAAAAGTAACTGGTGAAATAGAGTTGGGCTCATTATACTGGATAGATTGCTCTCATTTTAACACCAGACTTCAGGTAGTCATAGGAATTCCATTTAATAAGCCTGAAGTTAAACAAAGTAATAAAAGAAGGACCTTTTTGAGCTATTATACACCTGGGTTGAGTTTGAAACTTTCCTGGAATCAGGAACAGTTCAGTCCAAATCCACTGGATCTTCCACAAGTAAGCCAACAGCAAGGGAAGATTTAGGTCTTTAGTACTCTTTGACTAATTTTTCATATCTTTATTTTGTTAAATTTCTGCTAAAGCAAAAGTGGCATCCAGAACGAACATTCATTTACTTTAATTACTATCTTATTATGATTTATCCTGTCATCCTATTTCATATTTTTTATGTAACTATCCTTTATTCTTATTTAATTTTTTTCTCCCTTTCTGCCTTTCATTGATTAGATCAGTATTTTTTCCTTCTGGTTTGAAAATTAAAATTTTTGATTGGTTTCTGCTAATGTATTAAACCTTATTCTTAATTTTTTTAGAGCCCGTTAATATCTATTTCTTCCCCTTGAACAAAATAAGGACCTCAGCCTGCTGTCAGAATCTTCTGATTTCTGCTAGTTCCCTACTCCTCACCATATAGTCGTATGATCTAGAACTTTAAATCCAGATTATTATAGAGATATGCTACACAATGTAGTTACAATTAACCACATATGGCTATTCAAATTTAAATTCCTTAAAATTAAATAAAATTTAGGGCTTCCCTGGTGGCGCAGTGGTTGAGAATCTGCCTGCTAATGCAGGGGACACGGGTTCGAGCCCTGGTCTGGGAGGATCCCACATGCCACGGAGCAACTAGGCCCGTGAGCCACAACTACTGAGCCTGCGCGTCTGGAGCTTGTGCTCCGCAACAAGAGAGGCCGCGACAGTGAGAGGCCCGTGCACCGCGATGAAGAGTGGCCCCCACTCGCCGCAACTAGAGAAAGCCCTCGCACAGAAACGAAGACCCAACACAGCAAAAATAAATAAATAAAATTACTAACCTCCTACCCCTAACATCTAAAAAAAAAAAAAAAATTAAATAAAATTTAAAACTCAGTTCCTTGGCCATATTAGCCACCATTTATATCATAATACCCATATATGATTAAGGACTATCATATTGGACAGTGAAAATAGAACATTTCCATCAGAAAGAAAGGTCTACTGGATAGCACTGTTACAGATATATACAAATAATTACACATGCTTGTTTTTTTGCCATTGTTTATTTCTTCTGAAATCTTTTTTTCCTCTGTACAATACCTTCTATAGAATGTTTTCTATAGGTTTTATGTTTTATATGACCTGTATGTGTATCTCAGAGTGCTTTCATTTTATTCAATCTAGTGTTTAAATAATAGTTTATTTGTATATAAAATTCTAAATTTGAAATTATTTTCCTTCAATATTTAAAAAATATTACTTTAATATTCTACTGCTGCCATTGAGAATTTTGATATCAATTTATTTATAGTGAGATGTTATTTCTTTTTAGACACTTAGAATTTTATCTTTGATGTTTTAAATTAAATGTGTCAAGATTTGGGGTTTTCCTTACTGATGTTGTCTTTTGCTCTATGGGCCCTTTTGATCTGATTCTTCTATCTTTCTTTAATTCTTAGCCATTATTTCAACAACAACAAAAAATGCTGGGCTTCATCAAGTTTTACCTAATAGATCAAAGTTGACCTTTCTATTTCTATTTTCATTCTATATTTTAGTTCTTCTTAGATATTTTCCATCTCTCCATTCCTCTACTGCACCTTCTAGGAAAAATTCTGTAGTTAGATTCTTGATCTCACTGATTTATTCTCTGGCTACATCCATTCTTCTGTTACATGTTTTATTCCTATCTTCATTTGATTCTTCTTCTTCACTGATTGTTCCTGCTTCATACTTGCAATAACTTCTCCTCTCTGTAGATAGGTATTTATTTTAAATTCTTGTTTTATCTGGGCCATTAATTCAACTTGTTCTGATAAGTTTCTTCAGTACCTATTTTTCTTTTAAGGGTTAGTACACCTCCTTAATTATCTTTACTTTTTTAACCATTTCTTTTTTCCTCTCCCTATAGCTTATAAGCTTAAATTCTGCTAGGACTATTGATTACCTTAGCTGGTAGCACTTATTTGGGAGTAGAGATCAAAGCTCAGACCTAGCATGTGTTCTTCTCCTGGTACCTTTACGGGGTATGGAAATGACTTAGAGAGAAGAGCCTCTATTATTGCAAATTTGGAAGCCTCTATTTCCAACCCAAGACCCAATCCTGCCATTCACTGAACTCCCATTTCTTTTGCCCAGGCACTGCTATTCTGGAGTCTGATTCCCTCTGTTGTAATAATCTTGTCCATTAAGCAAGGAGAGGGTACCAGCCCCCCCACTTGAGATGGTAGCTATCAGCACTCCCCACCCCCAGCACTTTGATTATTACCTTGCTCATCCACTGGTGCTGGCACAGGGCTGCTGTGTCCCCTCACTGCAGTGCACTGGAGAAAACAATGATTCATTCAGGGCAATGTAGGATGAAGAGATGAGGACAATTAGAAAGCTCCTTCTCACAGTTAGCGGCATCTGGTTCTCTTCAGGTTTGGACAGCTGTTCACCTCCCAGAAAATGACCCTAACACCCTTTGTTACCACTAGAGTTGTACTGCTTCTGTTATCAATCATCCTCCCTGTTGCTTGTGTAGCATTTCCAGGTTGAGTTTAGGGAAAAGAGCCAGTCTCCTGTGCTAGTTTGCTGTGTTGTCCAGAAGTCTAAGGTTTTTGGTCAAAGTTTATACTCTGGCCTGATTCAGACATGGCCATAGGCCCAAGTAAACAAAGAACAAGTGATGCCTTAATGTGAAAAATTTCCAGGAAATAAAGGACTCCAAACTTGGAAGGAAAATTATATATCCCATTTCCACTGAAAACTGGACCAGGGAAAAACCTCACTTTGGAAAAAAAAAAAAAAAAAAAAGTCTGAAATGGCTTATCTATTCCTAGCTTTTTTCATTATTCCAGATTTTGAAAGCAAAACTATTCATGATTTTTCTCAAAATATATAGAATACTATTACAGCTCCTCAAAAAATAATTCTAAACTCTTACTATCAAAATGGTAGATATAAATTATTGGCAATCAAAGACATAACTAATAATTACTAAGTTATCAGCAAAATTTTATACTTTTATTAATCAGTTTCAACTTATTTTTATGTGCTAGACATTTCCAAGTATATTATCTCATCTGATTTTGGCAGTCACCTTGAGAATCATCCTTAGAGATAAAGAAAGGTGAAAAGAAGTTGTGACTTGTCCAGGGTCACCTAAGTAGTAAATGTTGGAGCTGAGGTTGAAATCCAGGTGGAATTCTCTTTTAACTGCCTAACTTGCATTTATGTTGTTTAAATAACATTAAGGATGCACACCAGAAGATAAGGGTAATTACTCAGGAAATATTTACATCTGTCAAAAAGCTGTCTTGGATGTACACCTGGAAACCATGTACTTTGCCTTGATGTTTTATTCATTTTTTTTTCCTAAAAGTTTTTTTTTTTTTAATCTACATATTATTTCAGAAACATATTGCTACCTCTCTGGGGGTAAACATGTGGTAGTTTCAGGATGAAGTCATACAAATAGAGCACCTGGGCTCTGTGGTTTCCCTGATGTGGACATTATTTAGGGAGTTTTCATTTAAGCAATAAGTGAGAGTCTTTTCTACAGTTTAGGGATTGGAACAGGGTTTAGGATAACCTAGGGAGTAGCTTTTCAATGAATTATTTAAGCAAAATTTAACTGAGTTTAGAGTATATTTTTTTCTTAAACCAGTTTCCAAATGCCATACTAGATTTTTCTCTGTATATCCAAGTTATGGTCAGGTAGTAAATGAGTTACTCAGAGTAAAACCAAATATAAGCCTCATAATAACACCTAATGAACCAAATTAGAAAAATACACAGTTACATGCTTTGTATGCCCAGATATTTAGGTCAGAGATTTTTTTCCCCTAAAGAAATTATACCTTAAAAAGAGGGAATCACCTTACAGACTCAGTCACCTTAGAGGATGCCATTTCAACTACTTTATTATGAACAAAAAATTATAGTTTATGGTAGAAAAATTCTACCGTAACGACCTCTATCACTACTAGGGTTTTGGATGCTTATAGAAGTCACCTTCAGAACTTGTAAAAAAATTATATAATCATTGTTCTTGTAGATATATGACCAATTACAAGTGAACATTGTAAACACACATTTTAAAAGATGAATAAAAAATCATTCTTAACGTTATGTGAATAGGCACCTATGGTGCAGGATAGAATTTGTAATGACAACATCATATATAATTCAAAAGTAGCACTTCTCAAAAATATATGGAATATGACGTTGAAAATGTGACAGGAGAGAGCTTAAAAAGTTGCTCTGGTGGTGATGAAGACCCACTGTTTAAAGATACATGTGACAAGTTGAGCAATATTGTTTCACAAAAGTTAGAAGTGGAAAAAATACTGCTCAATTATTATATTATATAATAATGGTACTTTAAATGTGTAGATAGTACCAAATTTATTAAATATTTTTAGTTAGTTGATTATTTTACCTATATCCCCCAAATATTCATATGTTCAAGATGGGAAAAAAATTCAAGAATCCTCTCACTAATAATGCTTTCTATTCAAGGGCAACTAATATTTGGGCACCTGCACTACATCTCCAAATCTCTGTCTTGTACCAAGTTGTGGATTTCAGCCCAGCAAAACGAGCCACCATGCCATCTGCCCTAGAAGCAGCCGTTACTCTGAAAGATCATGAAGGAAGTGTAAACACAGCCAGGTGTAGGACATTTCTGCAGGTTTCAAGCACAATCTTTAGCCTGGTTCACTTTCTGAACAAATGATATTAATAATGGAGCTATAAATACAAATTATTGAGTTAACTTTGAATAAACTGAAGGAGAATAAATATTCAAGCAATGACCATCCAAAATATGCTGTTGGGGAGGCCTTCAAGATGGCAGAGGAGTAAGACGCGGAGATCACCTTTCTTCCCATAAATACATCAGAAATACATCTACATGTGGAACAACTCCTACAGAACACCTACTGAACGCTGGCAGAAGAGCTCAGACCTCCCAAAAGGCAAGAAACTCCCCCACGTACCTGGGTAGGGCAAAAGAAAAAAGAAAAAACAGAGACCAAGAATAGGGACGGTACCTGCACCAGTGGGAAGGAGCTGTGAAGGAGGAAAGGTTTCCACACACTAGGAAGCCCCTTCGCGGGCGGAGACTGCGGGTGGCGGAGGGGGGAGCTTCGGAGCCGCGGAGGAGAGCGCAGCCACAGGGGTGCGGAGGGCAAAGCGGAGAGATTCCCGCACAGAGGATCGGCGCCGACCGGCACTCACCAGCCCGAGAGGCTTGTCTGCTCACCCGCCGGGGCGGGCGGGGCTGGGAGCTGAGGCTCGGGCTTCGGTCGGACCGCAGGCAGAGGACTGGGGTTGGCGGCGTGAACACAGCCTGAAGGGGTTAGTGCACCACGGCTAGCCGGGAGGGAGTCCAGGAAAAGGTCTGGAGCTGCCCAAGAGGCAAGAGACCATTATTTCGGGGAGCACAAGGAGAGGGGATTCAGAGCATCACCTAAAAGAGCTCCAGGGACGGGCGTGAGCCGCGGCTATCAGCGCGGACCCCAGAGACAGGCATGAGACACTAAGGTTGCTGCTGCCACCACCAAGAAGCCTGTGTGCGAGCACAGGTCACTATCCACACCTCCCCTCCCGGGAGCCTGTGCAGCCTGGCACTGCCAGGGTCCCGCGATCCAGGGACAACTCCCCCAGGAGAACGCACGGCACGCCTCAGGCTGGTGCAACGTCACGCCGGCCTCTGCCACCGCAGGCTCATCCCGCACTCCGTGCCCCTCCCTCCTCCCGGCCTGTGTGAGCCAGAGCCCCCGAAGCAGCTGCTCCTTTAAGCCCATCCTGTCTGAGCGGAGAGCAGACGCCCTCAGGCGACCTACATGCAGAGGCGGGGCCAAATCCAAAGCTGAACCCCGAGAGCTGTGCGAACAAAGAGAAAGGGAAATGTCTCCCAGCAGCCTCAGGCGCAGCAGATTAAAGCTCCACAATCAACTTGATGTACCTGCATCTGTGGAATACATGAATAGACAACGAATCATCTCAAAATTGAGGCTGTGGAATTTGGGAACAATTGTAGACTTGGGGTTTGCTTCCTGCATCTAACTTGTTTCTGGTTTTATGTTTATCTTAGTTTAGTATTTAGAGTTTATTAGCATTGGTAGATTTTGTTTATTGATTTGGTTGCTCTCTTCCTTTATATATTTCTTCCCTTTTTCTTTTTTCTTTTCTTTTTTTTTTTTTTTGTGATATGCGGGCCTCTCACTGTTGTGGCCTCTCCCGTTGTGGAGCACAGTCTCTGGATGCGCAGGCTCAGTGGCCATGGCTCACAGGCCCAGCCGCTCCGCAGCATGTGGGATCTTCCCTGACCAGGGCACGAACCGTATCCCCTGCATCGGCAGGCGGACTCTCAACCACTGTGCCACTAGGGAAAACCCCCCTTTTTCTTTTTTTGTGAGTGTGTATGTGTGTGCTTCTTTGTGTGGTTTTGTCTGTATAGCTTTGCTTTTACCATTTGTCCTAGGGTTCTGGTTTTTTTTTTTTTTTTTTTTTAAGTATAGTTTTTAGCACTTGTTATCATTGGTGGATTTGTTTTTTGGTTTGGATGCTCTCTTCTTTCTTTCTTTCTTTTTTTATTATTTTTTAATTTTTAATACTTTTAAATTTTTTATTTTAATAACTTTATTTTATTATTTTTTCTTTCTTTTTTTCCTCCCTTTCCTTCTGAGCAGTGTGGCTGACAGGGTCTTGGTGTTCTGGCTGGGTGTCAGGCCTGTGCCTCTGAGGTGGGAGAGCCGATTTCAAGACATTGGTCCACAAGAGACCTCCGGGCCCCATATAATATCAAACGGTGAAAGGTCTCCCAGAGATCTCCATCTCAACACTAAGACCCAGCTCCACTCAATGACCAGCAAGCTACAGTGTAGGACACCCTATGCCAAACAACTAGCAAGACAGGAACACAACCCCACCCATTAGCACAGAGGCTGCCTAAAATCATAATAAGGTCACAGACACCCAAAAACACACCACCGGACACAGTCCTGCCCATCAGAAAGACAAGATCCAGCCTCATCCACCAGAACACAGGCACCAGTTCCCTCAACCAGTAAGCCTACACAACCCACTGAACCAACCTTAGCCACTGGGGGCAGACACCAAAAACAATGGGAACTACGAACCTGCAGCCTGTGAAAAGGAGACCCCAAACACAGTAAGTTAAACAAGATGAGAAGACAGAAAAACACACAGCAGACGAAGGAGCAAGATAAAAACCCACCAGACCTAACAAATGAAGAGGAAATAGGCAGTCTACCTGAAAAAGAATTCAGAGTAATAATAGTAAAGATGATCCCAAATCTTGGAAATGGAGGAAAAACAAGAAACGTTTAACAAGGACCTAGAAGAACTAAAGAGCAAACAATGATGAACAACACAATAAATGAAACTAAAAATTCTCTAGAAAGCATCAAGAGCAGAATAACTGAGGCAGAAGAATGGATAAGTGACCTGAAAGATAAAATAGTGGAAATAACTACTGCCGAGCAGAATAAAGAAAAAAGAATAAAAAGAATTGAGGACAGTCTCAGAGACCTCTGGGACAACATTAAAAGCACCAACATTAGAATTATAGGTGTCCCAGAAGAAGAAGAGAAAAAGAAAGGGACTGAGAAAATATTTGAAGAGATTATAGTTGAAAACTTCCCTAATATGGGAAAGGAAATAATCAAGTCCAGGAAGGACAGAGACTCCCATACAGGATAAATCCAAGGAGAAACATGCCAAGACACATATTAATCAAACTATCAAAAATTAAATACAAAGAAAAAATATTAAAAGCAGCAAGGGAAAAACAACAAATAACATACAAGGGAATCCCCATAAGGTTAACAGCTGATCTTTCAGCAGAAACTCTGCAAGCCAGAAGGGAGTGGCAGGACATATTTCAAGTGATGAAAGGAAAGAACCTACCACCAAGATTATCCAGCAAGGATCTCATTCAGATTTGACAGAGAAATTAAAACCTTATAAAATTAGGTCTGCCAGCACAACTTCATCCAACCCCACTCAACCTTTCCAAGATTTTCTCTGCCAACCTTTCCAATATTTTCTCTGCAAAAAATCAGATCTTAACAGACCAGGGATTCTCAACCTTAGCACGACTGACATCTGGGACTCAGTGCACTGACCTGTGCACTGTAGTATATTTAGCTGCATCACTAGCCTCTACTTACTACACATCACTAGCAACCCCTCCCTAGTTGTGACAACCCAAAACATCTCCAGATATTGCCAGATATTCCCGTGTGGGAAAATCTCCCCCACTGAGGACAACTGACCTAGACACTGTATGCTCAATATGAGAATGTCAGTAATGGCTGCTACTATATTTTCTGGCTAATTAATTCTAAATAAGAAAAATATGTATGAGATGAGGGAGGAAAGGTTGGCATTAATAACTTTAGGGGCAAAATGAAGATGGCAGAGGCAACTATAGACTGCTTTTATTTTCCTTTCTGCTCTAGGGTCTTATAAAGCCTTCAG
>NW_006793664.1:2911764-2913230 GCF_000442215.2 Lipotes vexillifer | reverse complement strand
AGCAGGAAGAGAACCTGAGTCAGCTTTAGTTCTAAGCTACAAACTAGTTCACTCCCAACTTTGTGTACACCTGGAGCCTGGCAAGTTTCCTGCATCTGGCCTCATGAAGTTTCTGGATGGCTGCATTCTAAATGTGACCCAAGACGGCTGGAGTCAATTGTGGAAGCAAGGCTGGAGCACCCTTCAGTCCATCTGTTCTACTAACCATGAACCCATGTTTCCTCCCTCAAAGGTGTTCTGTCAAACATCCCTCAATAGCAAAATCACAGCTACGTCCACCCTCTCTTCAGATACATGCCAAGGTGATTAAAGCCTCCTCCTATGACTTTGTGCTTCTCAAATACTTCATACTTACTCCCAGTCATATGAACACTATCCCCCTTAGGAAGGGAAACTGCGACAGGTCCCACAGTTAGTGCTCATAGACTTGCTCTTGTTTTTATCTAGGTGTTAAAGAAATAGTCAGTGTCATATGAACTTTATCAGTTCTGCGTGCCTTTTCTTTTCCAAGTGCACAAAATGGAAAGCCGTTTAATTAAAATCAAGTGGTCTGAGCTAACCTTCCACTTCTCTCTCCATCTGTGGAGTATTTGCTTCCAGATATACACAGGCTGTTCCAATTTTTCTGGGCTGACACTGGTCCAGTTCACCCTGCCGCAGTATCAAACACACAGAAGCAAACATGTTTCCAAAGATGGTTATCTCTTTGATAGGAGAGGCCTGACTTCTCCCCAGCTCTCCATTTCAGAGAGAATTTCTGTTCTACACCTTTTTTCCCTTTCACTAGTAAAACATATATATGAAAGTACCAGTTCCTTTATGTATGCTCCCTATCTTTTTCTGAAAATCACTGATGTTAAGTTTGCAAATTATAATTCTGCAAGCCAGGTGGGATGAAGGCTTATTTTAGCTTTGTCAACAGACGCGAATTCTTTTTCCTCTTGCCTCTCTTCCCTTTTTAAGCAGAGACCATGTCTGATTGCAAGCTCCTTGAAGCATGCTCCCTTGTCTTCCTTTATCTCTGTCTCCCCTGCAATGTCCAATTCACTGCCATGAACATAATAGAAATGCAATATGAATTTCTTAGACAGAACTGAATTTTATTTCTAAAGGGAATTTGGCTGCCTCCCAGAATGCCTTCCTGCCGTTGACTCAGATGCTGACTACTCAGGTGCTGACTGTCACTGTTGTGAGGGCTGCTGAGTAGGTTGGTGGTTTCCTGAAGTGGACACACCTGTCTCTCAAAGATAGCGCTCAGGCTCCACGTAATTTCACACACTGATCAGGGCAGTGAGATATTAACTCACAGCCATGATCAACCTAAGCAGGATTCATTCCGGAAATTTAGTAGCGAAGAGGATAAGTTCCATGTTTTTCTTCCTAGTGTTCCAATGCCTGCCCCCTGGACTTTGCGAGTTCTCCATATCCTTCAGTGATTCCTTGAAGGTTTATTAGACTTCCTGCTG
>NW_006793664.1:2870041-2911734 GCF_000442215.2 Lipotes vexillifer | reverse complement strand
TTGCTGAACAATAGTGCATCATTTTTCAGATGGTTAGAAAAGTGACAGGAACAGCAAGAGCTGCCTTTCCCAGTGACCTTAATTTGCTACCACTACAGAGATAGGCTGAAGATCTAGCACCTGCTAAACTAGGCAGACATAGCTGGTCTGCATCCTGGCTCTCCCTAAATAATTACATCTCTGAAATTTTGCTGTACCTAAAGACATTTAAAGATTTCTTGTGTTTATGTCTTCTCTTGTTAACTTGGCCTCTGAGTATCCCTCCACTTCTGTTTTGATGTACCGACCTCATTGCTTATATGAACATTACATATGATTTTCAGCCATTAACCCATTATTATAAACCCACACAAAAATCCTACATGATAGATTGGACTTATGCCTATTTTGAGCAGATATAACGCATACAAGCATTTTAAGGATCTTTAAAATACACAAGCTAGATAGAAAGGCAATTCAGGGACTAGAACTCAACAATCAAGTGAATATGAATATGTTAAACCTCTACGTGTCAGCACTCTGCAAGACATTTCAATATTTAAAAAAATACAGATAAACCAAACTCTTTGCCTGAAGATCCCTCATGTTGATTCTGTACAAGTTCCATAATGTGGCTTTTATTAAACTCTCCTTTCACTTCACAAATTGACTAGCAAGGGATTTGTCCATTCATCAAAAGCCAAAGGAACAAAGTGTTGTGGGAATGTACAGCAGCAGGTCTTATACACTGCTGTGGGAGCATAAACTAGCACAAAGTCTTTGGAAAACAATTTAGCATTATCTAATAAACTTGAAAACACACATACACTGTGACTCCAATCTTCCATTTCTCGGTATATTTCCTTGAGAAAGTTCCCCATGTGCACCAGGACACATGTCCAAAATGTTCACAGCAGTGTTATTTTTAACAGCAAAAAAAACTGGAAAAAACACAAACAGCCATTGACGAGGGAACAGATAATTTAACTGTGTGTTAAAAGAAATCTCTACCCAGCCAATGGACTTGACTGCTGCCTGACCCTAAGCCTGCTTGAGCCTTCTAGGGCTCATCCTAAACCTTGCAGAGGGCTGGACCAGGTTTAATGCCCACTCAAAAGCCGTCAGGCTGTGATAATGATCCATACCAAGAGATGCTGCTCCATTCCCTTCTGTATTCAGTCAAAGAATGCCTTTCAGAATCCTACCTTATTTGGAAAGGGCTTTCAGAAAGACTAACTAAACTCATGCCAGAATAATGCTGCTCTAAAAATTCAATTCAGACTCAACATATACTATCCTTTGTCACTGGATGTTCTTCAACATGTATTATATTTATTTGAGTATTATATAGCAGCATAAATAAGTACCCTATAGAACATATAACAATGGGAACCTATCTTACAAACAATACTATGTTGCTCAGGAATACATACATGTATGGATATGTATATACATATATTTGCGTATGTGTGTACAAAACATATATGTATATTTGTATGTGTGTTTGTGTGTGTCTGTGTGTGTATATAGAGAAGAATGATTGACACAAAATAAAGAGGGAGCAATAGTTAGTCCTCAGCTTTCCCAGTCATCTCAGCCCAGTGACCAGACATGTGAGTGAAGGGGCTATCTGGAATATTCCAGTTTCAGTTTCCTCCATATAAAACCAGGACACTAATTATTGTAGCATTACTGTTATTAAGATAAAATAACATGTGTAAAGTTCCTAGCACAATGCTTTGAACATAGTTGGCTACTTAGTAAACAATAGCAAAGTAGCAGCATCATGAGAGGCTAAAGGTTCAGGTTGCTGCAGGGTGTTTCATATACAAGGACCTGGTTTTCAAACTGTGGTCCAGTCTGATTACCTGGATCAAAAATACCTGGGAGGGACTTCCTTGGCAGTCCAGTGGTTAAGACTCCGTGCTTCCAAAGCAGGGGTCATGGGTTGGATCCCCGGTCTGGGAACTAAGATCTCGCATGCCGCACGGTGTGGCCAAAAAACCCCAAACAAACACACAAACAAACAAAAAGACCTGGGATGCCTTTAACAATTCATTTGTGGACCTCACTGCAAATCTACAGAATTAGCATCTCTATAGCTGGGACCAGGGACCCGGCATTTTAACAAATTTTCCAAGTGATTCTTCAGCAGTAAAAGATTAGGAACCACAACTTTAGAGATTCAAATTCAGTGGTTGATGAGGTACACCGAGAGAGGATATAAAAAGATTGGGTACAAGGGCAATGCAAGCTGCCTCTTTAATGATTACCAGGAATATCTAAAGTACAGGAGTACCTGAGATTTTAATTAATAATAATTAATTATACATACTACTTACTTATTGAATACCTGCAATGTGGTAGGTATAATAAGCACATTATATTATTTCCAGTAAACTTTCTGAGTGGTGTTACTACTCCTACTTTTTACAGATGGGGACACTGAGGCTGAGCTGTTGAGTGATTGCCCAAAAGGACCTACAAGTAGAAGAGGCAGGATCTCAAACAAGGGCTGACCTACTCTTTCTATAAAGATATAAGCCATCAGATCATATTGTCGCTGTTAGGAATGAAACAAGGTTATATTTACAATTACGTATGTCCTAAGGACCCGAAAGCAGCATTAATACTTGTAAGCCAAGAGGTGTCAACAGGGAATTCTTTCCTTGCTGCAACTGCTCTTCTTTAGAGCTGTAATCATTGAATAAGCCACACGTGATTTTCTGTAGGCTACAACTGCCGAAAACAAACAGGATGTTTACATGAAAATTGACACATATTTAATATACTCCCTAGCTCTCCCCAGAATTACTTCAAATGGAGTTTTTGGTTGTCTGATTAACAGAGCAGGGGTCCATCTTCCATTACTAGAACTCCCCGGCTGTCTGATTCTGTTGTCCTCACACCAGCAGCAGCAATATTTCTAGACCCTTTCCATGCCCTTTGCTAAGAGCCAGAGGGAGCCTCAATGCCTATCACAGGTCCAGTCTTCTGAAGGCAGGGTGTGAGAAAGGAAGCGAATGTAGTTATGGATATCCTGATAGAGACGCCTGAGTCCGAAGAAGCCGGAGCTCAATCTTGCCCACCCCATTTAACGCTGGGCTCCACTGTCAACCTGTGTTCTGCGATGGGGGACAGGGACGGGAGAGCACGCCCCTCCCTGCTCTGAGTTTGCCATCCCTCCCAGCTACAGGCCTGACCTCTATCTCTACTTCTGGGAGCGGTGGGTGCTCTATAGACTCCAGAGGAAAGGGTCATGTGAATCTGGAGGGGGAAGGCTACAGAAACATGGCAACGGCCACATGTTCCCTAAGAGCAATTAACCTTAAAATAATTTCCACGTGGGCACTTCCCATTCTAGGATATACAAGACACAGGCAATTCCAGGAATTAGTGGGAGATGGGAAGAGGAGAAAGTACATTCTGAAGTCTTTCCAACTGCTCAAATCCCCCACCAGACACATCCACTTGATTAACACTAATTCCTACAGCTGTTGGTTTTCTCACTGGCCCACCTTAACCTCAGGCAGTCAGGCCTCACTGCCAGGCATTTGAAAGGCTAATGAAGTTCCTAATCTGATTTCTCCACGAATGGAGCCCTAACTCTGCTGGAGGAGAGGGCTGCCTCTACTGCCACTGACACAGTATATTTTCCTTCCGAGTGTTTAGTGTTCAAACATGCCTTTATTATCTGTAAGCATTCCCAAAATAAGCGCCTCTGGGGAGAATGGGAGTCAGTCTGATGTCCCATCCCAGTCCCTAATGTACTTCAAAATTCTCTTATCACAGAAAGCGAATCACAGGGCTCTCATTTTCCCATGCTCATGAGGTCCTTTTAGTGACTTCACATTCTATGAGCTATTTTTAGTGGTTAAATACTCACTTCTTAAGAGCAAAGCTCCTCCTGTCCATTTGTGGTCTGGGAATGAAAAGAATCTCAATATATTGACAGAGTGTTCAGCCCTATTTTATTGATCTTCTCTGGCCAGAAACTACCTAAATATTTCATGAGAGCAGAAAATATATTTGGCACCCTAAAATACTGGTGTAACAGGGTTTTTTTTAAAGGCATATTAAAATCAGTTAATGTTCACAAAAAAATCTTAAAATAAAAATAATCAATGATTACTATTTTTTTAAAAATCAAAACCCTAAAATTTAAGTATTATAGCCAAACATGTTCCCAAGGCCAATTGAACTGTGGACCAATTTACAGTTAGTTTTGGTTCTCTTTTTTAAGGATGCAGGAAGTAGAGAAGGATAAGATCATACTCAGGAGAGAATCAGGTCTGGAGTTGCACTACAATGACACGTATCAGCAGAACCATATTTTTTAAACTTGTATAGCTTTTTTTACCATAAGATACTTCCATCTGATTCTCTAACCTCAAATGTAAAAATAGCTTCACGAGACAATAAATTTTTCATTCTTTAACATATCTGTTTTTACAACAGGAAAAATGCCAAATTTCGTTCTAGAAAATGTTGTCTAGATTATTTGTCAACCAAATTACAACAGGATATCAATCACATCTGAGATTTTTCTTAACCAATTCCTAAAACATTAGTTTGTACTCTTAATCCTGAAGCAAGACTTTCACAGACATCCTCATACGTCCTTGTTCACTGCAAAACAGCAAATCTCCAATGGAAGATCTCTCCTTTGCTCTCTCCCATCACTGACAAAATAGAGACATCTGGGTCAGGTTTTCAAGAGAAGTACCCACTGCTTTGACTAGAATGTGATACTTCATTCCCTTAATTTAACTTCAGTTTTGTCTCTGGAAAAATACAGAAGCAAACTGAATGCTTTTTCTGTTAAAACAGCTATTTATCTGTGATTAAAACTCATACACTTTAATAAGTGGGGGCCCGTAAGCTGAGCCCTTGGGAACACAGCCAAGCAGGGAGTTGAAGGCAGCAGGAGAGAGACTGTGGGAAACTCACTCTGCTGGTTCAGTGCTGAGGTCCCAGAGGGATGGGGAAAACTCAGGCTTAATTCAGGTCTGATTCAGGTCAATGTCAGGGTCCACTAAGTTCTTATCAGGTAGCAGAGGAAGGCAGTAGGAGTACAGGCGGCAAGTGACCTTGAAGTCTAGATAGGAAGAGAGCAAAATCCACTGCGGATTTAGACACTAAGGGGCATGAGTCAGACAAACCCAGGACGCCCCTGCAGGAGGCTGAGATTCAGAGTGGTCAAGGCTCGCCCCACAGCTATACTGCACCCCAGATCCAGGGCTGCAAAGCCCACTTAGCAGGTCACCTGGGCATGGTCCCATTAGGACTGAATAGAGCTAGATCTGCAGTGACTTCAGCTGGGAGGGGTAGATAAACATTATATAAAATTACTTATTTGCATTTATGACTCTTCCAGATTCTTTAAATTATCTTACTTAGCCATTAAATTACCTTGGTTAGACAATAATTGGATTCTCTCCTTAGCAAAGTAGGAGGTTTCCTCTTTTGCACTTCGTAAGCCTGGGAAAAATGCAGTTCTTAAATGCTCCTAGATAGTCAGGTTGTTAAAATTCAGAGTTAAAGGAGCCTATGGCTTAAGAAGAATAACAGACTTGACATTTTGTGTAGAGTTCAACAAATCCTTAACAGCCTTTCCTGGACATCAAGCCTGCATCTGACCCAGCCCTGTGGACACCTGCTCACCCCTGTAGGTAAACCTCTGACCTGTGGCTCCCCAAGTCCTTGGCCAGCCCATCAGTCTGTTCCTTGGATCTCCGCATGCCTTATGATGGAGTCCACCATGGCCCTTGACATGTCCGAATTCAAGTCTTATGTTCATTGACTTCACTGCATTATCTGACACTTTTTTTTTTTTAAACTATCCAATTTTTTTCTCTTACCATTGGTCTCCTGGCTGTTCTTTTACCCGTTATTCATTCATTCTCAGACTTTTTCTCAGTTTATTTCTCTGCCTGTCCCTTGAATACCGCTGTTTTTCCTAGTTCAGCTTTAGACTTTCACACTCCTTATTCTATTGACTCTCCATTGGCAACCACTTTCCTACCCACTGTTTCAACTACTTTCTGTATGTGGAAGCCCAGAACTTTCCTCGGAACTTATAATTCTATGGGAATGTCTTACACATTCCTCAGTGTCTCTGAAACTAATCTTTTTCTTTTTTTTCACTTGCAAATCTACCTTCTCCTAAAGTCCTTACCATGATTACAAATTTGCTATTCACACAAGCTAATGCATCACCCATCCTGTATCCTTTATTCTTTTTTTTTTTTACATCTTTATTGGAGTATAATTGCTTCACAATGGTGTGTTAGTTTCTGCTTTATAACAATGTATCCTTTATTCTTGACAAGAGTCATTCCCTCAGTCCTCTTATCTGGGCTCTTCAAATACCTCTCAGCTCTATATTCCCTTACGCGTGTTCTTTCCTTAGTTCGGGGACCCCTCTGCCACCACCTGGATTATTCCCACGGCTCCCTAGGATTTTCCTGTCCTCATGATGTTGATCCTCTCTGAAACTTTCTCCATGTTGCAGCCAAGTTATTTTATGACAACAAAATGAATCTGATTATGTTATCCCTTGCTTAATACTTTTCATGGTTTCTCCATACCAAAAAGATAAAATCCAAATTCTTTAGAATGGCATGCATTTTAGTGTTGTTTGTTTACAAAGAACATAAGTTGACTCCCCCCAAAAAGAAAGAGTATTTATTAAAAGTTACAGAGCGGTATCTCATGGCACACAGAGGCAGGAAGTGCACCTCAAGAACCTTGCTCACAAGACACATAATGTCATGTCTCTGCTTCTCTCTGAGCACCTGTTCTGTTATCTTGTTTCTCTCTGCAGACCTGCGAGCTCTACTTCAGGAAGCATATGGTGGAGAAGGGCTGCTTCAGCCCGACTCTAGGTGACCTCTGCTCAGGGATCCATCACACACCAGTATGACCCTTAGCTGAAGAGCAGTCATTTGATGGGTTCAGCCTAGTCTGTGGTTTAGCTCCTCTGGAGTCACGTAACCACCTCTTATCCAATTATTGTGGCCAGTGACAGCCAAAGACAAACATGCTACCTTGACTCACACCTTCAGCAAGGTTGTGCATGATGAGCAGTTCCCATAGAAAGGCATGATCCCCCAAACGTAGGTAAACTGCAACAAACAAAGCCTTTTCTTACTGCCCCATGCCTGCCCTTTAAGCCTCATCCCTACCTCTAGCTCTTCTTTCCTATACAACAGTCCTGTAGTGTCCTGAATTTCTTATACATTTTTACCCCTTTTTGCATTCTGGTGGTACATATCTGCCTGGAATATCTTTCCCTCTCTCCAAACTGACCTGCAAACCCCTGGAACCAGGCACTTGGCAAACTATTCATTGTCCTTCAAAATTCTGCATAAATGCCACCTCCTCTGAATGTTCCCTTAAAATTCCTCCCCTGGAATTAGAGATTCCATCTTCAGATCCCATCATACTTTGAATATACCCCCCATTAGTACTTAAATTTACTGTATCTTCTTCTTTGGTTCCCATCTCTCTTCTTAACAGAGAATGACCCTCTTAATGGTAAAGTCCAAGTTTGGAACTGCTCTGGCAGCAAGCACAGTTCCTGAGATATGATGAGCCTCAACTATTAGCGGGAAGTAAGGGATGAGAAGAGAAATGGAGAAGATTAAGGAAAGGAGTAGTAAAGCTATACTCTTCCCCCTTATTTTCAGGAGCAAGCCCTCACCATGTGTTTGCATGCACGGTGTGCCCTGTTTGGAGGGAGGGATGTCTATCAAAAGCTGACTGGTGGGTGAATTATGACCTGCATGTCTGGTCCTGCCCCTGCCATTGGTCCTGCCCTCTCTACTCTAGCCAGATCAGCCCACCGTCCATGTCCTTCTGTGTTCTCATTGCTCCCTTATGCAAGACCCTGATATGTGAGATGTCTGTACCTCTCCCTATAGAAGAGGACTTCTTGGCTGAAGAAGAAATAGCTTGTCTTTCAAGATCTCTATAGTAAAACATCTGCTGCTTTCTTTTCTGACATTTTGCCCTATCTTGTCTGGCATGAATTCCCTTGTTTCTGGCTAATTTGCATCAGACTATAAGCTTGAGGACAGAGACTAAATTCTCCACATCCTGGCGTTAAGCCTGGCCAATAGCTATCAGTCGATAAATGGTATCTGCTTTATTATTTCTTGCCCAATTTTATCCAGACCTTCAGGTTCTGGGCCTTTTTCCTGCTCTCCTAGCTGTGGCTTCCTATCAGGCTGGAGCATTTCTTCACTACCCAGGTGTCCAACAGGCACTTGTGTTCAAGGAAAGATGTTTGCATGACCCAAAGTCCTTCCAACCTAAGAAAAAGATAACATAGTGATAACTACTTGAAATAGATACACCATGACACTAGCACTCAGAGGTCCTCCTGGTTCAAAAAGCCACATGCTATTTTTCTGCAATTCACTGCACAGCGACAACATTTGAATGAGATTTTGTTCGTTCCTAAAGCTTTACCTCTGCTGACACTCCCTGCTCCTTATCCTGGCATACTTAGCCCAGCAGAAAGCAACCTTCTGATGTTTGTCAACATGTCTGAATGCCAGGCGCTCTCTGAAAGTAATTTCTATGCTTCTTAAAAGAGGCCAATAACACTGTTTAAGAAGCCTAAAGTTTTGTTAAGGAGGGTCTTATTTCTCACTTTTATGTCACCCTTGCCGTTTGCTTGGGGCGGGAGAGTTTCAGGTCTTGGACCCAGTGCCCCTTTCAATGATCTCCCTACACAGTTAGTCTGGACAGTGTGTACACAATCTTAAAAATTAGCAGGGAAAGCCTAAGAGGGGTCTAGATGATAAAAGATCTCCATCTGGAAACCAAAATCTCCTAACGTAAAGTATGAGTTTTTCCACAGAACTAATGTTGTATTAATTAATTCCTCTAAAGTCATTTCCTTATCATTCTGGTAGCAATTATCTGACTCTGAAAAATGTTAAAAATACCCAGTGGTAAAAATTGGGGTTCAAAAAAAATATTATATGAAGAATAAAAAGAGAGAATAAGAGGACAGTAGACAGAAAAGCAAAGACAGTTTAATAATAAGGAAGTAAATGGTTAACAAAGTAAAGTAATATGAAAATAGTACTGTGTCTAGATAGCCAGTATTTAGGAAGTGGTTAAGACGTCACAGGAGAAACCAAAAAGCATGTTGAAGGCTGGAAAAGAAGTGGATATTGGTATATGTATTCTTTCCATTAATTTCTTTCCTTATTCTCTTTGGTTATATTGACTTATGCTACGTTCCATACCACTTGAGTATTTCATCAAGTTACCAGACACTACTGGAACATTAAGAAGATAAATAATTGATTTAGTGTCCCTTCCTTAAAAAGAAATTGTACTTTGAAGTAAACTAAAGCAATGAAAAGAAATGCAAATATAAATTAAGGAGAAAACAACAAGAACTTTAATTAATATTCATGTTTCGAGCCTGAAGTAAGAAACTGGACATTGTGAATTCATGCCCTGCCTTCACTGCTGAGCGTGATCTTCATACACACACTTATTTACCTGTGATTCAGAATTAACAGTCTTCCCCCATCATGACCTACTGAGTTAAATTAAATATACAATAGGATATATATATATATATATATATATATCTGTTTATAGATAAAATATATTTGGTATCTTTAAAGCTGTTAGAAAAATAAAACAACTACCTAATTATTAGCAAGGATGGTACTCAAACTCCACTAATAAGTGAAAGAATTCCATGGGCACTCTAAGCTTCCTCTCTTGCTTTGAAGAGATGCCTGTGTTTCATTATACCTGGGACTGCATCAGACCCATACCAGCCATGGCATATTCGAAATGTAAATTTACATCAAGTTCTTAGGCATCCACCCCATACCCTGGACTAGAAAAAATGCCTTGGAGCGTTTGTAGACCTGGATATGCCCTAGTCCCTAACTGACTCCAGCTGTCTCACGTGTGGTATTAGGAATAAGATGAGCTGGAGTCCAGCTAATAAAGCCAGGGACACCTGCACAGGGCCACCCTAGGGAGGGCGTTGGTGGCCGCTGCACAACAGGCCCACCAGTACCCTGGTGGCTGTGATTTCCCCAAAGTCTCAAGCTGCTAAACACTGAAATCAGTGCTCTAAATAGTTTACGGATTCTATTGTAACACTCTCATACTTATCGCCTGTTTAAATGTATACAGTGAATTTATTTATCCCTTCTTGAATACAGCACAGCTTCAAATGTGTTTACACATTATTACATATTTTCTCCTAATGTGTTCTATGGAAATCCTACCACAGTGATAACTGATGTACATCTAACCACAGTTTAAACTTTTATTTAAAAAATCCCAATAGATCACCCAGGCTCCAGTATGAATCCTAATAAGAGAGCCTTATTCGTACTTGCATTGCCTACATGAAAAATTTGTTGATATTAAATTTGGTATATAAATAAACATGCCATAAATTTAAAATAAAGAATATTTTTAAACAACTGTGTGCTGAAGGTTACTATGAAATATCTTTTCATAGTAGAAATTTATTCAGATTTTGTTTTGACCATTTCTTGAACAATGAAGTAATATTTCAAAATTAGTTGTTGGGAGACAATCCCCCATGGGACTCCCATATTTCTACACATCTTGTAAACAGAGGCACTGGCTGTCTTTGCTCTGGACTATCTTTCCAAGGATGATTTGTATAACAAACAGCATTGGAAAATAGAAATAGCATCTCTCTCTGAAGCAAAGGATAGGCTTGCCTACAGCCTTGGAAAATAATGATACCTCCCCCCATATCATGGGACAGTCATGCTTACTGTATAGTATAATAAAAATTTTTCCCTCTTAAAAAGAACAAGCATGCCTACTGCCCATTAAAAAAGAGTCAAGTTCCCTAAGGTCAGACTTGTCTCCTCTGATACAACCCACTCTGTGTTCAGATGTCACCTGGCCTTCTTCACACTGGGGCTTAGGGCCGAGGGAAGCAGCCCAGGAGAATGCAGCTATTCTGGACAATGCTATTGCTGGGAATAAGACAGTCCTTTATCTGTGACACTGGAGTCTCCTGTCTTCCATCAGCATCCATAAAATTGTGACAAGCTAACTTCTTAGCTTGTAATTTCAGTAAATCTCAGACCCTTCACAGTTCTTGATATTATTTTTACTAAAATCACATATAATGAAAAATTATATATGAAGGAGCAAATGATATATGCATTTCAAAAATACTCACAAAAATGGAAATTTCTATTCGAATGAAGTTTGTATCATGCTGCATCCCCTAACTTCAGCTGTATTTCAGAATTCCAGAGTTGTTTAACCTACATTATAAGAAAAAAGGAATCACACTCTGACTCACAGAAACCCCTTCACGACTACGTCTCCTTTAAGAGATGAGCTTTTTTCCGTCTATGTTGAGTGAAGCTATTCAACCTAGACTACTTCAAACTCCCTCCTCACTTCAGAATGTTCTTTATCTTTGCTAGTCCTCCCTTTTTCTTTTGTCTTAGAAGCAGTGTGGTAAATTTTTATAATTGGCCCCCAGGTATCGTGCATCTCTGTATTTATGCCCTTGTGTCGTCTTCTCCCACATTGATTCTCAGCTGCTCTGTGACGTACAGAACACTTTGTTTTGACCTAAAGAATAAAGAACAGGACAGCAGTGATGCTGGGTGAATATCAGTGCCTAGGCCTTAAGAGACTTTGCAAGTTTCTCTTCCCTGAGCCATAAAAAAACAAAAAAAAAAAACGAAAAAAAAAACGAAAAAAAACTCTAGGCTATCCTACTGGAAAGGCCAAATGAAAGAGAGGGCCTAGAGGATAAAAGAGAACCCTTAGCATTTCAGCCAAACAGGCTAAAGAGTGAGACAAATAAGTCTGATATTTTGGACCCTCTGGTGCAAATCTGTAGCCACTTCAGTTGGGCCCAGCTGAGATGAGATGGAGCGGAGAGGAACCATCTCAGGTGGGAAATAATAAAATGATGTTGCTTTATGCTACTAAGTTTTGAGGTGGTTTGTCACACAGCAATGCAGTGCCACTGGTCCCATGACTTCAATTAAGACCTCTATTAAAATGGCCTCCAAATCTCCATAGATTAACTTCTTTCCCAGCTTCTAGATTTTTGCTACATGAACCACCATCAGAATTGACATTTCCTGGGAGCTGGGGGGGAAAGCAGGAATTTTAGACTCCACCTAGACCTACTGAATCAATATCTGCATTTTTAACAAGCCCCCTCATCACCTGTACATACATGAATATCTGAGAAGCCCTGCTCTAAATATGTATTTCCATCTACCTTGGTCAAAGCAAAAATAATCACTTCACTTGTTCTTCCCCACAACTACCACAAAACCCTCTTCTTTTACTAATGAGCCATCAATCTATTATGACTTGACCATCTACAGTATCACAAAAGCGAAAATCTTTAGAACTGTCCTCGAACTGTACTTCTGCCTTACATGAACCTAACCATCAGCTACCCACCTGGGTCCATTTGACTGCCAACATCTCTCCTTCTCTTCCTGCTTTGCCTTCCTGCTTACAACAGCATTGAGTTTCCCTTCCTGTAGACTATTATGACCACATCTAAACTGGACACCCTCTCTCTGGCCTCCCTCTCTTCTTACTGCTTACCATCCTCAAACAAACAAAAAATAAAATCAAAACAGCAAAAAAACAACAAAAAATTTTAAAAAGAAAATTAAAAAGAACGTCAAAACCAATAACAAACAAAAAATAAAACCAAAATAACAAACATATATCATGTTCTTGTTTAAAATCATCATGAAATTTTCTTTTCTACAGAACATAAGGTATAAACCCTGTAACACAGCATTCAAGACCAATCAAATCCCAGCCCCAACCCGCCTTTTTGACACACTCACTGCACTCTCAACACAAAATGGAAAACCAAAATTTAGTCACCTGTTCACTTAGTCTGGAATTCTTTTCATTCCCCCTATTCCAATGGTTAGATTAAATCCTACCTCTTCTTCAAGGCTCATCCTCCCTTGTCATACTCTCCCCAATACTTCAGTCTAGAAATAGGCACTCCTCACTCCTGAGCCCATCTGACATTAATGTAACGTATTCCAGATTTTAATACATATTGCCTCACATTTTGCTATCCATGTGTAATCCACTCCACAGGACTCAGCTCCTCAAGGTGAAGATGACATTCTATCTCTGCAGTCCCCACAATGTCTAACATAATAAGTACTTGGTATATATATATATATATATGTTTGTTCAACTAATTAGTGGACTCAGATTGTTCATTAGTTCAACCTTATTGCTAACTTATACTCATTTTTAGAGACTAAATTTAAAATACGTTTCAAAAGAATAGAAATTCCCGCATCAGTTTGTCTCATTTTGTGTTGTGATGGCTGGTAGATTTCCTCCCACAGAAGAGATTTCTTTGGAAATCTTGATAAACCCTGGACCATGTCACCACCTGTGGACATAATTACAATTACAATTTGCATGTGCTTTGTATATCCAGACAAGCCAAAGTCCATGTTTCTTCTTCAGTTTACTTATAAATAAAACTACCGTTGCTATGGATGTGTCATCCAAAATATGCTACCAGGAAATAGGAGAGCAACCATAAAAAATGCAACTCAGTAAAAAATTAGCAGCTCCATTCTCGAAGTATATAATCATGTTAAAAGAAGACTTCCTGCAGGAATGTGGAATGGATCATAAATTATACGATAGTTAGGACAAGTTAAGTATGTTGAGAGAAAAAAAAGAAAATAGGAGCTTAGAAGCTATCAAGCCCTTACACTGTAGTATTCTATTGCAGAAGAGTATTTGAGTACATGAGAGACTGTATAAATATTTTACACTAGAATGATCAAACTTACATGGGAAGTTTTTCATGACTTCAAGGGGCAGGAAGGAAGGAAAAACATTGTCAGCTTTTGAAATTCCATGTAAACAAAATATAGGAAAATCTTTCAGAGGCCATGGCACTCATCCTTTGTTTTTCCTCTTTAAAAAGCAATTATGTTGTTTTCCTTACTTTAACGGTTGACAAAACATGGACTATTTATGACCGATTGTGCTGAAGGGATTTTACTCAGTGACCCTTAAGTGTTACAATCCAGCATGGAGCAACTAGAAACAGAGAAATAGATATAACAAGGGAAATATAACTTGCTACTTAGCTTTGCTCCCAGAGAGGAATTCGAGGTTTGCATCAGAATCAGAGGGTGGGCCTTCTCATTCCCTTCCAGGATGTCCAATGACAATAGCCAAAAGGGTGACACTCAGAGATTCTGGACTCATAGAAAGAACTAAAGATTTTTGGTGTTTTGCCAACTTTAGAAGTCAAACATGTGTATGACATTATTCCTCCCATTGCTTGGAGTACCGAGGGGCTAATTATGTGTTTTTCAGGCTCAATTTTTTCCCAATTTTTAATTTTGTTTGCTCAGCTATTTGGCCAGTTTCTATTTATTAGCCTTTTTAGCAGAGAAAGTCAACAGCTAATGCAAAGGAAGAGAAAATAAAACAATTAACTTTGTAACTCAGAATTATAAGACATTTTATTTGGAAAGATCTCAAGTTCCCTGAGGTCAGGGACTAACTTTTACATTGTTGTCCCCCTAGCAGCTAGAATAGTTCTTGACACATAACACTCAATAGACGTTTCTCAAATTAAGGGAAAAAATGAGTAAAATTAGATATGAGAAATCCAAAATTTGTAAATTATCTAAGATATCCTGTTTTCCATTTCTATGATTAATTGAGAGTTGGCACTGGTAAAAAGCCACGTGACATACATGAGTTTGTGCCAAGCAATGTTCCAGTCTGGCTGCTTGGTATCACAGGGTGGCCGTGATTCCTTGATCAACATCCAAACCCCAGGTTGCTTTAGAGTTTCTAAGACAGCAGCTTTCAAACTCTTTTTACTGCAACCCAGAGCAATAAATAAATTTTATGTCAATACAACACACACATATCACATCACACCACACTACACACACACACACACACACACACACACACACACACGTATAATTTAATAAAGAAGTTTCATGGAATAATACTTACTCTTACTATGCAAAATATACTGGTATGTTCTACTCATTTCATTTTTAAATTCATTTCATGACCAATTAATCGATTATGACTTGTAGTTTAAAAAATCCTTGGACCAACTTAGCTAAGCATGAGGGTTGTGAAATAGTCAAATCTTAGGTCACATCCCTTATGCAGTGGATCTCTGAGGGTACAGAGTTTTAAGCTACTCTCAGAAATTGACTGGATTCTAGACTTAAAATTTCCAGATAAAAATTCACGTAATGGTTCTGAAGTCAAGAAAACCACACATTTCTTTGCAGTAGGGCATCTACTGAGCTGTAAGCCATCTCTTGGCCACATGCATCAATCACTCACAGTTAGTGACTTGCAATTTTCATACAGCACATGCAGTTGGGTTTTGAAGGTTGTATACAAGTTTCTCAGCAAGTTCCACACTCGTGAGGACATTGTGGAGGTATTGTTAACAATGAGGTTGGAGAAGGAAGACTCTTTGACATTGACATTTGATAGGGTTGATACTAATCACAATGAGTCACTCTAAAGACTAGGGAACCACTCTAAGGAACTGAAGCCATTACCCAAATAGGTGCAAAGAACCTGGGGTTTTCATTTTAATTATCCAGATACTGTTACTCCTTTGGATTCATACATTCATTCACCAAATACTGTGTCTCTTCTATGCCAGATACTGACCTAACAACAAGGAAAACCTCTGCCCTGATCAAGCTGCTTTGAAATCTGGGCTATGATATTCAATGTATAATATGGGTAATATGCACTCATTGGCATATTGATCACTGTTGCATATCTTTCATAGAGAAAGATAAAACTCACCTGTACATGTAAACAGACTACTTCCCAGACACTCAGATTTGCTAGATGTGACTACTAGGAGAATTGAAATATGGAGTAAAGAGTCTACTATAGTAAAAGTGGAACTGATAAAACCAAAACTAGTTTCAACCCACCTTACCTTTCTGCTATTTCTCTAGACACATTTCATTCCTCTACCCAGTTTGTGTTGGATCCCACCGCATGCAGGGTGCTGTGTTAGGTGTGGCGTCCGAAGATGTAACATGTGGTCCCTCCCCTCACAGTGCTCACAGGGGAGGGTAGAGATAAACATACAAGTTATTTCCTGCACAATAGGATGAGTACTATAATGGAATATGGGTGAGGTGCAATTAAAGCATAAAGGAACACCTAAATCAGCAAAAAGGAGTCCACGATTTTTACAGAGGACATGGTGCTTGAGCACTGAAGGATGAATAGAAACTTGCCAGACAGATGAGAAGTGAGGGCATTAAAGATGGAGGGAGCACCATGTGCAAAGTTATGGCATCTGAAGAGAACATGTAAGTCGGAGAAAAGGCCCATAGTTCAGCAAGAGAAGCTGAAGATCAGGCCGATAGTGGCCTTATAAGCCTTGTTCTGAAAGAAGCCAAGAGGAAGGACAGTGATTTTAGAATCAGCAATAAACCAGGGTCAAAGCCATGGACATGGATGAGAATTTTTAGGAAGATTAAACACATGAGGAGCTCATTACTCCCAGTGTGTGACTTATACCTGAGTGACTGCTTCCTCCTTATACTATTCCCTGGTCCTATACAACATCATCAACATCATCATTACCACCACCAACAACAACATCACAGTTTATGGAGCATCTACCAGGGACTTCACATGTCTCATAATTTCATCCTCACAACAGCCCAATGAGATAGGTTCTATTATTATCCCCATTTTCCCAAAATCACAGATCCAACAATGGATGGTATCAGGTTTTGAACTGGGCTGTCTGATTCCAGAGCCCCTAGGCACTTAGCCATGGTGTTATCCAATATATCTGTACAGATGTAGTCTGCACCATATCTCCAGGCTCCTTGGCCTGGATAATAAACACTGTCTACAGCTCACTGAGTTACAACACCACTAAAGAAGAGGCATAGCATTCTGCCTGAGCTCTCTTCACATCAGTGTTAATTACTGAAACTCTCCTGTTTCTAGAATTATTTCTTACTACCCCTTTCTGGGTTACCTTTGAGACTACTTTAAAGCATTCACCATGTGGACCAGCTGCTATTTGGCATGTCCACTGTTGTATAATTTGCAAGTTGCAGAATTAGTACTCAGCAGGATGATTTCAAAGGCTACTGGAAAGTATCACTCCAAATACATTATGCAGTGGGAACTACCATGGCAGTACTGTGCTTGTTTGGGCTATAAATTTCCTAAGAAAGGGAGGCTAGTTTATACTTACAACAAATGTTGAGTATAAATCAAAGGAGAACTTTTGAAGTCAGATGCTTCATTTGTTATTCTAATGTGCATTTTATTTTCCAAAGGATTGCAGGATCCATGTTATCTTCTTTACTCAGAAACTGAGTGGTTGAAATAATCTCTGTGTCTTTGTGGGTAGAAGACTTCATGGTCAATCAACGCTTACTTGTCCGGTGAACTTGAACTCTTGGGTGATTTTACTGGTGACTGGATTTAAAGGTTCTATCTAGCTAGTTTTGTGAGAGTGACAATTTAAATAGCTTTCACACTAGGCCGATTGGGTAATAAATTAGTTCCTTTAAAGTTAAATGAGTCATAATTTAGCGTGAAGTAGATTGATTAGAGAAACACTTATGATTTGGCACACAGTTAGGATCCAGGAGTCATCTCAGTAATTAGAACTGTTATGATGGCTATTGGCACTATGTATATAGCAAAGACGGGTCACGTCAAGAATCCATTCAAGCACTTGTGGGTTCAGAGATTCAAACCCAAGGTGAACCTTTTGGCGTTTGAGTTTGTTAGCTGTTGGCTAAATGCCACTTCCTGTTCCTAAGAAAAGAGGCTTGAAAAAGTCTCATAAAAAATGACTTAAAAGGCTTCCTTGACTTCAAAGGGCTTTTACAAAACAACATTTTGATGAGTTAAGTGTAAAGGAATCAGAAACATACGGATTAAATTTCCCTTAATAGAGTCATGTGTCTAAAAAAAGAGGGAAGGAAAAGTAGCAAGTTCATTTGCTTAAGATGTTTCCAGAAGGTCTAGACTAGCTATTGATTCCCAAAGTAATCAAATTCTTCCATTCCAATATAATATTAGCATAGCAACATCTAGAAAGTCATGTCAAAGGGTCCAATGGAATAAAGACCTGAATTTGTGTAGGTCAGGTTATACCAGGTCATCCTCCCTACAGTCCATTATAACAGCCTCCACTTTAAAGGAAATAACAGTGTCACAGGATAGAGCCACAAAGAACAAAGAGAATTTCTAACCAGACCTCTCACTCAGGTCAGGCAATTGTCATCAAGTCACCACACTGATGCATTAAGCTGACTTTACTGTCTGAATGAAGAAAATACAAACAAACACTCCTCAGCCATGAAGTGTCACATAAAAGGCAGCATTATCTGTTATACATGCTTAATTTCCACATCTTTAATTGTAATTTTGTGGGTTTCTAACCCTTGAAAACAAACTAACGATTATTTCCCAAGTGGGGGGAGGTCTTTGGATAAGAACATAACTGCAGAATATAGAGAGAAATAAAAATCATTTGAATCAGTCTTGAACAACTGCAAATTCTGGTCAAGAATTACTCCTCATCAGGTTTGCCATGAATTTAACTGAGCAACAGCTAATCGCTGATTTATTCTGTGTCTGAAAGTCTTAAAGAACAAAGCATTTAACTTTTGAGGGCAAATAAAAACAAGACCACACATGTTTAACAATGCAGCATTAGATGTCAATGGATATAATTTTGACCAACTATTAACTCCTCAATATAACCCAAGTTAATTTTTTATATTTGGCCAAATTCAATGGTATGAATTTTGAGAGTAATATTGCACTAGATGGATCCCTTTTAGTTATGGCAGTTTCAGATCATAAAAGAAAAATTTTTGAAAGTGGACATTTCTTTTTAATTTGTTTGTGACGTGAACTGCTATAGTAACACATAAATAAGCTGCCTTCTTAAAACAAACTTAGTGAGGCAAAAAGGTCCTAATTAATTGAATCCATGAGTAACTTTTCTAAATAGTATAGTTTTATTTACGTCAATATATTTCATAGAAAAGGAAATGAATCAGAACTTCAAATATTGGCTTATGGAGTCTAGTAACGTTTATATGTAATTCCAATGAATGTAGATTGGTAAATGCATTTATAAAAGTAAATAAATATTGCTATTTTTATTTTTTTCAGCATATCTTCAAATTTGATTCAAGTAGACATGTACTACTTTAGCAAATATCAAGCAATCAAAAAACCAACTGCAGATTTTTTGTTTCTTTATAAGCCCCACATCACCAAGTCCCTAAGCATGTCCCATGACCCAAAGACCCCAGAGGACAAAAGAACAACGTGGCCATGCTTCTATACCCCAGCAAAGTTTGTGACTTCTGAGGAATGTTGCCAGTGATTTCACCTAACTTAACCTTAGTTACCAGAACAGAATTTTGAATGTTTCTAAGCAGACAGTTTTAGGAGAGCTGCTGAAACAACTGCTAAAGAATAAAATGATGTTAAGAGGACAAATGAGTCCTAATATTTCAGAAGTGTTCAAAGAAGTGATTTCACTTAATTGTAAATCCTGGAGGGAAATATTTGCCTTGAGGGATTCTGATAATCACTGACTTTACCTTGTCATTCTTCAGGAGAGGTGAAAGGCATAGGACAATCACATAGCAGACACAACTGTCCTTTCTTTCAAGAAAGATTATTTGCAAATTCCTGCTCCCCATTCATGTCTAAATCTTGAGATTTCCTACCCAATTCCCTTTCCAAAGATCTTGAATATTTTTCAGGGCGGCGTTACACATACTGAGTAGTAATGCTCTAATATGATATAATTGCAGGTCAAGAAGCATTTAGTCCAGCAAATACCTCCCCTTCCAGGAATGCAGCTCTTGAAATCCTGCTTTTGAAGAACCATACACTTAGGTTAAATATTACTCCCTGAGGTTCTCCTTACAAAATTTATATCCTTCTAGATAGCTGGTAATTAAGCCACTAAAGCCTCTGTGTTAATTACCCCATCAAGAAGCTCTCTGTGTAAGTTTTGGAATATATGGTATCAGTGAGTATGAGGAACAGGAGAAAGAGCAGAAGAAGAAACAGGGCAAGTTGATTCAAAGACAATTTTCACCAAATTTACCAATTTGTCTAAAACTAGCCCCACCTCCTACCCCATAGACTGTGAGCTCTACCACCAAAATTATATTTTTCTTCCACATTTTAGAACAATTTTTATGTGCATATTTCAAAGTTGTGTTACCTGATCATCAAATTCAAATAATGTAACTTCAGCTAGAAACACCCTGAAAAATGACAACCACAACAGTGCCTCTCTCCAGGGTTAAATAACCCTTTCCTAACAGCTCAGACTGTGTTTCACTGCTGCATTTCCTTAACTGAGAAAGTGTTTTCTTATATCTCAAAACCCTGACTGGAAGGGGAGTAGAATGGCAAATAAAACCTCAGGGAGTTGATTTTAAGACAAGCTTTAGTAATGTTTGGGACCAAAGTAGCAGGTAAAATATGTTTGCAATACATAGACCAAAGGGTCTCCATACTTCTCAAGGATTTTTCTACCAGTGGTGGTCAAATAATCTTTTTCTCACATAAGAAGTCCAGTTATGCTTATGAAAATAAAAATTCTAGGAGTACCCACTAGCTATCTCAGTAGGTGTTAGCATATCTTTGCTAAACTGCTTTTGTTCCAACATGTTGGGCAGTGTCTTAGTCCGTTCAGGCTGCTATAACAAAACGCCATTGACTGCATAGCTTATAACCACAGAGATTCATCACTAACTATTTTGGTGGCTGGAAGTCTGAGATCAGGATGCCACTATGGTCAGGTGAGGGTCCTCTTCCAGGTTGCATATTTCTCACACTCACAGGGCAGAAGGGGTTAAGGATCTCTCTGGAGCCTCTTATAAGGGCGTTAATCCCATTCTTGAGGGTTCCCTTCCTTCCCAAAGGCCTCGCCTGCTAATATCATCACAATGGGGGTTAGGATTTCAACATGTGAATTTGGGAAGTTCACAAGCATTCGCATCAGAGCAGATAGTAAAATATAAACCTTTACATTTTCTCTTTAGAGTAGATCTGGCATACTAATTTGGATCTCTACTACAGTTACAACTAAGTAACAACGATGTGTTCGTGTGGGTAAAAACTAAAAAGGAGAATGGAGAAGTGAATAAAGTTGATTTATTAAGATAATGAAATCATGGGGGATATTTTTCAGCTCTAATTATTACAATTTTATTTGGAGAGTGTTGTTTGTTAAGAAGAATCCTAACAGGAAAATCACTTATTTAAAGCCTTATCTTCATTAGGCAGGATTGTTGCAACTTTTGAACTATCCTAGGAGGAGATGACTAAACAAGTTCCGCAGGCTTCTTTCTTGTAACTGGGTCAAAGTACCCTCAGTGTTCAGCTAATATCCTGTGGTTATCACCTGTGCCTATAAAACAGGTGTCTAAAACGATTGTGAGGCTCAGCCCACGGCTAACCGGGCAGACCTGAGAATAACACAGACACGGTTACCCCATAGAAGTCACAAGCTGGAAACTCCATGAAACAGAGTAAGGAAATACTGGAACCAAGAGCAAAACAGCCTTGCAACTAATTTATCTTGGTCAATTGCTAATTGAATGTCCTCAATTCTGGGACCGTAATAATGCCAGAACCTAGCTGGGGAGACGCTAAATTACTCCATCTTGGAAGTTGGGTGTGGGTCAAACAGACAAGCCAGGCTCCTTCCCTGACCCCCACCCCCAGTTAATCCTACCTCCTCCTCCCTTCTCAGAGTAGAGGCCTAAAAGTATGCTTCCACCTCTAGCCCTTTGACTAGAATGTTCTATCCCTCTCTTCAAATGCTGTTATTTCTTTACTCTCTCTCAAAGGCCCAAAGTCACTTCCATTTATTGCGTAAAGCAATTCAAAGCCTTCTAACCAGTGTCAACACTTCCCAATCCAGGCATTCCATTCCCAGTGACACTTGGAAAATACTAGTTATTCATATTAACCACACTAATAATAATGGCACAGATTATGATTAACCCTGAAAAATCGAATAATAATATAACTGCTTTATTGACAAATTTAAATTTCATTCCCATTTTTAAAAAATGGGACCCATGTCTAATGTGAGATGGGATACCACATGGCTATGACATTCTGTCATTTTAGGGCAGTTGGTCACCTTGGCAGGGACACTATTTAGGGGCAAGACTACCTTCCAAACTTAGAGACAGCTTTGTCTCATCCATCTGCCTCTATAATGTTTGGCCTTTGACACATCCTTGAATTTAGTTCTAAACCACACTCTCAACTCATTTTATTCTTCCTATTTATTCTATCTTGTTTCAAAGCATCCTAGCCTTTGACCTCATGAATCCTCTATCTCTTTAGTTTCTTCATCAAGCTTTGGTACTGCTTTAAACTTTCGTTTCCCTTCTCAACTGTGATTCCATTTCTTCCCACTAACTGTACAACAATTAAGCAAAGATACCATCTGTCCACACAAGCTCTCAGGACCCTACACACAAGCACAGGCTCAGATTGTGGCAGCCTCTCCAGGCAGAACCAAAAGTAAGTGACACTATTTAGATGTCCTGTTCTACCAGGTGTAATCTAACTCATGAAAAAAAAATAACAATAATAGTAATAATTCTGGACACCTCTAAAGAAAGTACCATGAAAGATAAACTTAAAACGTGAAATGGGATTTAAAAATCTCAATACTTTTATTAAAATACGTAATAAAAGGGAAGCTTCTGTATTGTCTTTAGATTTTATTCTTTTTTTTTTTTTTTTTTTTTTGCGGTACGTGGGCCTCTCACTGTTGTGGTCTCTCCTGTTGTGGAGCACAGGCTCCAGATGTGCAGGCTCAGCAGCCATGGCTCACGGGCCCAGCCGCTCCGCAGCATGTGGGATCTTCCCGGACCAGGGCATGAACCTGTGTCCCCTGCATCGGCAGGCGGATTCTCAACCACTGCGCCAGCAGGGAAGCCCTAGATTTTATTCTTAATGTTCAATTTTTTAAAATAAAACTGACTAATAATATTTTAACTCAAGAGTTTTTTTGGTTTTGTTCTATTTTGTTTGTTAATCTTCCTTAATTCCCGGTAAATTTCTCTAAACACCACTTTGCTCATTCTTTCATCTCATAAGGAGGTAAATAACTTCTTGTGGAGAACTGAGAGGGAAATTCAGCCATGGAGTTCACTGACTGAAATCAGTTGCCTTTAATGTACTAAAATGTTATAAATAAAACCTCTCCTTTTAACTTCATAATATGGAAAGAATTAAGCTAGTTGTAAAACTGGTTTTATTATGCCAGACATGGTCTTCCTCCAGAATGAAAACCTTAGTTAGTGTGGTGACTCTGCACAACACTGAGAAAGAACAGAAACCTATTTTGTATTTTGAAATAGACATAATTCATAAATGCATGAGTTGGTGTATATTATAACAGACTACTGAAGACAAATAGTTAAAACTATTATTATTCAAAAATTACATGGGATTCTGCTGGCTGTATTGCCATATATTATATGCCAGTAATCCTAAAATATAGATAAAAATTGTATAACCTATAGGACGTTATTATATAGAACTTTAAAATTCCATCTTCATATCTTCATAATGCTAATATCTTACCTCCAAAGAAATTATTGTACCTGGAAAGCAAAGTTAAATAAAGAATTTCTAGAGTATATTATAAGATGTCAAGTCTAGAAATACAATATAGGGTAAAAAATATTAAGTAATCGATTCTTAAAACTGACTTTTCATTCTGCAGTTCAGCATATCCCTAGCAGGAAGTAATAGGACATCATTTTCAAACACGTGACTTCCTTTATTACACACTTGAGACTTCAGACTTTAAATGGAATTATATGCTTTCTTCTGGTGAATCATGTTCCTACATTTAACAGGCTGCTAAAATTTGAAATCAGAAAGGAATTTTCCCTTACAACACTTTAGAACAGACAGAGTAGTTTTTTTCCCCCTCTGCTCTTGGGATCAGTGAATGGGGATTAACATTAGTGAAGAATAAAATAAATGTGAAAGGATGGGCATTTTGATTTGTCTTTTCATCTCCAGCTTTGTATTTCACCCTAAGACTTGGCATAAGGAATATCATTTCATCTTGAAGCTCCTCAGTGGTTAAACGATTTTTGACTGAGTTATATCTTCCTCAGTACAGGAAAATTGATTGTCATGTGCTCATAGAAACTAGTAGTTATGCCATGAGGACCTGTAATGCTTGCTGAGGCTGTGTAAAAATTGTAAAATGTGACAATAGGAAAGGTAGTAAAAGGAACCAGAAATTTCATTATGGCTTTCAGCTTCTTATCCTAGTCCAAACTGAACTGTATTTTTGAAAACTAAACTTGGGGGAAAAAAACTGTCTTAGTAGGAACAAAATTTAGGGTCTTCAAATTAAAGGACTGTCCAGAAAATGATCTTGTGAAAATAAAGAAAAACGAGCAATCTGACCTCAAATCATTATGATACTACAGCATGAGTAAATACAAGAAATGTTCATATTGATCAGAAACTCCCAGTGTATTTTATTGCTTCTCTGCTCTTACAAGTACTAACAGAGAAAACAAATTTGCAAACAAATTTGTTTGCAAGTGTATACTGGCAAGATAAAATTTTCACATTAATGGTTAGTCTTGTGTGCCTATAAATGTACCTTGGAAGCAAAACAAAAAATTCACCAATTTTTTAAAAAATCCAAGGTTCAAAATTTACAAAGCAATGAAAGTATCATTTATTTTTAAAAGAAAGTTATTCCATTTAGCCCCAAAAGGTGTCTCTTGCTGGCAATATTAACGACGCATGTCATTTTTCCTTTATAACAAAAGTAAGGAAACTTATCATGAATCCTTCTTAATAGATTAATCCTCATGTTTACATCGACTTGACATTTTATGATTTCTTCCAGCGCAGGAAAACCATGCCTTGAGAAGCTTGATGGTGTCTTATCAAATTCCTAGCAGCAGTAAGACTTAACCTGTTTGACCTCTGCACACGTGCACATAGGTGGATACTTTGAACCAATAATCCCAAGCAGATTAGCCTTTCTAAAAATGGTTTAAGAGCAGTTTGTGTGATTTTAATTACGCAATTTTACCTGAATTCATCAAGGACAAAAAAAATCAATGGCTTATATAACACACCTGATCTTGTTCCCTGTTAGTTGCTCACAGTCTGAAGTCCCCAGTGATCCACACAGGAGCCCATGACAAAAAAGCAATTGCTGAATTGACTGGTATCTCAGTACATTGACTTTTACAAAGGTGAGTTACACTGAACAATAAAAAGGGATATATTATTTTGTCTATTTCTATTATTTTCTATTCAAAATGTAAATAAGCCCTATGACTGCTTGATGGGATGAAGTAAATCAACACAAATCTGGGTTAATTTTACTGTCAGCTTTCTATTATATCTCAAAAGAAAAGCATTGGGCCTCCCTGGTGGCGCAGTGGTTGAGAGTCCGCCTGCCGATGCAGGGGATGCGGGTTCGTGCCCCGGTCCGGGAGGATCCCACATGCCGCGGAGCGGCTGGGCCCGTGAGCCATGGCCGCTGAGCCTGCGCATCCAGCAACGGGAAAGGCCACGACAGTGAGAGGCCCACATATGAAAAAAAAAAAAAAAAAAAAGAAAACCATTTAAAGTTTTGAAATCTTCCAATGAATATCTATATGAAATCTATTTTCAGAGACAAATAAATTATGCCTTTTGAGCTTCCCTGGTGGCACAGTGGTTAAGAATCCGCCTGCCAATGCAGGGGACATAGGTTCGAGCCCTGGTCTGGGAAGATTCCCACATGCCGCAGAGCAACTAAGCCCGTGCGCCACAACTACTGAGCCTGCGCTCTAGAGCCCGCGAGCCACAACTACTGACCCTGCATGCTGCAACTACTGAAGCCCGCACGCCTAGAGCCTGTGCTCCTCAACAAGAGGAGCCACCGCAATGAGAAGCCTGCGCACCGCAACGAAGAGTAGCCCCTGCTCGCCACAGCTAGAGAAAGCCCACGCGCAGCAACGAAGACCCAATGCAGCCAAAGATAAATAAGTAAATTTATTTTTTTTTAAATTGTGCCTTTTACTTTGCATCTCATTATGAAGAGCAGTATAATAATAGCAGTCACTAAACTGTAGTCCAAATGATACCGGAGCTGCCTTGTAGAATCTCATGATATCTCTTTCTGTTTGAATTGTAAAAGGAAAAGCCCTTTGCCCGGGCATGTCCTCTGGGTACTCTTCCTTCAACTAGACCATTTACTTATTAAGCAATCATGAATCTACATTTTCTAAATAATACGTAGTACTTTATTATTATTGTTATTTTTAATTCTCAGACTTGAATTTTCTCTATGAATGTAATTTCTCATTATTTTAGCCATGGCTCTGTTTTGAGCTCCTTCCAATATAGTACTTAATCAGACCTAGTTCCTTAAAACTAACTCAGAGAATAGATTCTAAGAAAATAAACTTACTAAACTGAGAAAGGAGAGAAATTAACTACATTCCATTTCAGGTTGTGACAGGCAATGTGGGAGGAATTCTCCCCTGACAAATGTATATTTTCCTTATCTGTTCTACGCTTGTTCAGTCCACTAATACTAACAAATAGAAAGCATGTGGTTATAAATCTATTATCTCCAGTATATTTTTATTGTGGATGAATCTTTAATGTAACCAAAATGTCAGAGTCTAGTAAAGTCAGATTTGACTACATATACAGAATGCGGTTGTTAGGAAACTTTAAACATTTCTGAGTATTTTTTAAAGTAAATTTAGTAGAACTCTTGGGAATATAATTGTTTTTAAAGTCTGAGAAAAATAACTTTTGAGGATTTCTTTCTGAAATAACAGCAAAAGAAGGGTATCATTAAGGTCCTATACTAGTTAATTTCCCTCTGTGAGCCATTTCTGCCCTCTCTCTGCTTTGTTTCCATTTGAACTGTGATGAAAAGTGATTTTAACATTTGATATCCTGGTGTTTCCTCCTTATAAATAGTAAAAATTGTGTAAATTGTTCTGTTTAACCTTTTCGCTTGGACCACCAGGAATCCGAGAAAACATTACAATTCATCTTTAACAATGTTTAAGATTATCATGGCGGGTATATCTGTATTATTATATTGTGTGGCCTGCATGGCTGTATTCCTTCTCTTTTGTAGTTGCAAATCCCTCTCTTCCTCCTCTCCAGCATCCTCATGGCCCTGTCAGATGCCCAAAGACTTATTATGATTTCCATCCATGGTATCTTTTTGGAAAAAGAGTGTTTATTTGTTATTCATGACCAACTTCCATGTGACTTCTTCTCCGCGCCTCACCCCAGTCCACCCTGAGTCAAGTGTGGTAATGGGATGGAGCCAGGCAGAGCAGTCCTCACCGTCATGTCCTCTCATTGACAAAAGGGAGGTTCTGAATCTCTAAAACTGCAGAGCATATGCCCACAAAGGTCTTATTTATACTCTGACCTATATGGCAATGCAACACCCCAAATCTGCATCTTGAATTGGGTTCCCTAACTGATGAAAGATGCAATCAATGTTCTGCCTTAACTCATAGGAAATATCTTTTTAGCTAAGGGAACACATTATAAGTCCTAACACAAGGGAGAGAGAGCCTCCCAGGGTTTCAGGTCACCTGGCTGCCTCTCTGATCTCCTCTTCAGTAGAGAAGAAACCACCCACCTCCAATTAATTTCCTGGCCACCTCCATCACCCAGGAGTAGGAACATAGTTAGTGTCCTACATACAGCTCCCATAGCATTCCATAAATCTACAGACCTTAGAACTGTAGCTGAAGGAGTGTATTTTTCGTATATACTGCTTACCAAGGAAAAATAAACAAAAGAAAAGATTGCCTAGAACAAGAATAAACAAAGAGCTCTAGACACGATTGAAAGAATAATCATTTTTTAGAATAAAGTTATACAGGAGGAGAAAGAGACTAGCAACGCCCCAAAGGTGACAATGCATGGATTGTGCATACACTTCCATTTATTTCCTCAAAGAATCTTGATCAGAGGTCATAATCAATAGCACCCCCAGCTCCAGAACAATTTTCCATTGAGCATCTATCACTATGAAACTCTGATGCTTCTCTTCACCTGTGACCAACACCTTAAGGGTAGAACAACTTGTTTTATTTTGACCTAATCATATCACCTTATAACTATTTACTTCAACCAGGTCTCCTCTGAACCATCATGTCCAAACTCTGCTACAAAAGGTTCATTGTTGCTATTGTTTGTTACCTTGTTTTGTCCTGTATTTGTTCTGTGCATCAAGATTTGCCTCCCAACATCATCCGTAGCTACAGAAATTCTGAGTCTGACACTCAAAGGTCATCTTAGTTAAACATGTGAGTAGGAAAAGAGGTTTGTGTGGTGGTTAAGCCTTCAGGACTCTGGGATGAGAAAGACTGAATTCAAATCCTGCATCTGCCTCTTCATAAATACATAAACTTGGGCAAGTTACTTAATCTCCCTGTTCCCCAATTGTCTTTCCATAAAGTGGAATAATAATGCCTCTTAAATGAGCGGCACTTATTAAAAGGTGGTGAGAATTTCAATGAGATAGTAAAGTGCTCACACAGTATCTACTACATTGTAAGTATTCAATAAATCTTAGTCCTTACTACTACTTGATAATAAAAGATTTTTCTTTTTTTATTTCTGTTATATGCAGTCATCACTCACCTTTATCTTCTGTATATCAATACAGGCCAAAACTTATCGCTGACTGAAATGAGATACTTCACTTATTTTTAAAACCTTAATCTCCTTCTTTTCCCCCTGAATTATTCAAAGAATGCATTCTATGCCTCTATGCTTATTCTTGTCTTCCTTCTTGTCTCATCTCTCTTTCTCATAGGGCAAAGGACAAAATAACTACTGTGCCATTTTGAGTTCCTTGGACACGTCATAGGTTTTCAAAAACCCATGCTTTTGCATATGATTTGGCCTCTGCTTGGATGGAATTTGCCACCACCAACGCTTTTTTGTTGTTTGCTAAATTTTTATTTATCCCAGAAAGCTAGGTCAAATGCAGTATCCACTGATAAGCTTCCCCTGGTTTCCCAAGGCACAGTGAGAAGTAGTATCCTTGGTGCTCCCACGGTAGTGTAGTCAAAGCTCTAAGTCGCCACGTAAATGTCATATGTAATGGATCTGTTTATCTTCCTATCTCTCTCACAATACACTGAGTTCCTTGAAGGCAGGGACTACCAACTATGGACCCTTTACTAGATGGCTCTAGCCTCTAACATGTGGATGTTATATAATAGATAATAAATATGTTTTGAATGCATGAGAGTCTTCTATCTTCTATAGAAAGAGGCTAAGTTATTCATAAATGTATCTAAAATATGGCACTTAAGGACTACAAAATCCATAGAAAGGTTGAAAGAAGAAAAAAATAAGAAAAGCAAAGTAAATGACCCAGGAAAGTGCACTACACAGAGGGACTTTTCAACTTTTCTGCGTTAGCTGATTTATTTTGACAAAAAGTGCTAGAGCCAGAATTCCATAAAAGCCTTCCATTTGAGCTCTACCATGTTTTATCAACAAACATAACTTGTTATGACATAAAGTTACTTTCTTCTTCCCAAGCAACTCTTCACCATCACTTAGAATCTTAATCATTGGCAAAATTAAAATTCTAAGATTAAAACTTAGAAAACTATATTCCAACCAAATCATGAGTATCTACTATAATACGGTTCTCAAATTTGTTGTATCAACAAAGCTTTAAGAATTCTACCATAACATAAAGTAAAAGATCACTTTTCTCATAAAATACATATATTTTCATAGACATATGTATATCTCATTTACTGTAAAATATAAGGGCATAAAAATTGTCACAGGTTGTTAAAACTATTATAAATTGTTTTGCTATGAGTTTAAAAATTCTCATGAAATTAATTATATTAAAATTATGCCATTAGGCATAAATTACTTCTGGAGTAACTTAAAATACAAGATAACAATAAAATTTACAGTATTAGTACTGGGAGAAAATTTGATAGCTATAACTAAACTGCAGATGGACTAATTCAAGCTTTGCTATCGGCAGTTATTATATTATGATATAAAGCCACAGGTGGGTGTCTCTGCTCATTGGCTATTTCAGGAGGTGAGAAGATCTTTGACAGGCTTCTTCCCAGCTCACAGTTGCTAGGAAATAGGTCTTATTCTGAGACCTGATATTTGAGTTATTCCCAAATGTCTGAGTTTAATCCTCTAAATCCCTCCTCCAAAGCACATGAGCTATCTTCTCATTCTTTCACCATTGTGGAAATCTTTATTTTAAGAAAGTAAATTTATATCTCAGAAATGATTCAATGCAATAAATGTATGACATATAGAAGAGAGATTTCCAAAGGTCCAGCTATATTAAGATCACAAAATTAGATAAGGGACAGAGGAGTCTCCTTAAATAACTAGTTTATTCCTATCTTGGCACAAGCAGTGATTCTCAAACTTCAGTAGTGTGCCAGAAAATTTTAAAGAAAAGATTCTTAGGATTAACTTATATTTTCTTTTAATAAATATAAGGAAAACCATGGAATTATTGAAATTGGCACGAAATGTGAACCCAATCCAATTATTGTTCAAATCTATCAAACAAATGATTATCTGAAATTAGTTTTCAATTTTTGCAGACACTGAAAAGCATTTCTAGTTTCAGCACAAACTTTACCACCAAACCACTGATGGAAACAAATAAATTCCACGTATCACTCATCTATATCAATCCAAAGATTATTTGAGGGCTTCCCTGGTGGTGCAGTGGTTAAGACTCCGCCTGCCAATGCAGGGGACACGGGTTGGATCCCTGGTCGGGTAAGATCCCACATGCTGCAGAGCAACTAAGCCTGTGCACCACAACTATTGAGCCTGCGCTCTAGAGCCCACGAGCCACAACTATTGAGCCTGTGTGCCACAACTACTGAAGCCCGCGTGCCTAGAGCCTGTGTTCCGTAACAAGAGAAGCCACCACAATGAGAAGCCAGCACACCGCAACGAAGAGTAGCCCCCACTCGCCGCAACTAGAGAAAGCCGTGCACAGCAACAAAGAACCAAAGTAGTCAAAAATAAATTGAAAAAATAATTAATAAATTTACTTAAAAAAAAACCACCAAAGATTATTTGAGCATGAGTCAAGTTTTCTTACCATTGCTTACACTTTGTCTTCAATTTGGAAAACCTCATCTAATAGCATCTTTTATATATTTGGTCAACTTCTATTTTCTTGTTAGCCCATTAAGAATTAAAGTATTTCAAAATGTCAATTATAATCCCCAAAGAGAAGTTGCTTTTGTCTCTTCAACTGAAAAAAGAATTCCCCATAAACACAATGGTGGACACACATGGTCATTGTCATTTCGTGGTGTCTCAAAAGCTGCCAGCATGCAGCCCAACAAAACAAAAGTTAGATGCTCCATTTTAGGCACCAAATCTGGTTCTAAAACACAAGGCCAGAAGCAGGGATGGAGATCAGATTCAGATAAACAGTGGCCATCTGGATAATGCAACATATATTTCTGTTAATTTTTTTTAGGTTATCATCAAAACCAAAAACATTATTTTAAAACATTCATAGAGAACTCACTCATCTCAAAGATCACATCCAAAAAAGATCCAAAAATCCCATTTTGAGAAACACTGAATCCAGACTTGCTTATTATGGATTGAACTGTGTTCCCCCAAAATTCATATGTTGGAGTCCTAATCCCCACTCTCTCAGAATGTGACCTTATTTGTGGATAGGGTCTTTAGAGACGTCATCAGATGAGATCATTCAGGTAGGCCCTAATCCAGTATGACTGATGTCCTTATTAAAAGGGGAAATTCAGACACAGAGACAGACACTCCTAGAAGGAAGATGATGTGAATAGACTCAGGGAGAAGAAATTTATCTATATGCCACAGAGAGAGATCTGGAACACATCCTTCCCTCACAGCCCGCAGAAGAAACCAACACCTTGATTTTGAACTTCTGGCCTCCACAACTGTGAGACGATAAAATTCTGTTGTTTAAGCCACCTAGGCTGTGGTTCTTTGTTATAACAGCCCTAGCAAACTAATATACAAATCCATAAGCAGGCATGGAAATAAAATTCAGTTACAACAAGTTCATCAAGATTATGCAGAACATGCTGTAGTTGATTACTTTTAGTTTATCATAAAAACAAAACAAAAAAACACTATTTAAAAATGCTGGGCTTCCCTGGTAGCGCAGTGGTTAAGAATCCGCCTGCCAATGCAGGGGACACGGGTTTGAGCCCTGGTCTGGAAAGATCCCACATGCTGCGGAGCAACTAAGCCCGTGCGCCACAACTACTGAGCCTGCGCTCTAGAGCCCATGAGCCACAACTACTGAGTCGCGCACCTAGAGCCCATGCACCACAACAAGAGAAGCCACTGCAATGAGAAGCCTGCGCACCGCAACGAAGAGTAGCCCCCACTCGCCACAACTAAAGAAAGCCCGTGCACAGCAATGAAGACCCAACACAGCCAAAAATAAATAAATAAATAAATAAATAAATAAATAAATAAAAATGCTTGTAGAGAACTCACAGATCCCAAAGAACACATCTGAGAAAGATTCAAAAATCCCATTTTAAGAACCGCTGAATTAGATTGTTTCCATGTCCTGGCCGCAAGAGGGAGGAGATATGGGGATATATGTATATGTATAGCTGATTCACTTTGTTATAAAGCAAAAACTAACACACCACTGTAAAGTAATTATACCCCAGTAAAGATGTTTAAAAAAAAAAAGAGCCCCTGAATTAAAGGATTGGACACCTTTCTCCAGTTCCTACAGATCTACTTAAATCACTCTTAGACACTCTTTAAACAAGAAGCAGTTGTTCTCAACAGGGTCATTGCCATAAGTACACGAACTAAATAAAAATGCCAGGATTTTCCTGACTGGATATAGCAAGCAAGACAGATCAAAGTCAACTGGAACAAAAGGTCATGTAACAATGAAGTTCAAGTGGCCTTTACTGACAATGACCAGAGATGTGAGCACAGAGCAAAAACACACTTAGTAATTCCTGTCCAGTAAGGTCCAGCACAAAGACTCTTCTAGTGGTCAATAAGACAAATTAAATACCACTTTCTACTAACAGAATTAAAGGCAGCAGAGGGACAATCTATGGAAGGCAGGCTCAGCATATGCAGTAAGAGAAAATCCTAGTAACGTATCCCACCCGCTCAGAGGACCTCAGACTGCCTCAGACTTTTGGTGTGAATATAACTGGCTGCAAAATACTACCCTTTATCTCTCCAAAAACCAGGTGTCTAACTTTTCAACAACTTCCCAAATACTTCCAATCTCAGGGAAATCCACCTGAAAAGCAAATTTAGTTAATTTAGAGGGCTTAATAGTTAGAAATAGTTATTTTTAAAATAGCTGTCATTTAGGAAGTATAAACTATCACCTGCTTTATTAGACGTTTCTGTCTTGTATCCCATTAATTTCTCGCCATGATGCTATGAAGTCACTGCTGTTATTCCCAGTTTGTGATGAATAAATTGAGAGGTTAAGTCTTAGAGAGATTCAGTCAACCACATCAGTTTCCACTATATGTACTGGTGGAGACTAAACTACTATGACATATATATGGTGTACTATCCATTATAGAACAGACACTTTCTTAATTTATAACCACAGTTCTATCTTGTGCCCATTAAATTCAAAACCTTTAGGTCAACCCTTTGGCCACTTCCTAGCATTTAATATATGATATACATAAAGTACAACCTCCCTGTCCTGAACTTTCTACTTTTGTCTTATTTTTCTGTACCCACATGTTTTCCTTCACTCACAGGAAAGGAAAAGCACTCCAGTGTCTCCAATTTATGAAAACACATGCCAACATACTTAGGATCTATGTTACGGAAAAGATAACAGAAAACTTTTAAGGAAACAATTTATCAGCACTTTTACAAAAGATGAAAACAGACTTCTTAGGAAGTACAAGTGATAACACAGGACTATTGTTTGAACAACATCACCTGATGAAAGCAATAATCAAGAAAAAAACAGTGAAAAAGTAGACAATGTGACATGTGAGGGTCATTCTGTGACCATAACATGTATTTCACCTCATATCAAACACCCAAACTATTCCCTTTCATGTGATGTGCTTTGTATAAGGTCTCATGCAGAGGACATGAACTTGATAACTGACAAAGTTTTCCAGGATATTTTTTTGAAAGAAAATACTTTGGCTTATGAATATTTCTGCTAAAAAGTGGTTTTGAGATCTGAATTGCAGATAATCACTTTAGTTCTCCCATCCTTTTCCCATAGATAAACACAAACAATTTTATCATTTATTTTTCTTAAAACATCAGATGAGTAATTTGGTGACTTTTTTTTTAAACTAGATCTTTACCTTTATTGGAGTATAACTGCATCACAGTACTGTGTTAGTTTCTGTTGCACAACAAAGCGAATCAACCATATGCATACACATGTCCCCATATCCCCTCCCTCTTGAGCCTCCCTCCCATCCTCCCTATCCCACCCCTCTAGGTCATCGCAAAGCACCCAACCAATCTCCTTGTATGCTGCTGCTTCCCACCAGCCAACTATTTTACATTCGGTAATGTATATATGTCAATGCTACTCTCACTTCGGTGATATTTTGATTGAGATATTTTGTTTGGTCAAATCCAGCAGATATAAACTTAGTACTCCATGTCCTGCAGTGCATGAAATCATTTTCTGAAATAAATTTATATCTTGTCCTTGATTGCCTTAATCTCATAGATGAGGACTCTGCAGGCATTTTGTAGCACTGGTATTCCTATCCCTCTTTAGGTATCTGTTCCTAAAGTCATACACCATTTAAGATACAAGCACTGAATAATTCATTTCAAAGGGTATCATGTGCCTTTTTCTGGGTTGGTTATTATACAGAAAATCACTTGTAAATTGCTTTTAGTCTTACTAACTATGCTATAAACTACACAGAAATCTGAATGGTAAAATAGAGCATCTAGACCATATTTCTGGTTTTATTTATTACCTAAAGAAAAGAGTCTTTAACATTTTCATTCTTACATTGAATGTATTTATTGTCTACAAACCTCTTACTAATGTGAGAATCCTATTTTACCAGCTACAACAATTCAGTTGTCATGAAATTGAATAAAGACAGTAAAGAAAAACTACTGAATTTTTTTCAGTACAGTGATTTTACAACTTTGTACATTTCCCTTTAAACTCTAATCATCAGGATCTTGGCAATAAACTCTTTCATACTCACACATCAAGAAGAAAATACCTACAGCATTGTTTTCCTTTCTGCCTACTTCTCACATTTATTAGCCCAAGTTACCACCCATGTCAATATGAGTCACATCTCCCTGGACATATATTTTATAATCATTCACCTCAGGATATAATCAGCTTAGATAAGGCCATACATTCTTTAGAAATACCAGCCACTACCCATTGTCAGTGGTCAAGTAAAAATATTATGTCATAGAATTTTAAAAAGTATAAAATACAAAAAGCATTAAAGAATAAGACATTCTGTGCATTTTATAGTCATGGCTGGAGCAAAAAAAAAAAAGTGGATTAAGTTGTGATACAGGAAAAAATAAGCAAATAGCTAAGTATATATTTTCATTCTCTTCAATACGATCTTATCCAATTCCTAATGGAAATATTTAGGTAACAGTCACACACTTAATAAACATTTAACAAGGGCTTCCCTGGTGGCTTAGTGGTTTAGAGCCTGCCTGCTGATGCGGGGGACGCAGGTTCATGCCCCGGTCCAGGAGGCTCCCACGTGCCGCGGAGCGGCTGGGACCGTGAGCCATCGCCGCTGAGCCTGTGCATCCGGAGCCTGTGCTCCACAATGGGAGAGGCCACAGCAGTGAGAGGCCCGCGTACCACAAAAAAAAAAAAAAAAACATTTAATGAGTAAAAAAGATGAACAGATGTTTTACATTGCCTTCCTAAGTTAAAAAATTATCTTTGGTCACTTCTGTATTATTTAATGTTCATTTGAAAAATAATGTTCAGTTCCTACTAGTCTTAAATGCTGTACTGGACCCTACAGATGTAAAAGGGGAAAAGGCAGACACAAACGTTGTATGTGCTACACAGACAAGAAAAGAGGTAATCACAGCATCATGAAATAGACTTCATTTGGAGGGAGCATGTAGGAAGGGATGCCACCCAGTAACCCTGACATGAGGTGCCAGGGAATCCCTTCCAGAGGTATGAACTTTTAAACGTAACCTGAATGATGACTAGCAGTTAACCCAGTGAGAGGATAAAGGGGTTCATGGGTGGGCTGGGTGGAGAAGAGTGTTACAGAAAAGCAGGGGGGCGGGGGGGGGGAAGGAAGGAAGGAAGGAAAGGAAAGGCGGGGTGGAGGTAGGAGGAAGAACACCACTCTGGGACCACTTAGCTATAAAGCAGTCAGTCTGTATTTTACTGCTTTGTTTTCCTGCAACCACAGATTTGTATCAGTTCCATGAAGTCCTTGTAATCTACATAGGTTTAGAAGGTCCCGGTGTTCTCATTTATTCTTCCTTAATTCATCAAGGTTTTCTTGTAATATTTATTACCCTTCCAAAGATGAATTTTAATCTTTGAAATATCCAGACTTTTTTCTTAAGTGTTAAAATATCTAACACTGAAAGCTTTTAAGGCTTAGTTCTGTAATTATTTTGCTGAAACATCCATAAGATGAGCTATCCATCAAAATAAACTTGGGTGGGGGGGAAGCTTTGCCTTATGTCAGAATAATTTTAAACTTAAATAATACTCTTTGACAGAAAATTCTGCCTTTTTACATAATCACTGCATAATGTGTAGAGAATTAGAAACAAACTTTATTTCTTAACACTGAAACCAGCCTTCCAATAAAATTGTATTATATGTATTATTTAGATTTACTGAGTAAGCTATATATATGCATTTGGATACATTTTAAAGGTCTGTATTGTTAAAATAATTTCTAACAATAAATGGCAATATTGTCCACTATCAGTATTACTATTTAACCTCAAACGGTACTATCTGTTTTAATATATATGAAATTATATTGAGGATTTTAGGCTACTAGTGCCTGCATAGGTTTTACAGAAAATAATTTCAAAAATACTTATTTTAAAAACAATGACATTACATAAAATTGGAAAATATAGGAGATAAATCACTCAAAAGCCTTCCACCTTAGTGGAACAGCTATTGGCATTTTACCTATTATAAGGTATTCACAAACTGGGTGGGAATGAGGTGTGTGGTATAATCAGGCAAATGCATTGCCCGCTGTCTTTTTCCTGCCTCTAGCCCTGACACCTTAATCTCTGTTTGAAAACCTCTTGCTGGCTTCCATCCAGGGCTTGATGCCAGGAAAGGCAAATTTCTACATGGGACAATTTGCAAAATAAGTCTCAGAGTCCCTCACAACCCATTCATTTGCAGGATGCGGCCTCCTAACACCATGGGCATCTGCATTACGTTTCCTTGGAGATAGCACACATTATACCAGCCTCCCCCTCACCAGCACCACCAAAAACAAAATATAAGGAATATAAAAATCTGCCATTGCGAAATACAATGTTGAATGACTATTTTTTAAAAATTTTTTTCTGCTGCATGGCTTGTGGGACCTTAGTTCTCCAACCAGGGATTGAACCCGGGGCCCTCGGCAGTGAAAGTGCAGAGTCCTAACCACTGGACCTCCAAGGAATTCCTGAATGACTGAGTCTTAATTCAAATATTTCTATCAAATAATTTCACAATGTCATTGGCTCAACCAAAAATAAAAATTTGGAAAAAATCATTTATATAATAATGTAAGATTTTACTCTTAAATCTAGCATTTCCTTATACTGAACACTATTTTCATTTAAACACATTGGAAAAAACTTTTCACCTTTAACATTGAGAGAAGTGGGAGTTTTTTCCTTTGGTATATTCATCATAATTATTTTAATTTCTAGTAATTCTTTTTTTAGATACCATCCCCCCACCCCCCAGTTATGAGAAAAAATTCAAAAGATTTTAATAGATAGTTATTATGTGAATTTTTTTATATTGTAAGTATTGTAAGTATTACAATAAACATTGTAAGTTTTCTCAATATTCACTGAATAACTCCAAAACAGGGGTTCTATGGAGAGATATAGTTAAATCGGTTATTTTTTCTCTTGCCTAGTCTACCTTCAGTCCCAATGCCATCTTTTCTTTTTTATACAATTTGCAGAAAAACTGCAACTTCCAACCCATTTCCTTCTCAGCTCTCCTCCTGGTCTTTCTATCTTCCTGACCCCCTTTTTGCATCTCTCTGTCCCCTAAAACTTTACAAGACATTGAAGAGTTAAGTGAGCTCTTGCTCACTTCTCTACCAAATACAAATTAACTTTTTTGGAGAACAACTTGGAAATAATTTAAAATTTAAAAGTCATAATTTAAAATTTTACCATACAATCTTATTTCTAGGAATTTATCCTATAGAAATACAGCACACAAAGATGTATAAAAGAAAAACTTTTAGTATCTTGGTAATAGTATAAAATTAGAAAAAAAATCATAAATGCTTCCAATAAGAAACTGAATAATGACAGCATAGCCATACAATGATATATTCAATTAAAAGCATATGGTGTATGTCTCTGTATTGACTTGAAAATATCCATAATAAATTGTTGAATGAAAAAATTTACAGATCAGGATACAATATGACGCCATTTACATTATACATATTGTGTGAAAAAATTCCAGAATATGCACCAAACTGTGAGAGAAAGCAGACTTTCACTTTCTGCTTTATTCACTTTTATATCAACCTTTTTTGTAAATCAGCAAGTATTTCCTGATACTAAAAACTACTGTTAAACTATATTAATTAGAAAATTTGATACTAGCTCAGGAATAGAAAAATAAAGTTATAACTTATACCTGATCATATGCAAAATTTATTATATTGATATGATAATGATGGCATTGTAAAATAATAAGAAAAATGGATTATTAAGCAAATAACATACTTGTTTATCCACTGGAAAAGAAATTAAACTAAGTAACCATTTATTTCTTTATTCTAAAGAAAACAAGTGATTTCCCAATTCACCAGAATTTTAAACCTAAAAAAATAAATTCATAAAAGTTTTAGATTAAAAAACAGGTAAATATTCTATAACATTACAAGCATGTCACAAAATCCAGAAACACTAAGATGTTAGTATTCATCTTCTCAGCTAGGTGAAAAATCAGAGAGCTTTACATCTATTTGTTAAGTATTTCAATTTTGTCTCATTTTTAACAATAAATACCATGCAAGTAATAAATAATTTTTTAAAAAATAAATGGGCTCCAAATGGACATTAGAAATTTTGAAATACAGTTGTAAATTTCTATACTTCATGGCACAACTGAATCATGGGAAAGAATACATTTTATATAAATATAAAATACAAATTATTTCCTAACTTGATTTATTTGCAAGTCTTATCTTCCCCAAAAAATTGTAAATTCCCAGAAGGTAGACATGTGATCTTATTTTTTTAACATAATGGTTCAGAGGTGTTTGGCTATACACACACACACACACACACACACACACACACACATATATATTCATTTCACTTTGGTGGTCAATAGTTTATCAATGCTGCATGGTACAACATGCTATGTTCATGTTTTTCTTTTGTCACTAAATTCAGTTCTATTCACTTGAAGACGGAAGGCCCTTAACATTCCAATCAAGAGGTTTTTGAGATTTGTGAACACTATCACATTCTATTTATCTCTCTCACAGCCAAAAAAAAAAAAAAAACAACCAAACAGACAAAAACCCTTTTATTTCCTGACCCAAACCAGCACTTTTTCAGACATCTTTATTTTTCTTTCCATTATTATCATCAGCACTAGCACTGTCTTCTTTTCTGAGAAGGTGTCCTCCAAGAGTTAAATAAATGCATGCTATACAGTGTGCAACTGTAAAGATGCAGAGAATCACAACCCTCATTGAGATGTGGAAGCTGAGTTGCTTCTTTTCTCTGGTTAAGTGACTCGTCTCTGCCTACCAAACAACAGTCTTTAAAAATTCAAAATCTTAACTCCCACAAACTTTTCAAGGGATAATTTGGCAATACTTATAAAACAAACTTCTGAGTGCACATAAATTTCTGTATTTATTTAAAGAGACAATATGCTTGTGTTTGAAAAGGAAATTCTTCGAAGAATATATATGAAACCCTTAATTTTGGTAAAACTGAAGTCAAGTGGGACTGGAAAATGGAATAGTTCAGAGAACTTTTATTTTTCAAGAGCTTATAATTTTTGGAAAAGTTCTGCTTCAGCAAAATTACAAATGTTTACAAGTCATATCATATCCAGTTGCTCATAAACAGGAAAAACTAAATGTTTGTTGTGCCCATTAAACACCTCTGAACGATTATATATTGAAGAAATAAGACCATATGTCTACACTCTGGGAGTTTACAAATTTGTTGGGAAGACAAGGCCTGAAAATAAATCAATTTAGGGAAAAAAAAGCTGAGACAGCCTACTGTCAAGTTCTAAGTTGACTGCAGTCAAGTGCCTATCGTCAAAATGCAAAAAGTGATGGTTGCAATTGTCTGAAAGGAAGGATCAATACTTAGGGAGCAGTAGGTGACCTGATAACACATAATTTATAGGTCCAAAGAAGAGAGAAGAGTGTTCTAGAGGAAGGGTTCCAAAGAGCAGAGACCTGGAAGTGGGAGGAATCGGGGTGTATGTGAAGGTGGGGGTCGTGGATGGAGACAGTTGGCAGTAACAGAACATGGACCTTCTGGAATGAGTCTTAAACATATTTCTAGAAAAAATATTCCTTGCAGAAGGTTTCAGAGGGTAGCTTCATGATTCTAAAATCACGGATAATTCCTACAGAAAATTGTTCATGAAAATTAAATAATGTATAAAGAAAATGTAACAGTGACACTGACTGGCTAGGAATCTTAACAGTGACAAATTTAGAGATGTGTGGCTTCAAATAAAGGTATGGGGGTGAAATTTGAGGAGGGGAGAGAGTACTTTGCTGCAGCCCTTCAAGAGTCCCAGGCCCAGTGGTGACATCTGATTGGCTCTGCTTATGCCACGTACTCATGCTATAGAGTCCAGGGCCTAACAAGAGAGAAACATCCCATTTCAGCTCAACAGTAGGAGGCGAAGTCTTACCTCTCAGCTACTGAGGAATTACTTCGATATAGTAAGGATGTATAGATACTGTTCAAAACAGCAAAACTCCACAATAATAAGATCTGTCCAAGCATTAACAAGTTGCTTTTGGAGGTTGTGGGATGAATGATGGTCCCCCAAAATATATACAAATGCCCTACTCCCCAGAATCTGTGCATGTTACCTTATCTGGAAAAGGGTCTTTGAAGATGTTAAGTTAAAGATCTTCAAATGAGGTGTCCATTCTGGATTATCTGGTTGATTCCTGAATCTAATGACAAGTGTTCTTTTAAGAGACACACAGAGGAAAAGGTAATGTGAAAACAGAAGCAGAGACTGGAAACCAATAACCACCAGACACTACAAAAGGAAAGGAATGCATTCTCCCCTACAGTGTCTATAGAGGGTACAGCCCTGCTGC
>NW_006793664.1:2867943-2869390 GCF_000442215.2 Lipotes vexillifer | reverse complement strand
TGCTGAACACCTTCACCGGCCTCCAGAACCATGAGATGATAAATTACTGTTTTTTTTTAAGCCACTACATTTGTGTAATTTGTTACAGCAGCCCTAAGAAACTAGACAGAGGGAGTGAGCCTCCTATTGCTATAAGTATTTAACAGGTCAGATCCTGTTTCTGAGATCAGTATTTTGTAGGTAATTCTTGCTCAAAGCAGGAGGCTGCATTCACTGACACCTCATGTTCTTTTCAACTCTAGGGTTCTGCCCTTCTGGCTTTCACATGGCGATCTCACCAACATCATAGCCTCATAGTTGTTTATTGTATCGTTTCTGTGCAATTAAGCTTAATGACTAGAATATTAATATTTGGCTATTGATAGAATATCAGAGATTTTATTTCCAAAGTTGTTTATATACAAATTTGATCTATTACTTCCACCCTGTCTTGCTTTTCCTTTTATCTCTTTTTTTGACACAAAAGGTTGAATCAACTAACATGAAAAAATTAACTGTTCAGATTATGCAGCTGTCATTTTTCATGCTCCTTGGGAATAGCTGCTGGAAAATTAAATGGAGTTGGGCTGCTACATTTGTTACCAAATCATTGGAAATTCCCTCATTGCACTTTGAATCATCCTGAGACACACTTATTTTTAGCCATTTTCTTGATGTTGTCATAAATCAGGGTTCATCTCTACATCCTTGTGACTCATGTCTCATCTGCATAAATAAATATTGAGAAGTGGTGAGTACAAATTTCTCTTTTGTTTTAACAAGAGAACTTAAGCAGGTGACAAGGCATTCTGCACGTCTGGAAGTTAAAGTCCATTGTGCTAAATCTGACCTGATTTTATGTTCTTCCGTTCTTTTTCTAAACATGAAAAGTTACTGACTGCATAGAATTCTTTGGAGGGTTTTCTGGGTATTTTTAATGAATTTAATTTTTATATCTCTATTTAGGATACTATCTTATGATATTTCATGGCTATACTCTATTTATAGCTGAGCATTACATATTTACACATTATGGAACATTTGCTTGCAGATATAACCTTAGTTTTAGTAAATATATTTAAGCCTTACAAATATTGGATTTTATATGTAAAATGAATTGTAATCACCAGTAGATACCAAAGTGGTGGTGTGTGAGAGATCTCTGCTTTATAGTAATCTTACCCACTCCTACTCTTAATCCAGCCATTCTCCTATTATCCTCTCATAATATCCTTCCCTCTCTGACCTAATCAAGGAGCTCACAGTGTAGAGAGAGGGTCAGAAATATACACGAATAAGTACAACACAGAAAGTACTGTACTAAAGTTATTAACATGATATTTGGGAGAACAGGGGAGGGAGAGGCTCATTCCATGTTGAGGGAAGAGAAGTCCTCTGGAAAAGACTAAAGGGATGAAAGCCTTACGCAGTGAGCAGGACTCTTAACAAACCATGTAGTGGGAAAGAG
>NW_006793664.1:2861919-2867931 GCF_000442215.2 Lipotes vexillifer | reverse complement strand
AAAGAGTTTTATAAATCAGAAGTAGAAGCAGCAAAGGACCAGCCAAGAGAGTGTGTTGAGACAAGCTCTGAAAATACCAGGGCAAGGAGGTGACAGGCAACGGGGCTATCAGAGGCTGGATCGGATTTGGATTTTATTATTCAAATAAAGAAGAGTCATTGAAGGCTTTTAAGTACAGAAAAGATTTGCTGTCTAGAAAGCTCAGATGATACGGATGTTAAATTGGAGGGAAAAGAGCTGGACCCAGGTCATTCTTCTTCTCATGCAGCCAGTTTGGAAAATGGTATTCTGGCATGGTGATGGTGAAGGAGAAATTGAGTGGGAGTCACCGCTAGGAAAACCAAGGGGCCTTTATTACACCTGAAAGGTGGGGGGAGAAGGACAGCAGCTAAGGCCAACACATGTCATTTCAGAGTCTTTGCTGCTTCGTAATTGCAGACGTGGTCATTCCAAGGAACTGAAGGGCTGCTTATTCTGTTGCTAAAATAATGAGGGAAAGTCTAGTAATACACTCTCAAATGCATCACACAACTTGAAACACCATTTGAATTGAACCCAAGTTGTTCAAACCAAAAACTCCTAAAAATCAAATGACAGCTTTGCTGCCTTTGCTGTGGTTTGTAAGCAGGATAAGCAAACTTTCAACCATCTGTTGTTTTCCTAGATTGCTAGAGCAAACTCTAGAGCTTACCCTGCTATGCAATTTCGTATTGCTTTATTAATTTTTAGCCCAAAGTAAAGACATTTTATATTGTGTATATATACGTGTGTGTGTGTGTGTGTGTGTGTGTGTGTGTGTGTGTGTGTGTGTGTGTGTGTGTTGGGGTAGGGGAAGTGTTCAGTGTGAGGTGTAAATTCTGCTTTCCCCAGTAATGACATAAAACACAGTTGCTGTCCTCCAGCCTAGCCTGGCCCACCCTCCCTATTTACTCTAGAGCTCTTTTATTTGCAGCACTTGACCGAGCGAGTACTAAGTGCCTTTTATCCCAGGCTGAATGCAGTCTGACCACTTGGCTTTCACGTGTCTACTCCCCTTCCGCCTTCTCATTTTACAAGGGTGTACTCTTCCCAGCACATTTCTCTGTAGTTACGTGCCTCCTGCTTCCTGTGGAGAGATGAAGGCTGAGCAGGCTATAATCCTTAATCATATTTACTGCTCCCACTATTGGGTTCTGAAATGTTTGCATTAGGTTTGGTTTGGTTCTCTTCTTGTAGCCAGAACCTTTGTGAGACAGTATTCTTCCTCACTTGTGACAGTGTTGGAAAGGAAAGGAGAGAGAGGTACAACTGGCACACTTGGAAAGTTCTAGGCCTGCTCCTTGCCAAAAAGAAAATACAAGCTCAAGATGCTTCCTTTGGGAGAGAGAATACTTTGTGGCACAATTATGTTCACAGTGCAACGTACTCCATTCTTTCCCACAAGGAACCTGTGCCTTCCAGAACTATGGAGCATCCCTGCTTGGGTAAATCAGGTCTCAGAATCATAGTTTATATTCTCTATCGCCTTGTGGCAAACAGTAATTTGCAGCCTAGAGGTCACTTAGTTGGCAGGGAGGACCACTCAGCTAATTCTTAAACTGCATTTGGACAAACAGAACTGTATATTCCTTTGAAGATGGATTTGCCCCATCTTTGAAGGCCTCCCTAGGCTCAAAGGTATAATGGAAAATAACAATTATTTCAGTCCCTTCTCTCGCCCTTGCTGTCATAAGATAGGATCCTACTTTGGGGAAATAATTCTCAAAAGCTTTCACCAGTTGTTTAATGTCCTGGAAGCCTTTTGAAAATAGAGTGAGGGTAGGAGATGCAGGACAGTTTTCTCAGCAGAATGATGCTGTGGGAGTTTTTAGAGCCGCTTAGTCCTAAAAGTCAGACTAAGGAACCCTCCCGATTCTTCAGAGCTGAAGAGGTGGTTTTGAGAGTAGATCAGGAAAGCAGCACAAGCAGCAGAAGTGCTTTACCAGTATCAGGAGACAGAAGTTCTAGGCTTGGCTCTGTCACTAACCAGCTCCAGGACCCAGGACAAGTCACAGAAACTTGGAAGTACTGACCTTCAGTTTCCTTAAAAAGAAAAGCTACACTAAATCAGTAGTTCTCACCTCAGGGAGGTGGAGCATATTATGATCACCTAGAAGTGTGTGTGTGTGTGTGTGTGTGTGTGTGTGTGTGTGTGTGTGTGTGTGTGTGTGTTGGGGTAGGGGAAGTGTTCAGTGTGAGGTGTAAATTCTGCTTTCCCCAGTAATGACATAAAACACAGTTGCTGTCCTCCAGCCTAGCCTGGCCCACCCTCCCTATTTACTCTAGAGCTCTTTTATTTGCAGCACTTGACCGAGCGAGTACTAAGTGCCTTTTATCCCAGGCTGAATGCAGTCTGACCACTTGGCTTTCACGTGTCTACTCCCCTTCCGCCTTCTCATTTTACAAGGGTGTACTCTTCCCAGCACATTTCTCTGTAGTTACGTGCCTCCTGCTTCCTGTGGAGAGATGAAGGCTGAGCAGGCTATAATCCTTAATCATATTTACTGCTCCCACTATTGGGTTCTGAAATGTTTGCATTAGGTTTGGTTTGGTTCTCTTCTTGTAGCCAGAACCTTTGTGAGACAGTATTCTTCCTCACTTGTGACAGTGTTGGAAAGGAAAGGAGAGAGAGGTACAACTGGCACACTTGGAAAGTTCTAGGCCTGCTCCTTGCCAAAAAGAAAATACAAGCTCAAGATGCTTCCTTTGGGAGAGAGAATACTTTGTGGCACAATTATGTTCACAGTGCAACGTACTCCATTCTTTCCCACAAGGAACCTGTGCCTTCCAGAACTATGGAGCATCCCTGCTTGGGTAAATCAGGTCTCAGAATCATAGTTTATATTCTCTATCGCCTTGTGGCAAACAGTAATTTGCAGCCTAGAGGTCACTTAGTTGGCAGGGAGGACCACTCAGCTAATTCTTAAACTGCATTTGGACAAACAGAACTGTATATTCCTTTGAAGATGGATTTGCCCCATCTTTGAAGGCCTCCCTAGGCTCAAAGGTATAATGGAAAATAACAATTATTTCAGTCCCTTCTCTCGCCCTTGCTGTCATAAGATAGGATCCTACTTTGGGGAAATAATTCTCAAAAGCTTTCACCAGTTGTTTAATGTCCTGGAAGCCTTTTGAAAATAGAGTGAGGGTAGGAGATGCAGGACAGTTTTCTCAGCAGAATGATGCTGTGGGAGTTTTTAGAGCCGCTTAGTCCTAAAAGTCAGACTAAGGAACCCTCCCGATTCTTCAGAGCTGAAGAGGTGGTTTTGAGAGTAGATCAGGAAAGCAGCACAAGCAGCAGAAGTGCTTTACCAGTATCAGGAGACAGAAGTTCTAGGCTTGGCTCTGTCACTAACCAGCTCCAGGACCCAGGACAAGTCACAGAAACTTGGAAGTACTGACCTTCAGTTTCCTTAAAAAGAAAAGCTACACTAAATCAGTAGTTCTCACCTCAGGGAGGTGGAGCATATTATGATCCCTAGAAGTGTCTCACCTCAGGGAGGTGGAGCATATTATGATCACCTAGAAGTGTGTGTGTGTGTGTGTGTGTGTGTGTGTGTGTGTGTGCGCGCACGCATGTGTGTGTGTGTGTGCGCACACATGTGTGTATATTTAGCACTCATGCCACACCAAGGTTATAATAATGTCAGAGTTCAGGAGGAGGGAAATCAAGAAGCCCAGGATAGATGTTTCCAAAAAGTTTCTGAGATGCTTTTGATACAAATCATTCCCACCTTCAACCCCACCACTTCCTGACAGAGAACCTCTGGATTAGATGATACGTAAGACGCCTTTTGTCTTTCACATTATATGACTCTACCTGAAGAAAAAAAACCTAGGGAAAAGCAAAAGACAACAATGAGATACCTATTTACACCTATTAGAAAGGCCAATATCTGGAACACTGACAATACCAATCCTTCAGTAGACGAATGGATAAACAAATTAGTACATGCAAACAATGGAATATTATTTAGCACTAAAAGGAAATGAGCTACCAAATCATGAAAAGACCCATAGGAACCTTAAACACATATTACTAAGTAAAAGACACCAATCTAAAAAGGATATATACCATATGATTCCAACATATATGACATCCTGGAAAAGGCAAAACTATGGAGACAGTAAAAGAGCAGTGGTTGCCAGGGGTTGGGAAGGGAGGGATGAACAGGTGGAACACAAAGGATTTTTAGGTCAGTGAAAATACTCTGTATGATATTATAATGAGTGATACATGTCATTATGTCTACATTTGTTTCAACCCATAGAATGTAAAACACCAAGAGTGAATCCTAATGTAAACTATGGACTTTACATGATGATGATTGTCAGTGTAGGTTCACCAATTGTAACAAATGTACCACCCGATGGGGGATGTTGATAATGAGGCAGGCTGTGCATGGGTGGGGAAAGGGAGTATATGGGAAATCTCTGTACCTTTCTCTTAATTTTTTGTGGACCTAAAACTGTTCTAAAAAATAAAGTCAATAAAATAAATAGGGTGTCATGATTAGGACCCATCAAATTGCTAAAAAGCATATATGATGACTTGTTTCTAAAGCCAGGTAACCTTCATCTTGTGGTAAGGCAGTTGAGGAAATTATAGGTCTCAATATGAAATACTTTATTATCTAAGTGAACTAAGAGAGAAACTCCACAGGGGGGAAAAAAAGGAATGAGCCTTACCTTGTAATGAAAAAGCTTTGTGTATAAACATAGAGAGATAATTTTACGTGGAAAATTAATGACAGCTCCTAACTGTTAGTATGACAAGTTGTATGTGAGTTTTAGCATTCAATATTTAAAGTGTGTAATTTTATTTTATTTGTTAAAAAAATTATTCCACATCTTTGTTTGTTTATTTATTTTAATTTATGTATTTAGGCCACACCACACAGCTTGCAGGATCTTAGTTCCCTGACAAGGGATTGAACCTGGGCCCAGGACAGTGAAAGCACAGAATCCTAACCACTAGAATGCCACAGAATTCCCTAAAGTCTGTAATTTTAAATGACAGGGTTTTTCTTATTGTCATACCATGTAATTTGGCAAAATGCACACACAAAGAAACAATTATCTATTAAAGCACTTAATGATACTACTCTGCAATGATTTCCCTTTGAAAACATACAATACATTGTATTAGACTTTCAAATAAGGTAACTTCCCAGCTCTTCCTACTTCCACGTTTGGTTCAGTTCCAGCCCTATCCTAAAAACAAGAATGAGAGACCCATAAGGATAATTTGGAATAATTCTTTGTGATGATCTATGTGAACTTCTATATTCCCTTTTCTCTTCCCTCACACCCACACAATCTCTCTTCACATACTCATAAAAGAACTATAAAGTAAAAAAGGGCTCCCAGGGGCTTCCCTGGTGGCGCAGTGGTTGAGAGTCCGCCTGCCGATGCAGGGGATACGGGTTCGTGCCCTGGTCCGGGAAGATCCCACATGCTGTGGAGCGGCTGGGCCCGTGAGCCATGGCCGCTGAGCCTGCGTGTCTGGAGCCTGTGCTCCGCAACGGGAGAGGCCACACCAGTGAGAGGCCCGCGTGCCGCAAAAAAAAAAAAAAAAAAAAAAAAAAGGGCTCCCTTTGAAAACAGAACATCCATATAAAAATCCTAATGGGAAACTATTCCTTTAATAAACATTGAGAGCTTGTCTTTCGTCAAGCACTGGACTAGGCATTAGGAATACAAAGTCGAGTAATATATAGTCTTGATTCTGAAGATGTATATGTTTTAGTAGAAGAAGCTGCAAAGTAAATCATCATTTCACCAAAGCATAAGTGTCTTCAGAGGGTAATAAGAAGTACCTAGGAGAGGCTTCTGAATTAGATTAGGACTTAAACGAGAACTTCTCTGAAGAAGTTATGCTCATACTTTTGAAGAATGTGTAGAAATTAGCTAGATAAGAAAGAGAAAAAGAGAAGACAATGAAGATAGTACTAAAGGAAAGAAACAGCATGATCCACTTTTCCATACTAAACA
>NW_006793664.1:2832841-2861909 GCF_000442215.2 Lipotes vexillifer | reverse complement strand
AAGGGAACAAATAGAGTCAGGAAAAGAGGCCAGACACTTCTGAAAGACACACGAATGCTCTGAGTCCTAGACTAAGGAATCTGAACTTTATTCATCAAGCTATGGAGAGATGTGGAAGGATATCTGAATAACTTAATGACATGATTGGGCAAGTATTTTATAGTAATTGTTCTGACAGCATTCTGAATAGTAGTTTAAAAGAGAAGCAAGAATTTTAATTAGATGGTTAATGCAATAATTCAGGCAAAAAGGTGAAATCCTAACCTAAAGCTAAGGTAGAAATAAAGCAGCTAAATGAAAACTGTTAAAGAGGGAGAATTCAAAGGACTCCACGACTCATTAAAAGCAAGAGGTAGGGAGAGGGACAAGGTGGGGATGTCACACAGGTGTCTGGCTTCATCAATGGCTGAGTAGTGATCCTACTCATTGATTGAGATAGGAAATTAAAAGTAACCAATTTTCTGAAATATCTATTTGAAAATGTTAGATTTGAGACTTCTGTAAGACATATAAATAGAGAGTCTCAAAACAATTGGATATAGAGATGTGGAGTCTTTAGAAAATCCGAATTTGCAATTTTATATGAATATGTATTACATGCTCAGCAAAAAGCTGGGAGGAGAGTACATCCTAAGTTTAAAAGAGTTATCTCTGTTTGACAGATTTAAAGATGGGGTTTCCTTTGTCCTTCCTATATAAATATTTTTTTTCAAATTATATATATATAATGAATATATATTACTTTACTGTGGATAAACTTCCTTTTAATAATAAAAACTAATAAGAAAAAGAGAAATGTCAATGTGGTCAAGAGTACCATGGAGCAGCTGAGTAAGGTGCTGAGGAAAGTGTCTACTGGTTTGACAATATGGAGATCATTTGGGCATCTTACTAGAAGTCCCTTTCCATGGATAGAATTGTAAATGAGCTCAGAGGAAGTAGAGATAGTAAGTACAGGCGATGCTTTCAAAAAGCTTGACTGTGTTGGGCTTCCCTGGTGGCACAGTGGCTGAGAATCTGCCTGCCTATGCAGGGGACACGGGTTCGAGCCCTGGTCTGGGAAGATCCCACGTGCCGCGGAGCAACTAGGCCCGTGAGCCACAACTACTGAGTCTGCGCATCTGGAGCTTGTGCTCCACAACAAGACAGGCCATGATAGTGAGAGGCCCACGCACCACGATGAAGAGTGGCCCCCACTCGCCGCAACTAGAGAAAGCCCACGCACAGAAATGAAGACCCAACACAGCCAAAAATAAATAAACAAAATTTTTTTAAAAAATAGAAAAAAAAAGCTTGACTGTGAAAGGAAGCGGAAATATGGATGGCAGCCTGAAAAAGGGATGGATGAGCATGAGAAAGATACTAGTTCAAAGGAACATCTAAAGTTGGAATCATCTCAGTGAGTTTAAAGCTAACAGGGAAAATCTAATACAGAATCAAAAGTACAAGCAGAGAAGGGATGACTATTGGAGCAATACCTCTGCAGAGACAAGAGGACATTGAATTTGAATGTCAGGTGAACGAATAGCCTTAGACCTGAAATAAGAGGAAAGGAGGAAAGGATGGGTAGAAAAAGAAATAAAGAAACAAAAATTAAACACATGCGTTAGCCTCAAGTTTTCCCCAAATCTCATGTAGATAACAGTAAAGTTATCAATACATAAAAGTATAAAAATCTAAAAGGAATGTAAACATCAGTGATATAATTTTGAAAATTGAAAAGCAGATGGATACGTGGTAGCTGATTTAGCAGACTTGAGAAAGTTGGCAGTGGAAAAGCTAAAAAGCAACCCAATGTACATCTCCCCATCTGCAGGAGACTCAGGGATAGGGGGAATCCACGTGCAGAATGCTGGCAGTTTGGGGAACTCCTCTAGGAAAGAGTTTGGAAGGGCCTTCCCAGGGGAATCTGGCCCACCTACAAGAAAAAAAACAAAGATACTGACATTGGAGATTCTGCAAGAAAATAGCCAGCCAACAGCATAGAGTTACCCAAAAAAGCCCACTGGGAAACAATCTTGAAATTTAAAATATATCAATAGAAATGGAAAACCCAATAGAAAGATTAGAAGATAAGGTGAAGAAGTCTAGAAAAACAGAGAAAATAGGAAATAAAAGAGAAAAAAAGAAAATTAAAGAACCATCCAAGAGAGACAATATCTGTATAATAATAGTTCCAGAAAGAGAGAATAGGAAAGGAAAATGGAATAAAGAAAATCATCAAATAAGACAAGAAAGTTTCCCCAGAGCTGAAGGATATATTTACAGATCAGAAAAACCCACCAAGTGCCAAATTCAGCAAATGAAAACAGAACCACACCAGTAAATTTCACTGGTAAATTTTTAAAAAGTAAGAGGTGGGGCGGTGAGTAGGGAGGAGGGATTTTTTTTCAACAGAGCAAAGGAAAAACAGGTTGCATATGAAGGATTAGGGATTTAAATGGCTTTGGACTTCTCAACAGCAGTGCTGGAAATGAAAGACATGGAAAATGACTTCAAAATTCTGAGGAAAAAATATTTCCAGCCAAGAATTCTAAACCTTGCCAAGCAATCAAGGAAGTGTGAGAATAACATTTTCAGACATGTGAGATCTCATAAAGGTGACAGCTGCAGGGCAGGCATAATCATCAACAAGCCAACCTGGAGCAGGTCAGAGGCTCCAAGAAGAAACTTTTCCAAGAAGAGGAAATTAACATTAAGGTTTGCAGGGAAGAGAGGAGATTTACACAACTGGGAAGAGGACAGGGAAAACCAAGTAGGTTTATTATTAATCCAAGAAACACAGAAGATGTGTGTTTTAATTGCCTCCTATCATTCCTTTGGTGAGGGAGGAATTCCCAGCCTAGGGTTAAGGAATGGCTGAACACACGACACCTAACACTGGACAGATGAGATCACAGCTGTTTATTAATAACAAATACAGCCTGGGGGAGGAGGACACCACAGCAAGACCACACAGAGGTTGCTCTCAGGAACCAAGGGAACTAGCAGGCTTTGTAGTATCAAGAGGTTGAGGTGACCCCTGGTTCCTGGGGGAGGATATGACTGGCTGTGTGAATAATGCCACGTGCTAGCAGGGAACTGACATTCATTACTCAGAGATAGGTAGGAATGCACCTGGTCCCCTTGAAAAGGAGGGTTGCTTGGCTGGAGGATGTTTATCCATGGGAGCAGAGTGGGAAAGGGAGACTTGCAGATAGATCATTTGAGGCCCTCCTGGTTTCTCCAGATGTTAAGGCAGCACATAATATTAGGCCTTAATTTTAGGCCTTACCCCACATTGTTCAAGAAAGAAAAAGTAATTATAGTAACCTATGGCTTAACTGTGAATAGCATTTACATTTTACAATAAATAAACGTAGGAAACGGGAAAAGAAAGAAAATGTGGTATATGTGTTGAGAGGGAGGGGGTCTTGCTGTATAAAATAGTTAATCCTCACTCTGCATTGTAGGAAGTCAACAGAAAGTACCTAAAGTGAACAGATCAGTAAGGGGCAACATATGCATGATATTTAGAAATAGGGCTGTAAGTGCCCAAAGAGTCTGCTAAAAGCAGTTTGCTCTGGAAAAGAGAAAATTAAAGATAAGAAAATCAGGGACTGCTGTTTTTTCATACCTGTTTGTCTCTTTAAATTATGTGCAGGAATAACTGAAAAATTTTTAAACCTAATTTTTAAAAATCAATGAAGAGGGACTTCCTGCTGTCCAGTGGTTAGGCCTACACATTTCCATTGCACGGGACACGGGTTCAATCCCTGGTTGGGGAACTAAGATCCTGCATGCTGTGCTGTGCGACAAAAAAAAAAAAAAAAATTAATGAAGATAATTTTGTTGTTTTTTACCACATCCCATAGGTTTTGGATCATTGTACTTTCATTTTCATTTGTCTATAGGTATTTTTTGATTTCCTCCTGATTTCTTCAGTGATCCACTGGTTGTTTAGTAGCATATTGTTTAGCTTCCACACATTTGTGTTTTTTACCATTTTTTTCTTGTAGTTTATTTTTAATCTCATGGAAAAGAACTTGAAAAAAAAATTTTAAAAACAGATGTTTGTTGTTTACAAGAGAGAAACCTGAAGAATTTATCTGATGCTGAAATACTGGCTCTGGAAATAATCCACAGGGATCTGAAGCATGGCTGTCATCACCCACTGGGGCCTCTTGGGTAGATTACCCAACCTCTTTTAACCTCCACTGCCTCAGCTCTAAAATGGAGCAATAATAACCATATCTACTTTATGAAGCTGTGGTGAAGATCAGTTGAGGTGAGGCAAATAAAGGACTGGGAACTTACCTCAACATAATAAAGGCCATATATGACAAACCCACAGCCAGCATTGTTCTCAATGGTGAAAAACTGAAGCCATTTCCACTAAGATCAGGAACAAGACAAGGTTGCCCACTCTCACCACTATTATTCAACAGTTTTGGAAGTTTTAGCCACAGCCATCAGAGAAGAAAAAGAAATAAAACGAATACAAATCGGAAAAGAAGTAAAACTGTCCCTGTTTGCAGATGACGTGATACTATACATAGAGAATCCTAAAGATGCTACCAGAAAACTACTAGAGCTAATCAATGAATTTGGAAAGTAGCAGGATACAAAATTAATGCACAGAAATCTCTTGCATTCCTATACACTAATGATGAAAAATCTGAAAGAGAAATTAAGGAAACACTCCCATTTACCATTGCAACAAAAAGAAAAAAACACCTAGGAATAAACCTACCTAAGGAGACAAAAGACCTGTATGCACAAAGCTATAAGACACTGATGAAAGAAATTAAATATGATAAAAACAGATGGAGAAACATACCAAGTTCTTGGATTGGAAGAATCAACACTGTGAAAATGACTATACTACCCAAAGCAATCTACAGATTCAATGCAATCCCTATCAAACTACCAATGGCATTTTTTCACAGAACTAGAACAAAAAATTTCACAATTTGTATGGAAACACAAAAGACCCCGAATAGCCAAAGCAATCTTGAGAAAGAAAAACAGAGCTGGAGGAATCAGGCTCCCGGACTTCAGACTATACTACAAAGCTACAATAAGCAAGAGAGTATGGTATTGGCACAAAAACAGAAATATAGATCAATGGAACAGGATAGAAGGCCCAGAGATAAACCCACGCACATATGGTCACCTTATTTTTGATAAAGAAGGCAAGAATATACAATGAAGAAAGGACAGCGTCTTCAATAAGTGGTGCTGGGAAAACTGGACAGGTACATATAGAAGTATGAAATTAGAACACTCCCTAACACCATACAGAAAAATAAACTCAAAATGGATTAAAGACCTAAATGTAAGGCCAGACACTATAAAAATCTTAGAGGAAAACATAGGCAGAACACTCTATGACATAAATCACAGCAAGATCCTTTTTGACCCACCTCCTAGAGAAATGGAAATAAAAACAAAAATAAACAAACGGGACCTAATGAAACTTAAAAGCTTTTGCACAGCAAAGGAAACCATAAACAATACGAAAAGACAACCCTGAAAATGGGAAAAAATATTTGCAAACGAAGCATCTGACAAAGGATTAATCTCCAAAATATAAAAGCAGCTCATGCAGCTCAACAGCAAAAAAACAAACCAATTCAAAAATGGGCAGAAGACCTAAATAGACATTTCTCCAAAGAAGATATACAGATTGCCAACAAACACTTGAAAGGATGCTCAACATCACTAATCATTAGAGAAATGCAAGTCAAAACTACAATGTGGTATCACCTCACAACAGTCAGAATGGCCATCATCAAAAAATCTACAAACAATAAATGCTGCAGAGGGTGTGGAGAAAAGGGAACCCTCTTGCACTGCTGGTGGGAATGTAAATTGATACAGCCACTATGGAGAGCAGCATGGAGGTTCTTTAAAAAACTAAAAACAGAACTACCATACGACCCAGCAATCCCACTAATGGGCATATACCCTGAGAAAACCATAATTCAAAAAGAGTCATGTACCACAATGTTCACTGAAGCTCTGTTTACAATAGCCAGGACATGGAAGCAACCTAAGTGCCCATCGACAGATGAATGGTTAAAGAAGATGTGGCACATATATACAATGGAATATTACTCAGCCATAAACAGAAACGAAATTGAGTTATTTGTAGTGAGGTGGATGGACTTAGAGTCTGTCATACAGAGTGAAGTAAGCCAGAAAGAGGCAGGACAGGAATAAAGATACAGATGTAGAGAATGGACTTAAGCACACAGGGAGGGGAAAGGGTAAGCTGGGACGAAGTGAGAGAGTGGCATGGACATATACACATTACCAAATGTAAAATAGATAGCTAGTGGGAAGGAGCCGCATAGCACAGGGAGATCAGCTCAGTGCTTTGTGACCACCTAGAGAGGTGGAATAGCGAGAGTGGGAGGGAGACGCAAGAGGGAGGGGATATGGGGATATATGTACACGTATAGCTGATTCACTTTGTCATAAAGCAGAAACTAAAACACCATTGTAAAGCAATTATACTACAATAAAGATGTTAAAAAAAATAACAAATAAATGACTTGGCATGGCGCCTGACATATAGTAAGCTCTCAGCAGATGACTGTTTTTCTCAATGGAGTAGAAAGCAAAGTCTTTTGCTGAATGGGATGAGTGAGGTCGGTAGTTTGAGGAATGAGATGAAATCTGTCAAGAGCCGCTAAGGGAATGGGACTAAAACTGAAAACAACTGCCGTGTGAAACTGAGGGCCCAGCTGAGGTGAGACCAAGAATGTGGAGCAGCAGTGCTAGAGTAGGCGTGGAGAAATCGAGGGTTTGGATGGGTTGGAGCCTGGAGTTTTGCCAAGCAAAAAGGGCAAGAGACTTAAGAAATAGTGGCAAGAGAGTGATTGAAATGACAGACGGTAGAGTTCAGGCTGGAAATGGAAGCTGGAGAAGTAGAAGTGGCCTGATTGATGGAGCCTGGAGGGTTTTCTTCAGCCAAAGAGGATTACAGGGAGTAAAAAGGTGGTATAAACTAGAGGAAAAGAGAATCTCTTAATTCAGAAACAAGATCGAAGGGGAGGTCATGGGGGTTTTCCGTTTCATAGCTCCATGGTATAGAAAATTATACAGGACATGGGAAAAAATGTTTATCTTATTATATCCTCTCAAAAACCTTAGAAAGGAAGGAGGAGGGATAACTGATATCTATTGACTACTTAACAGGTATCTGGATTGTGTTAGGCCTGTTACATATTAATTTTATTTATCTTATACAACAGTCTTATGAGGTAAATAGTAATATCCCCATTTTATAAATGAGTAAACTGTAGTTCAGAAAAATTGAATAATTAGTTCCAAAGTCAATATAACCTTCACAGCACCCAGCTGTGAAGACAGGCTATTATTAGGACAGCAACTAGCTGTGGGAACTAGGGAAAAACATTTATTTTTCCTCAGAATGAGTGGGTTCTTTAATACCAGAAGTAATACCCTAAATAACAATGCCTATGAACATCATTATTCTCATTCGTCAAGTGGAAGCAACAAAATCTACCTTACCTACCTCAGAGAGTTGTTAGGAAGATCAAATAAGACCACGTATGTGAAAGTGATTTATAAATTAAGACATACTGTATGATTGACAGTTTAAAATATTGAGAAGTACAGGGGGAAAAAAATCAAAGTCATGAAGAATAAAAATAGGGAGACAGACTGAAATAGTATCCAGTGAACACTGACTCTCCCACTTATGAGCCAGAGACCTTGGGAAGATCATCTAATTTCCCTGTCCTTCAGTTTCCTTATCTGGAAAATAGGGACTAAAATTGGACTACCTTATAGATTTGTGAGAGTTAAATGAACTGATTTATTTAAAGTGTTTTAAAGAAGTTCCAGGCATAACAGAAGTGCTAAAAATACTAACTCTTATCGTCATTATTACTACTACTATTTTCAAGGTGTGGCATTTTTGTATAATAATATGTTATATACATACTAATACATAATATATACATTAAATGTATTATATAATATATACTAAGAAATATATATTATACAAAAATACCATACCTGGAAAATATATAATATATATAAATTATAATATATAACATAAATATCATAAAATTATATTATATATAAATATTTCTATATATATATATATAGAGAGAGAGAGAGAGAGACAGAGAGAGAGAGACTCCCCAAGGATTAGGAAAAAATTCAAAGGGGAAGTATCAGGAGGCTAAAATGGGAATAAAGACTGAGATTAGGAAAAAAATATGAGAAATAAAGACACTTGGTCTGCTGTCAACAGGACTAACAAGTAGAAGCAATGGGCAGCCCCCTGTATGTGTAATCTGTGGAGCTCCATGAAGTCTGTCTGCTCTGCTGCCCGCAGAACATCAGTCCTACAGAGATATCTCTGTGTTCATTCATTCTAGAGCCAACCATGTGCTAGTGGTTGTGTTAGGTGCTGCAGAATAAAAGATAAATAAGATAGGTCCCGGTCCTTAGGCACTTAATAGTGAAAGAATCAGCTATTTAGACCAACTGCTCCAATATGACATGGAAGCTAGTTTTTTAGAAGGAAGATAGAAATAATTGCTAACATATATTGAATGCTTACTATGGGCCAGGCACTATGCAAGTGCTTTATGTATATTATCTTATTTAATCTAACCAGGAAAGCCAGGATTCCAGCTGCAGAGCTGCTGTTGTTAATCACCCTGCTCTGGCTAAAAGGACAGAGTCAGGAGATGGTTGCTGTAATGAAACTGGGAAGGGCCTGAACCAGGGGAGTCGTGGCAGGAACGAAGAAGAGGAGACGGATTCAAGTTACACCCATGGGATGAAAATGTCTAGGTCTTGGCAACTCATTGGGTGAAGTGGGTGAAGAGATATTAGAATCAAAGAAAAGTTCCAGATTACTCTGGAGGGGCTTTGCCCAGTGACATGATTCTAGAGGGCACAAATATTTAAATGTTTTTAAAAGCTTAAGCTTATTTTCAGAATCCCTCATGTATCAGAGACTACTAGTTTCCTACATAATAGTCATTAAGACATCTTCTTAACTAAGAGAACCTATACATTAGTAGGTGCAAAAATAAATTTTGCAGCCTCCCTTCCTGGTCGGGATAGCCAATGAGATGCCAGCAGAATGCATGAATGCGGCTGCAGGAAAGTTCCTTTGTTCCTCTCCCTTCTTTCCTAAACAAAACATGGGTAGATGGCTGGAGCTTCAGCAGCCTTTTCTGTGGATGACCTTGAGAATGAGCACTAAAAGCTAAGGATGAAGGAATTAAAAATAGAACAGCCTGGGGCATTAAAGTAATCATGTTACCACAATACCAGCCCTGGGACCCACATATTTGGCTCTGCCTGGAGAGAAAGTAAACCTCTTTCTTATCTAAGCTACTGTTATTTCAGATTTCATTACTAGCAACTAACTGCTCTTCTTAACTGATATACCTCCCTTCATCACAAAAACTAAACTCCCATTCTTTCTACCACTGCAGGTCTCTCGTCATTTTAGGGAGCTCCTCGGACTCAGAGCCATCATCTATAGCAGTCAAGCAGAAACTGAAACCAGAATCCCAAACTCCAAGGCCAAGAGCTCTGCCTACTTCCTCGTTGCTCCTCCTATGTCTGGCTTTGCCCAAGAGCCCTAGCTCATTTGAAAATCTCATTTAAGCCCTGCTCTCAGTCAGTTTTCTTTCATGTGACCCTGTAGATGCCATGAACTGCTACCAGAAAGGGAGCAGGGTTGTGCAGAAGACGAAAAATTCAGTTTAGAGAAAGTTGAGTTTAAGATGATTTGAAGATAGCTAGGTGTAGTGTCTTAGTCCGTTTGAGCTGCTATAACAAAATACCATAAACTGGGTGGCTTATAAACAGGAGAAATTTATTTCTCACAGTTCTGGAGCCTGGGATGTCCAAAATCAAGATGTTGACAGATTCAGTGTCTGGTGAGAACCCATTTCCTGGTTCACAGGCAGTGGCTTTTCACTGTAACCTCACAGGGCTGGCAGAAGGGAGGGGATCTCCGTAGGCACTAATAGAGGCATTCATGAGGGTTATGTCCTCAGAACCTAATAATCTCCCAGAGGCCCCACCTCCTAATATCATTTTGGGGATTAGGATTTCAACATCTGAATTTTAAGGAGACATAAACATTCAGTCCATTGCATGAAGATTTCCAGAATGGAGTTGGATATGAATCTGAATCCCAGAAGAAAGGTGTTGGTTGGAGGTTAGGTGGGCATTTGGAACCATGAACATGGATGGGGTCTCTAGGGAGAGTGTTGTTAAGAGAAGAACAGTAGGGAGTGAAAGAACCCTAGCAGGCACGAGCCTATAACATGTGGGCAGAGGAGTCCTAAAATGTGACAGAAAGAGCCCAATTCAGTCGATAAACATGAACGAGGGAAGAAATGTGTTATGAAGAGCTAGGGAGTAAGAGGTGTCAAGAAAGATAGAGTGATTCCCTTCGTGAAGCCTTCCTTAGTAGCTATTCCCTGCCTACAGCCTTATTTAAATGGAAGCTCTCCTTCCTGAAAGGTGATGTCGGATGCTAACTAGCTTGTTCTGACTGGTCGACTTTCCTCAAGTAAAGGGAAGGGAGGTGAGGGGCAGTAGAAATCTAAAGACAAGGGTAGTGGAGAAGGAGTGACAGGAGGGTGAGGAGGTAGCAGTGAGGTAAGAAAAACATTCTCTACTTCCAGCTTCCCACCATAATTCTGTGAGGCGACATGAACCTCACTCTCTGTCTGAGCACAGTGGGCCCTGTTTGCCACCTTCCAGCAGTCTGTTGTGTCAAACAGAAAGCCTGCAGCCTTTGCCACTTTTAAAGCCAAGGATTAATTCATCACAGTTACAGTGAAAAAGGTGAGAAAAGCAGGTTATAACACAAGACAGAGAGTCTCTGAGGCCATAGCTGGCTGTTTAAAAAGTCATAGCTTTCTGGTTCTTAAATTTGTAACAGAATGAGTATTTAACTTGAATGGATATTTGTCAAAGATTATACATTTTGATACAACTGTGACCTGCTAGTCCCATAATTCGGTTTTAGAAGTCTGTTTCAGTAAAAAAAATTGGACCGTTTAAAAACATATCCTTTAAATTGGCTAAGAATATTTTCATATCTTTTACTGAAACCACTTTAATTATTACAGAGGAAGCATACCCATGTGTAAAACATGTGACTTTGCCTGTTTTTCTTATATACTATGCATTATAAACACTAAATCTGTCAGTTGCTTGCTGTTTAATGTGGTATCAAGGTATTTGTTCTGTTGACGATTATTTTGAGGGCTGAGATCCTTCATTCTGAATCAGGTGGAATATTTGTTTATTGCTCCAGAGTCTCATTTGTTTATGTTTTCAACTTCTTTTCCTAAGAGAACTATAGCTATTTCTGAGAGATGCTCAACACTGAATGACTCTAAGATAAGAAATCAGATAAACTATCCATTTGATAACAGATATCCATCTGTCACACTGAGCTTTTTTAATATATAGTATTGTGTGCAAGAAGGTCACCGTAAATTCTACTACCTCCAAGATGCATGGAATGTTTATTGAAGGCCTTGCAAATTATGTTCTAACAATTGTGTCTAGTTTTAAAGATTCATTTTCAAACACTGAGATCCTTGATCGTTATAATTGCATTCCATATCTCTAAAGAGTGCCAGACTCATAATAGAACAGGGGAAGTGTGTCTAGAGGAATACTCTAAAAAAACAATGGAAGAGAGCCCAGAAACAATGTCCCTTTCATGCTGCTTGCTGAGCCTCACTGCTCTGTAATCAGGAGCACCACAAGCTTGTAAGAGGAACTAAAAAGGTCATGAAGGAAGGCTGGCTTGTCAAATGGGATTTTCCTCTTCCATCTAGAGAACGTTTATAATTTCTCCTTGTCCAGATTACACAAAGGCCCTCTGCTCTTCTTCTTACAGATATTTACACTTACAAGAAAATTACTTCACCCTTTAGAATTCCACCCTTGACGTTGTAAAGCACCGCGACTGAAGAGGGGTCCTGATCCTCTTTGCAAGCTGGGACTAGATTGTATCAGGAAATGTTTCATCACATTCTTTTCCTGTCATTAGAGTAAATTACCATGTATATTTATGCATTCCTTTGTATGAAAGTGCAGTTTGGGTCTAAAAAGAGCCTGTACAAAGGGCATTTTTAATTAGACAGCCTATGTGTCTCCTGACTCAAAAACGGCTGAATAAAATTATATGTACCTATACTGGACAAGCTCACAGAAGTGAGTTTCTACTGCTCAGCCGTGCTTACCTAATAGTTGCATATTCCCCACGACCTCACACATCACCTGCCAAACATCCAGCTGAGCTCAGATCCCACAGATTATTACTGGTAATGATGTTTATGGCAAAAATTGTTTGAGCACAGCACCCTGAGCTTCTAATTTGGCAGTTAGAGCAATCTTGTTGTGACTTGTAAACTTTGCACTTAATTTGCAGGGTATTTAATACATAAATTAGGCGTAGGGCTGCATGCCATGTTGCAGATTTAATGCCTTAAATTGCATCCGGTCTGTGATCCAAAATGACCATTCCTAAATTTCCAGCCAAAAGAAAAAAAAAAATGCTCTTCTCTTGAATCCAGGTGAAGAACTCTTTGGCAGATTTCAAAGCCTATATAGTGTTTAGGGAGGGTTGTTTTATTTTTATAGGCAAAAATAAATAAATAAAAAAATTCTCTTTCTTTGTATCCAGAACCTTTTGAGAGAGAGCTCAAGTGCTAATACTGAAACTGAAAATGCCCAGCTCTTGCTTGCCCAACTCTTTCCCTGGCAGCTGGGGTGGAGGCACACAAGAGTCCATCCACACAATGAGGGCGCCACCAATTAAATAGACCCACTTCCTTTGAACCAGAAGCTGATGACAAGATGGGGAAGGAGCCACACAGAAGTGGACAAGGTGGTAAGGGGGCCAGCAGTTGCTGCAGCTACATCTGTTTTCAAAGGCAGCAGTTTTGTACGGGGTCCTGTGATGGAGATAACAACAATGCAAGCCACAGTATGTGTCCAGTGGTGGCAGTTTTGGGTTTTCACAGTTGGGCAGAAAAACTTCTCTACCAATTTAGGTCCAACTAGGGAGACTTGTGAGTTAAGTGACAATGGAGAGATTAACAGGAGAAAAAATTATTACCCACGGATGTGGGAGTACCCTTTAAAGAGAGTAGCTCCAGGAACAGCTAAGGGTAAGTGTTTATATATAGACTTAATATTAAAGGGGAAGGGACTTTTAGGACATCAGTTATAAATGTCATAGACATTTTGGACTATCTAGAATAGTAAGTGAAGTGTCTCTGTTGATTCACACAAATGCCAAATTTTGTGTAATTTTATGAGCAAAAACATTTAGCCTGTTACTTAGTTTCTCTCTCATGGACTGCTTGACAATTCTTTCTGAGAAGTTATTATCATACAGCGTGTTGGTTCACCTGCTATTATTTCTTTGGATTTCACAAGCTATACTCATCGATGCTCCAAGGGAATGTATTTAATTTCCTGCATAAGTGTCAGCCTGCTGCTCCAGAGCTGCTTAGAAAATTTTCTTTCATCTATCTTCTTACTTTCCAGACCAAGAGAGTTGAACCACAGGAATCCAATTTCAATATTGACGACTCACCCCAGTCTAGGATCTCATTATTGGTTAGCTTGTCTTTCTATTTTATCTTGAGAATGGCTTGTTGGTCATATTAATAGGATGTTTTTGAATTTTTTGACCCTCATTTGTAATGGCTTTGACTTCTTGTTGTCAGTTTTAGGTCAAATATTTGTAGATTGTTTTGTAGACTTAGCCACAAGTTGACTGATTACGTTGCTATTCAGTGTCTGAAAGAACGTTGATAGTTCTGCTAGATTATTATTAATATTATTGTAATTTTTAGCAGACTATCTGAGTTTGTTGTTTGGCAGCAAAATTGACACAAGTGTATTAACAACAAAAACATGAATGTGGTTCTCCTATTGTGATCTTCATGTCTCGGTACTGTGTCACCTTTGCAAAATGGCACAATGTCTCTTGCATAGTTTTCTAAATGTGTTTCCATAGTATATAAATGTGGCCCACACTGCCATCTGAATGACTATGTTGAGAACGTCTGAGAATGCTGTTCTGTGTAAGAAGAGCTTCTTGTAGAGGTAGTGGGAATACAGTCTGAAATCAGCTACCAGGTTTCTAACCGCATCCTTGCATAATGTTGGCTGAATAGACTGAAAAAGCTTTTAAGATGTTTTTAAAATACCTAAAACATCACTAAAGTTCAGACCTGCGGGATTTGTGCTCAGTCTTGCAGCCAGTCTCTTTCTGCTGTGTGTAGTTTTGAAATCCATCCAAAAGCATCCCTTCAGGCCTTTCGAATAGTCAACTTTCCTCTGTGTGCAGGGAGGATAGAAGTCAGGCTGATTACATCTCATCTGTCATGCCATCAGCTTGTTGACCAAATCAAGCAAACTGCCTAGAATTCCAGCAGAAAGTGGAAATGTGCATCTAACAGGAATTAGCTGGAGCAAAGAGACTTCTTGGTAAAACGCCTGGAATTGTTGGTGCCATGATATTCGCCTTTTTTTGTTGAAAGCAGATGTTCACCACAGCACCCTTCACAGTGAGCAGCCAAGCCAGCTTGCCTGACACTATTTTATAGCACAAGCTTTGTGGTTTCACTCTCTTGGCATCTTAGTCCTGATTTCTATAACAAATAACTTTCCCCATCTACTCATTGTTATTCCTTTGTCTCTTCCTGGGAAATGCATTTATCTTTTTTATTTTCCAAGTCAGATGTATTCTTTCCTCACACACCTTTCCTTAGTCACATAAACTATGCAACTGATTGTGATAATTATCGTGAGCCTAATTTATACTCCTCAAGCAATTTATATTTTCTTGGCCTATCTACTATAATTTAAAAGAGTTACTTCTTATAGAAAAATGTAAGATTCTTCAATGTTTGCTTTGATTTATAGTTGAATATATCATACACATGAATATCAAAAACTGCCTAATGTTATGGTACTTGAGAAATCACAATGTCTAGTTTTTAGAAAAATATTTTAGGCAACTCTAGATTTACATTAACTCTGTACAAATACCAGAGTGTCTTCTCTAACTAAGAATTCATTAAAAAAATAGACACTTGGAGCTAGATTTTAGAAATTCTCTAAATAATGATTTTCAGAATAAAGTACAAGGAATTCTGCAGAGCTTTCACTAGGGTAAAAAGGAATTATAAAAACAGGGCTCAGACTCTCTACCATTCCCCATAACAAACACGCACACACACCACAAACACACACACACACACACACACACACTACTCACATACACACTCCCACTTCAAATAGAGCAGATCTGCTGTATCTGACTTCTGACCATAACACCCATATAAAAGGGTCACCTGCTATATAAACATCAGCATAAAAGTTCTGATTATTGGGGTACAATCTCTTCATTGTTCTGAAAAGATAAAAAAAGACTCAAATGGCTTAAGTAGTTAAACCAAGGCTTTGGTTTCTTATCTCCTGGACAAGTCACTTCTCCACTTACCTTACTTTCTTTTTGTATTCTTCTTATTTGTTTATGAAATGTATGCTTAAGGGTTTTTTTAATGTACAGTTATTTTGATTTTTATATTTAAATTTTATACTTAAATATAAATTTTTATATTTAAATTTTATACTTAAGTATTTAATTTACAATTATAGCTATAAACGGAGGCAGTTTGAGTTTTATGACACAACCAGAAAGCTCTTTGTCACTTCCCTTGAGCACCTAAAACTATCACTGTGAACTATGCTCAAAAGGCATATTTATGTATCCTAGTGCTGACCTCACCAAAATTACAATGTATTTTTCTCATTTTATATACAGATCAGAGAACTGTAAAATACAGGACAAAGAAAAATGATATGCAAAAGTAGCAGAGTTTCATTCTGCTTTTCAAAACAATTTACTATGCTTCTTTGGCCATTTTGCAGAGTGTATCCGTATGCTGCTCAAGTCTGTTAATAAAATATATTTGACAGTCCTAAAAAAGGTTAAGAATTTCAGAAGTATTTACAGTATGTACTTAAGAAGGTTTTCTGGAACTGTTAAGGATAGCACTAAAAAAGGATTAGAAATACCACTATTCTATCTAAAGGATAGGTTTACTTTACATAAATAATTTCAAAACTGGGGTTTTCTTGACAATTTAGTGGAAACTACCTACAGTTAGAAGTAGAGGTGGCCTTGAAGTTCCCCAAGGATGTGATGTGATTAGGACCTTGAGAATATCAGGTTAGCCAGGTATCTATTGTGACTTCAGACAATCTGTTCTCTTCTGCTTTCTTTACTTAGGAAGCAATGTTAGCCAATCTCTTAAGATTTCTATGAAAAAAAATATTATAAATGATAGTAGAAATCTTTATAAAATATGAAATTTGAATCATGACCACTATAATGACAACTACATTCGTGGGTCATTATGATCAAATAAAGAAAGAGACAGTATTTAACTAAGAAAAAGCAAGAAATCAACACACATCCTCTACATTTCGAGAATGGATTTTCCAGAATAAGCAGTATGTATATGTACACACTCATACACATATGTATACATATATATCTATATTTACACATATACATACACACAAGCTTTGTAACCAGACAGACATGAGTTTCAAACTTAGTTCTATCACTTAGAAGCTACAAGAACTTAATCAAGTTTGTGAACCTCTTTCAGCCTCATTTTTTTAAATGAAGTTTATAAAAATCACTCAATTGTTGTACGGGTTAAGTAAAACTAGATGAGAAACTTCATATAACGCATCTGGCACACAGTAAACACCCTGCTTTCTTAAACACACACACAAAAAATGTAACATTATATGTTAGTAAGTTTTCAGATCTTGCAGAAGTCCTTGTTCTATAACCTCAGCCAGCTCCTCGACAGGTCTTGTGCAAGCTTAGCCTTTAGAGACGTGGTGATATTTTGATACAAATCTTGACTTTGATATATTTCCGTATGTGTTTTGCCTTAGAGCAGACTCATATAAATGGACTGAATGAAAATGAGGGATAACAATTTACCTATAGGCAGATCGGCTCCAAGAAGACCATGTTTGCACAAACTGCAATTCACAACACATATTTGTAATATCATGAATAAGTCAATCTGATGGCATGAATAGTTTCCTATGAACCAAAGTTAAATGAAGAAACATCACAGTTTATTCATTTTTTCATGTTATTATTGTTACTATTGTCTCTTAAAACAGCACAGTCTTTCACATAAAAACCTCTACCGCCTACTGATCAATCCTCTGTCCCATCTTCCCTTGAAGTGTGGTCTCTCTCTTGTGAGGCAGTGACTTCTTTCTTCCCTTGCTGGATTTTGCTGCTCTCATTTCTGTGTGTTTATACTATTTTTAACATTAAAAATCTATACTTGTAAAAGGCCATTAAATCAACACATAGAACTTTTGGGGCAGAGTAGAATAGATACATTTAATTGGGAATAATGAATCATTCATCTGACTTGAAAAAATGTTTAGGATTTGGAACCTCTCTAACATTAAATCCTATATGCAGACCACACTGAAAAACGCTACATAAAGCAAGGCTGACCAGCCCGGAGTCTTATCTCTTTGTTCCTACCTCATTCATTTCTTTCACCATCAACACCACCACGGCCACCATCAAAGTGGCTCCATGGAGCATTCTTCAAAACCTGTGAAAATGGTCTCTTTACAATCTGTCTGAGAAAAGGATGACTTCTGCTTTTGGAAGCAAGAAGAATTCTGCATGAAGGATTGCTGAGCTCACAATGGAGAGATGTGAGCAGGCAGCACATAAAGGAGAATATCAAAATGACTAATAAGAAAACAAAAGATGTTCATTAATCTTCAGTTATTAGGAGAATGGAAATTTTAAAACTGCACAGGGATTTCACTACATCCATATCAGAATGGCCAAAATGAAGTAAGAAAAGGCTCTTCAAACTCCCCAAAGGGTACTGGGTGGACAGAGAACGGCAGTGGTAATCTGAGGGGAGGTCAAGGGCTGAGTCCTGGGCTTGCAGTAAGGTAGGAAAGCTGAAAACATGACTGATGAGACCATGGAATTTGACGTGGGGGGTCTAGATAATATTTAACTGAAAAAAAAAAAAGACAGAAACATAGATGTACATTTTGAGACTGTTTTCTAGAAAAGTCAAAATGCATAGTGCTCACTGAATCGTAGCAAAAGCAAATACAAGTCCTTTCTGGAGAAAAGCATCCTCTATATAGACTCCCAGGTTACCCTGGATTAAAATCAATCAACAGGAGTTTACAATCAAAGATCAACAAACACACGTGGGAAAAAAATCACCTTGAAGTCAGCAGAAACAGCAAATTTAAAGTCTTCAGGTAAAGGACTAATAGAGAATTATTTTTATTGTTTTGATAGGGAAGAATGAGCAAGACAAAAATTACTAGATATATTGGAAAAGGACTCCAAAGGGATTTTAGAAATAAAAAAATAAAATGTCAAATTAAAAGCTCAATGGACGGACTGAAGAGCAAATAGATGAATTGAGATCAGTGGACTGGGGGTGAAAAAAGCTTATGAAATAACAAGAATGCAAACAAGTGAGTCCAGAGATAGACAATATGATAAAAGGTTAACACATAAAAAGGACAGAATGAGAAGGTCTATATATATCTACCTGGATGGATTGAATGAAGGACTAAAGAGAATAAAAGAGAACAATATTTAAGATAAATAGAAATATTATCTCTAATTCACAAGACATTGTGTTTGCCTATCAAAATAAATTTAAAAATAAGCCAACATCTAAAGACTATGGAGCATCAAGAATAAAAACATGAGCTTAAAAGCAATAAAAAAAAATACTGATTACCCACATAGGAATGATAATTAGATCTACAACTAACTTCTCATCAGAAGGCAATGACTTGGGACTTCCCTAGTGGCGCAGTGGTTAAGAATCCATCTGCCAATGCAGGGGACACTGGTTCGATCCATGGTCCAGGAAGATCCCACGTGCCACGGAGCAACTAAGCCCGTGCTCCACAACTACTGAGCCTGCTCTCCAGAGCTCTCGAGCCACAACTACTGAGCCCGCGTGCCACAACTACTGAAGCCTGCATACCTAGAGCCTGTGCTCCGCAACAAGAGAAGCCACCACAATGAGAAGCCTGCGCACCGCAACGAAGAGTAGTCCCCGCTCACCGCAACTAGAGAAAGCCTGTGCACAGCAATGAAGACCCAAAGCAGCCAAAAATAAATAAATAAAATATAAATTTTTTTTTAAATTTACCTCAAAAAAAAGAGAAGGCAATGACTTAAGGTCATCAATATTCAGAGAGAAAAAAATTTCAATTAAGAATTGTGTACCCAACAAAATTACTTTTTAAGAACAAAGATGATATAGAAAGAATATCTATAAGTCAATAATAAAACAACAAACAGTCCAGTTAAATATGAAGAGATGTGAACAAGCAATTCATAAAAGCGAATATCCAAATGACTAATAAGAATACAAAAGATATTCATTAATCTTCAGTTATTAGGAGAATGCAAATTTTAAAACAACACAGGGATTCTACTACATCCATATCAGAGTGGCCAAAACTAAAATTAATAAGATAAATAATGCCAAGTGTTGGCAAGAATGGGAAAGCAACTTAAACTCATATCTATTGCTGTTATGAATGTGAATTAGTAATAAACACTTTGGAACACTATTTGGCAATGTCTACTAAAACCAAACATATATATATATATATATATATATATATATATATAGGAGATATATATATATCTCCTATTAACCAGCAAGTCCACAACTGAATATATATGCAAAAGAAATGAGAGTTTATGTCCTCTAGAAGATATATTAAAAAAGGTTTTAGGAGCTTCATTCATAATAGCCAAAAAACTGCAAACAACTCAAATATTGATCAATAATTGAATGAATAAATAAATTATGATACATGCATACACTGCACTACTGCACAGCAATGAAAAAGAATGAGCTAATGCTACATGCAACAATAGGAATGAATCTCATAGACATAATGTTGAATAAAAGAAACCATACTAAATAAAAGTACATATTGTAAGATTCCCTTAATATGGCACTTTTATAACCTAATTTACAGTGATAGGCACCAAAACCGTACTTTTGGGGTTTACTAAATGGGAAACAGGAAGAGGGAACCTGGTAGGGTGCTGAAATTATTCTCTATCTTGATCTGGAGGATGGTTAAATGAGTGTGCCCGTGTATATGTATATATATGTAATTGTGTGTGTACATAAATATTTAAAATATGCATTTACATATTCAAAATAGACTTGTACATCTTACTACATACGAATTATGCTAAAAAAAATACAAAAAGAGATAGTTCAAGAAACAGAAAAATGACCCCAAAAGTATGGTCTTAGATCAAAGAAGTACTGGGAAGCAAAAGATTGGCAAACGTGTGCATAAATATAAATAAATATTGTCTCTATAAAGTAATGTTTCAAGTGTATGGGTTTTAAAAAGAGTTAGAGATAGAATTAAAATGTTGACAAAATGGCCCAAAAGTTCAATGGAGTAATCTGAGTTAAATTGTTCTAAGATCCCAGTTCTTTCTAAGAAGATTATTTTATTATGCATGGTAATACTTCAGAAGTCATTACAAAAATAATAGAAAAGAACTGTTTAATTTTCAAAAACAACTCAGTCAATGTTGATTTAACAAGCAAGAAATGTAGAAGTGGGAAATTTATAAATCCTAAAAAAGAATAAAATCAAGTCCAAAATGTCCATAAAGAAAATGAATGCAAATAAATTTAACATGACAATTAAAAGATATTGCCACACTGCATTGAAAAACATACCTAAAACCTAAAACCTAATGACATGTAAAGTTTGTAAGTACTAAAAGAAAAAGATACACTACTTAAATTATAAACTAAAGAAGGCTTAAGTTATCATCAGAAAAAGAATTCAGATAAAAAGGATTATTAGGGTTCGAGAAGGTCATAAAGGTTTCAGTTCAACCAGAATCATAATTATAAATTTGTATGCATCTAATAAAATAGCCTCAAAATATATAAAGTAAAATTTAATAGAACTATAGGATGAAATTGATAATGCTATCATCAAGTGGGAGATTTCAACATACTTCTTTCAATTATTTATGGATCAAGCAAAAGAGAAATTAAGATATAAAAGATTGTACAATGCCATTTACCAACCTGTACCCAAAAATTGGAAAATAAACATTTTTCTCAAGCACATATAGTACACATGTAACAATTAACTGCATAATTGACCATAAATAATGTCAAAATTTTTCAAAGAATTAGTTTATATTATGAGTTCCTTCTCTTGACAATGTAAATTAATTAGATGTCAGTAACAAAATATAAGGAAAAAACCCTATGTTTGTAAATGTAAAACACACTACTAAATAACTCAGTTGTCAAAGATGATATCAGAATAGATATATTAAAATGAATATCTCAGAAGTGAAATGTATTATGGAATTCAGCAGAAGTGGTACTTTGAAAAATAAAAATAGCTTAAAGTGTGTTAGAAAATAATAAGAGCTAAAAATTAATGAGCTATGTGCCCAAATTAACAAAATATAAGGAAGAGTTCAGAATTAGAAAAGAATAAAACAATAAAATTATAAAAAGTTAAAGTCAAAAGTAGGTCTTTGCAAAAACTAATAAAGAAACTTTTAATACAACTGTAAAGAAAAGATGAGAAGGCACAAAAATATTAGGAATAAAAATGTAGACATAGCAAAAATTCCAGGAGAATACTAAGAAAAATTTATGCCCCCAAATTTGATAACTTTGATAAAATAGATACATTGCTAAATAATTTTTTAAATAAAATGGACTCAGGGGGACATACAATACCCAAAGACTTCTTTACAATTAAAGAAATAGAATCAGTAGTAAAAACTCTTTCAACAAAGAAAACACTGAGCCCAAATACTTTAGTAGGCAAAATCTACCCAGTCTTCAAGATTTTTACAGCTTTATATAATACCTTTCAAATTATAGCAATAAAGGAATTAGTAAACTCATTCTATGAAGCCAATATAGCTTTGATACCAAAATCACATAAGAATAGTAAGAGAAAAAGAAAGGAAATTATAAGCCAATTTCTTTCATGATCATAGGTGCAATGAGCCTATACAAAATAATAATAAATTAAACACAGTATTATGTAAAACTAATAATATACCATGACCAAGCTGGGCTTATTCCAGAAATGTAAGAGTCACTTAAAATTATAAAGCATATAAATATCATTAACTTGGTAAACAAATTAAGATCATATCAATAGAAACAGAAAAAGCATTAGATATAAATTAATATTAAATCATGATATTTAAAAATTTCAAGATGCAAACAGAAGTGCGCATTATCAACCTAAAAGGAAATTTATCAAAATCCCACAGAAAATATAATTATAGTAGAAAAATGTTAGAAGCCTACTTTAAAAAATCAGAAATAAGATACAGATGGCTTTTTTACTATATCTATTCAATGTTCTAGCTAGAGAGATAAGACAAAGAAATAAAACATATAACAATTGGAAAGGCATAAATAAAAGTGTCATTATTTACAGAAAATATAACTGTCTAGGTGAAAATTCCAAAAAGACATACAGATAGATTTAATTAAATGAGAGAGTTTAGCAAAGAGACTGGATATAAGACCAATATGCATAATTAAATGTATCTCTATACAGCAGCAATTAATAGAAAGCATTTTGAAAAAAAGATACTGTCTGCAATAGCAATAAAAATATTCTGTACCTAAGAAAAAGTCTAACGAAAGATAATACAAGAGATGTATACAGAATATTATTAATCTGTATTAATAGCAAAAGAAGAAAACTTACATTTAAAAGTTTGATTTAGTCTGGGTCCCTCTATCCACTAACGGTAGAACCTGAGAAAAAGCTTTTAGTAAAAGTCATTTATTGAGAGCCTGATCTCATAAGAAGGAATGAGGGATGAGGGAAGTTAAACAGCGAAGGAGAGAGATCCAACACAAGGATGCATTTTTTTGAGCTGGAAATTTTTACACGCAACTGGATATTTTCTGACATGGAATCATCTGAGAAACCTTATGAAAAGCATCTCACGACCTTTCTCTCTTGTGAATAAAGGCAGTTGCATTTATCTATTGATTCCCATTTCCCAATGATCAAGCATTGCTAAAAAGGGTATTAACTACTCTGTCTTCCAGGATGTGCCATGAGTGTTTCCCAATAGACCTCTTATAGTAAAGAAGACCCAGCCTAAGAAGCAAAAGAACTGTCATGAGATTGAGGAGGGGCACTGTCAGATTGCACTTATGTGAAGCCAGTTAAAGTTTGCATGGAATTGGTCACCATGGCTGTGAATGAGAAGTGAGGCTGAGAGGATTTGCAATGATGTACAAGAAGCATCCAATACAGACACATACCATGTTCATAGACAGAAAAACTTAATATTGTAAATACGTCAATTCTTTCCACACTCAATTCCAATCAAAATCTGAAACTTTCTTTATGGACTTTTAAAGCCCATTCTAAAATTATATGGAAAACCAAAGGGTCAACAATAGACTAGACATTTCTAAAGAAGAATAACATATGGGTTACTTGCCTCACCAGTTATCCAGATTTATAAAGCTAACATTATAATGTGGCATATAAACAATTGACCAATGGAAGGAAAACCAGTTGCCAGAAATATATCATACATATGGAAACTCGATATTGATGGATATCAGATATTCTGTAGACTACTGGGGGGAAAGGTGAGTAAAGTACGTTTGGGTAATTAGTTATCTCCATGAAAAAAAAAAAGAAAGAAATTGGACTTCTACCTCAGACCATTTACAAAAATCAATTCTCACTGTATTAAAATTTTAAATGCAAAAGGCTAATTTCCAAATCTTTTAGCAGAAAATAAAGGGGAATATTGTTAGTATCTTAGGATAGAGAAGAGTTTCTTAAAACAATTAATTGATAAAATCAACTAAATTAATGTCAAGAATGGCTGTTAATCAAAATATAACACAAATAAACTGAAAAAAAAAATGACACAAATGTTTTCAGAGAATTTTTTTAACATGCTAAAGCCATATCAATGTTATACAACCTTGAATGGAATTAGAGCCAGATAGTAATCCAAAGGCAGTAAAGTAACAACTCACTATCCAAGAGCAGAACAAGCTGTGTCCTCAGTGTTTTTCAACACAGGCACTCTTGGCATTTGGGGTAGGACCACTTCTTGGTGTGTAAGACTATGTCATGTGTTGCTGGAGGTTTATCATACTGACTTTCACCTCCTAAATGCTAGGAGCGACTATCAGTTATCATGACAACAAAAATGTCTCAATACATTTTAAGTATTCCCAGGAATTGGGCAGTGCCTCCACTGATTGAAAATCAATTTGATTCTACCTAGAAAATACATTTTTAAAAAACCAGAATAAGAGAGAGAGTGAAGGAGTTAACTGTCTGAAGGCCTGTCTGAAGCTTCAGGAAGAAATCTGGGGGGAGGCCCAGTAAGGAAAGCTTATTTTCTTTTCTGGGGCATTGGAATGCAACCTGGAGATCTCTATCCACAGAAAAGGATAAGAAACAGATTCTGAGGGAACTGAATCTTCCATTGGATGATTTCCCCAGACAAAAACCAAGAAAACTTCCAAAAGCATCTAAGAAAGACCATACAGTTTTAAAAGAACTAGGTTTCTTGACATATATTGGGCCATCAAGGAAGGGATTAATGAAGGGGAAAAAAATGTTCCATTTCATGGCCAGTCAGGGCAGAAAGAAATACAGGAGGAAATAATAAAGTGCCAACTCCCAAAGATGAAATCATGGCAAATCCCTGGGGCTTGAGAAAAATGAAAAGGGCATATAAAATTACAAAGCAGCCAAATGTCTGTCCCAGATAATGGACATAGGTGTATCCCTTAACGTGCCCAGACTCTATCCTACTTATCTAAGATTTATAGATTAACTTGTGTAATTATTATTTGTTGCACAATAATATTGGGTTCATGTAAACTCAGTTTTCAAAGTCTGTAACTCATGTAGGATGATTATATATTCACTTAATAATAAAGGAAACATGGATTAAAAGCATTTAGCTATAAAAATTAAATTTACAGGAACACTGGAGAGAGCTTTTGCTTACAAAAAGGGCCTATACAGTAAACAAAAAATAAAATTAATGAAATAATATATATTTATCATGTATAATGTAATAAATCATGTTACAATAATATAATAAATTATACATTATATGTTATGATAATGTGAAAATGAAAAATAATATATAGTATATATAGTAAACATAAAAAGATGAAAAGGATTTGCATAAGCTAATAGCATTGGTATTCAGCTATACTGCTTTTTAAACTACTAATGATTATCCATGGTTATAAGAGTAAAGGTCATCATCAGTCTTCTACATCACATAACTGGATTTTTCAGAGACCCATTCACCTGCATAAAGCCATGTCCATTCATTCATGCATTTATTCATTCAATAAACACCAGCTCTGTCCCTACCATTTGTCAAGCACTAGAGAAGTAGTTAGGAATCTCTGCCCTATAAAAGATTATAGCTTATTAGGGAAGGTAGAGAAACAAAAACACTAGAGTTACAGGAGATAAATTTTTTCATAGGGAACACTGAACAGCTAAATAATGTATGTATTATGGGAGTCACGGGGACAGAACAGAAAGCAGTTTAAAAGATCTGCTAAGGTGACACTGATTTGAATTTTGAAAGATATATGGTAGTTAACTAGGAGGAGGCATTTGAGAAAATAGAATAGCATATGCAAAGAACCAATGGTGTAAAACAGTATAAACCTCAGTAACATGATAGGGCTGAAGCACTAGATCAGTGTGGGAATGGGGCAAGTTTAGAGTGTCAGGCACTGGTCCCAACAAGAACTTTGATAAGCCTAGGCCTCCAATTTAGAACCGTTACTGGAAGGCACAGGGATCCACTAAAGGAATTTAAATAAGAAGCTGAAATGCTCTGATTTACATTTTGAAAGATCTTTCTGTTGGGGGGATGGAGGGTGGCCTGACTCAAGACAGGGATAACAGTCAGGGTTTTGCAGTGATCCAGGTGAGACACAATGAGGGCTTAAAAGTAGGCAGAGGCAGAGGATTTGAGAGGAAGAGGACTGATAAAAAAGGTATTGAGGGGCTTCCCTGGTGGTGCAGTGGTTGAGAGTCTGCCTGCCGATGCAGGGGACACGGGTTCATGCCCCAGTCCGGGAGGATTCCACATGCCGCAGAGCAGCTGGGCCCGTGAGCCATGGCCGCTGAGCCTGCGCATCCGGAGCCTGTGCTCCGCAACGGGAGAGGCCACAACAGTGAGAGGCCCGCGTACTGCAAAAAAAAAAAAGGTATTGAGGAGGCAGACTTCACAGAATTGGTGGCTGATAGGATTGGTGAAGATGGAAGAGAGGTAGGTATCACCAGGTTCTGGCTTGAGTATCATTTGCCTTACAGTTGGAGAACTTTAGAAATGAGAGTAGGCAATAGAGAAGAGAGTGAGTTCAGCTGGGGATATGTTGACTTTGAGGAATCCAGGAGACACCCAAATAAGAAGAAACATTTCATAGGCAATTAAATATATGGTATCTACACTCAGAAATAAGGTCTGGATTTAAGAGTCAGATGTGTTTGCCTTCACAAGTAGCAGCTGATGCTAAGTTGGAGAATAGGGAAAATAGAGAGTGAGAAGAACCAAGCACAGCATCATGGAGATAACATTTCAAGGACCAAGAGAGGAAGAGCAACTACAAGAGACTTAACAAGAGCATCCAGAGAAGAACAAAAGCAACAAAGAGCCATGTCATAGAGGCCAAGGACAAAAGAAGAATGGTCACAACAGGAGGATAAAGAAGATTACAAAATTGTTCATAAGTCGTTCATTGCGCTTATGAATCAGGAGGTCATTGGCCATGCTAGGGGCAGCAGTTTAGGTGGAGTGAGGGGTTGCAATGTTAAGAAGTGGGGGAGAAAGAGTGAGGAGGGGAGGAAATGGAGATTCTGATAAACATAGCTCTTCCAGAAACTTAGCTATGAAGTCAAGAAGAGACAGTGGCTCGAGGGGCTCAAGAGATTGAAGGAGGGTTCTTGGCCCTATGTTTCTGTACACAGTTCACAAATGCACAAGTACAGCACGTGGATACACAAAGAAATGTGCCTTCTTTATTTTGTGATTATTCCACTCAACAGGGTAGAATGGAATACATTTAATTATTATAAATGTTCTCATTCTCTTACAGCTTAAATGGCCTCTCCTGATGAGTCCATCTCTTTCAGGTAAATGCCCTGTTCTTCCCCAAGAACACCTACATTAATGACACCATTGGGAGGTTAATATGTGCAAGGCACCTGTTCAAGAATTTTACAAAAATTATTTAAACTGTCATAACTACCCTATTTTTACTTCAGTAATGAGGAAAATGAGTAATCTGACCAGGGTCAGGCAGCTAATAAGTGTTGAAACCACAATTCAAGCTTATGCAACCCAACTTCAGGGCCTGTGTTTGCAGCCACACTTAGCTAACACCATGAAGTTGTCTGGGCATGTGGAGGACTGAGAGAAATGAGTCCCTAGGATCCTTACGGCCTCTGCTCATCCAATGATTGGATCTGCTCCCTGCACTGCTGAATGCTGAGGTGCAATGGGTCCCCTCTGATCCTCAAGCTGGCAAGCACTACTAGGTTCTAATGATGGCCTATGGACACTAAAATCTCCACACACTGTGGTCCATTTCTCCTCTGCTTAGGCTCTCTCAGCATCTCTTTGTCCCTTTCCACAGCATCTAAGGACACCTGGAAGTCCCATGTGTCCCCTACAGGCCTGGGAACTAGTGGCTCTGCCTTAGGCACATCCTCCTTCAATCACTGGGCGCTATTTCCTTTACATCATGTTGAACATTGCAGATAGCTGCACCCTCCCCCATAATGCCTGTCATCATTGCCCTACATCTTCCTCTCATTTTGCTGCTTCAGGCCTCAGGTCTAAAGAGAAACATTTCTCATTTCTCTCTGTCTCCGATTCTGAGTTCCAGCTACACTTTGCATATAATAGTCAGCCAAATTTGTATATTAATGAGAGCTAAAGAAATTTAGAAAAGGCATATCCTTCTCACCAAAAATTATTGCCTCACTGCATACTCAAGAAATTCAGCCCATGACTAAAGCTAATCAGTCCTACCTTTGTTCCAGGCAGAATTGTCACTGTCCTCTTATTCTGTGGGGCGACGGGCCTCAAGGGCCAGCTGTACAGGTAGGAGGCTGGAAGAGAACGTGACATTAAAGGGGAAATTAAAGTGCATTGGTTTAATATCTTTAAAATATTATCAACAGATATGTGCCTAAAAACCTCCTTTAGGATTATAAACAAGTCTAAGTAAAGTCTTCCTATTCCCCTCTCCCTAACACTGTTCTTCCTTTTAGTCTGGAAATTTCATCCTGTATTTGGTCACAGATTTGCCTTCTATAATTTTATTATAGCCCTTTTTAATTTTTGCAGCCAGAGTGGGAGAGACTCAAGCTTATCAACATTTTGCATCTTGAGAAAAAAGATTATTGTAACAAGGTACTTTTATTTAGGACCAGAACTGACTTGGGTGTCTAATGAGTCATACACAAATGAGAAATTTAATACTACATATGCAAATATTTTCATTACATAAATAAGACATATTTTCCTTACAGGAGTTCAGTTTACAGATTTAGAGAGTAATAAAAGAACTACTGGTATTATTTACATCAGCAACACAGATACTCTAGCTTTAAAAGGTGGCATTGATCCTTATAAGCCTGACTTCTCTATCTGTTTTAATGAATGCTTTCATGAATTATACGTATCTGCGTGCAGTAAGCCATTAACCAACACATCTTATTGCTGGTTCTTTTAATGTAAGTCGGAAAATCATCTACAAGCTCATACAAATTAAAAAGTGAAGCAATAAGACTGTAATAGATAAGCATATAAGAAACATGATCGAACATTTCATACAAGAGAAAAAAACAACTAATA
>NW_006793664.1:2800218-2832831 GCF_000442215.2 Lipotes vexillifer | reverse complement strand
AGGGAAAGAACTTTTTCATACTGAAGAGCAGACAAGAAGATAAATGATGTATGATTAGTGATCATTCAATTAAGAAAAACTTAAAATGATAACACTCAATTATTATAAAGTTGAATGAAAGTAGGACCCTCATATGTTTATAACCACGTAACAGCTTTAGAAAACCATTTGGAAATACTCTCTGAGACTATATTATAGTCACACACTTGTGCCAAGTAATCCTAATCCTGGGAATTTATCTTAATGAAATGATCCAAAATAAGAAAAACAATTTGGGTTCTACAATAATAATTTGGAGTTGGCAAACTTTTTCTGTAAAGGTCCAGATAATAAATATTTTAGGCCTCTGTGGGCCATAGGTTTTCTGTCTTAACTACTCAACTCTGCCTTTGCAGTGAAAAAACAGCCATAGATGATACGTAAATGAGTATGCTTGGCTGCGTTCCAATGAAACTTTATTTACAAAAATAAGTAGTGGACAGGATTTGGCTTTTGGCCCAAACCCAGCTTCACAATGTTATTAATGGCAAATGAGTGGAAAAATCTAACAAATCTTAACAATTAGAACACAGTTGCATAAAATATGATAATCCACTTAATGGTTGATTAGGTAGCCATTAAGATAACAACAATTATAAAAATTGTAGCAGCATGGGAAATGTTAAGTAAGAAGCAGGATCCAAAATTATATACACAGCAAGAATATAAACATATAAAATTCTATCCATACAAGGACAAAGGCTAAAAGGGAATACATAGAAATTGCAAATAATTGTTTGCTATGATGGATGAGATTTGGAGCTTATTATTTTCATCATCAGTATTAAAAATTTGCTTGAGAGGTAACACAATCTTTAAACACTCAGAGCGACACTGTACTGCTGTTATCACGAGGCATCTGCCCTTTCGTTAGAGAAAGTGCTGGGAAAACAAGGCAGAGGCTTTAGGCGCTTCAGTAGATCTAGGGTGATCATGTGTAGTTTCATAACCACAGACAAATTCCTAACTCTGGTCCATCAGCTTGCAAATTGGCTACAATGGCCACAAACAATCAGATGAAAAATTTGCATGGCTTAAACAAATCCCTTTGCACTACTGGGACCAACTCAAAGGGCCTATCAAGCTAATGGTCGATTAACAGCATGTCATCATAGAGGATGGTGGCCCATATATTTTAGATCTCATCCTTGTTGCAGCATGCCAGAGCCTTCCTTAAACAAAATCCCATATTTATCACCAATTGAGCATAGCTTGACGCCATGGTCATAAAATCTTTATACTGCTGTATACTACTTAATACTGCTTACTATGTTTATGCTATCTCCTTTGGTCTACAGAACTCACTGTAAAAGAATATTGGAAAATTTTAATATAATTCTTGATTTCTATGGGCACATTAGAAACATACATAACCACTCTATAGTTTGATAGTTAAGAGCAAGGGTCTGGATCCAGACAGCCTGGATTTAAATTCCTGTTCCTTAACTTACTATATATATGAACATAGGCAAATTGATTAACTTCCCTATGCCTCAGTTTCCTCATCTGTAAAATAGATATAATAGCAGAACCTACCTCCTAGGATTGATTAAATAAATTACTGATGCAAATTGCTTAAAATATAGTTTAGCATACTCAGCAATACTGAGGATGCAGTGTTTCTGAATACTTAGTAATTGTCTATTATTGTCCTGAAAAACTGTATTCCACTAATATTTTATTTCAAATCACTATTGTTCATGGAATGTTGTCTCACCACTCTATTCATATTATTTTCTCCTCAGGCAGCACATAAAAACGTATGCCAACTTCCTAAACAGACAATGGTTCAATACCACATCTCACAAATCTATAGCACTGTAAAAAGTGCAATGGAAAAAAATCAGATTTACTCCGGTAATTGTCTTAATTTCACCATTCCTCCACAAACACCGCTTACTATCTAAAAGCAATACTGACAGTCACTTTCCCCCGACCCCAGGCTCCAAGAAACACTGCTAATAAGGTGACAAAAGTTATCTTAGACCTTCAGTGGAAGCTACGTGGGAGATGAGGTGGGTCCTCTCCAGGACGGTTCTAGGAAGCGGGTGGAAAATTTTCCTGGGGTTTGTGCTGTCAGACAAAAGCAAGGACCCGACTAAGCAACACAGTGAATGTTGTATTTTATATTATAAGTCATAATCAGCATTCATAGGATTTTCAATAGTTGCTGTCAACACCCTGCATTTACTATCCAAGTGTTGCCAGTTGAGCAAGTTTGTAAGGTATAAATCATATTCTGAAAACAGCATCGAAGAGTTGAAAAGTAAATAATATATATAAGTGGGTAATAGTATGCTTTATTTTCTGCCATTTGTAATAATATATTTATACTTTCCTACTTACACTAACATCACCATTTTTACACTTGCCAATATTCCTTTTGCAGTGTAGCACAAAGTTGCTTTTCCAACTTTGCCCATAAGTCTTCTGCAGATTTTTCTGCTCACCTGTTAAGTTTAGCCAGAATTCACAAGCCTCCTAACAAAGTTGATGACCAGATTATAGTTTAGAAGTAGTTATCATCTCAACTGGAAGGTCAGTAAAAAGAAATTTTATAGAAAATATTTCCAAATACAGTCTAAGATGCAGAAATAGTTAAAAAAAAAAAGTTTTGGAATGTTTGTTAACCAAAACACCTTGTGGCTTACACAGCAATGTATTTATTGTATGTCTTATTATGCAAGACATGTTCCAAAGAAACATATTCAAGATGCAAATTCCTGAGCCCCACCCCGGCAGATTCTGATTCAGCAAACCCAGAATGGGGCCCAGTAATCTGCATTCTTCCCAGGTATCCTGCTGTCTTTTATTGAGTGTATCTCAGACCACATATTGATAAAGACTGTGATAGACAATCACAGTGTTTCCACACCTCCACCATCACAGGATATTGAGAGTATGAATTTATGTAGTAGTTTGTATACCTTTGTTGACAAACAAAATGATCCTGAATTAGGTTCTAAATGAGGCTTTGCTACTTAATGTGTGATCACCAGGCCAAGATACTTGGATTCTCTCATACTTTATCGTCATAGTTTGTTGGTTACTTCCCCAGCACCTCTCACCCAAGACAGCAACCTGAATTTCCCAGCAACGCAGCTGGTGTGGGATTTGATCTTTCCTTTAGCTCCAGTTGGAAGTTGGCTGCCTTAAGCCATTCAGCAAATCTGATCCCATTAATTACGTAGATTAATTCAAAAGGAGTGACACATGACCCAAGTCAGGCCAGTCAGGGCCAGGAAAACTCACTTCAGGGATTTTATTTGAAATATCAGGAAGAGAGACTCTGTTTCCTGGTGGAAGTGCCAGGAAGCATGTGGCTAGGAGCTGCTAGCCCCTGATTTGGGCCCCAAGCTGGGAAAACAGGACTGAGAAATAGAGCCAGGAACCTGAGCCTAATCTTGGGATCTGAGCCCTGGATAAAGTCTCTCTGTCACTTGGAACATTCAGTTCTGTGAGCCCCCAGATTCCATTTTTCACTTAAGGTTGTTTGAATCAGTTTTGTGTTACATGCAACCCAAAGCATCCTAACTGATGTACCTATGAAATGAGAACATTTTGCTAGATGCCTTCCTTTCAAAAATACCTATGATCTTTAAAATTCTTTAAAGTTGAAGATTAGATTGATTAAATTACCCATTAATATCCAGACAATGCTCTGCACACAAACTGAATAGAGACCTTATCTTCTGTTAACTTGTAAACTGACTGGGAAATTTTCAACTGGCTACTCTTTGGCAAATATTTTGGAAGTAGCTCTTAATTGGGCCAAGTACTAAAAATATGTGAAATGGGGTAAAATTTATTATTCTATGTCCTACTGGACACACTAAGTGCCACCAATAATTGAATTCCTATGTTGATCTTAACCAAAGGGAGAGTATGATCTAGACAATGGGTAGACTGGGTAAGATGAGAAGAGGAAGAACTTTAGCAGAGATTAGTCTACTGAACCAGGTGTCACAATGGATCTTAAGGTATTAAAGATGGTCATTTTACGGAAAGGAAATGAGTTATTAGCAATGTATCAAAGAGTTCTTCCAAGAAATGTAAAATTATATTTTTCCCAATTCCAAAATACATTTCAGTTCAATTCAACCAAATTCATTGCCATCTCAGATATAAATTTAGAAATTTTCCTATATTCTAAATCTTCAGATCGTGTTCCACATAATACAGGTTTACCATAATGTTTTGGGAAGTAATTAAATATATTAAAAATAACATTTGTGGGCTTCCCTGGTGGCGCAGTGGTTGAGAGTCCGCCTGCTGATGCAGGGGACATGGGTTCATGCCCTGGTCCGGGAAGATTCCACATGCCACGGAGCGGCTGGGCCCTTGAGCCATGGCTGCTGAGCCTGCATGTCTGGAGCCTGTGCTCCGCAACGGGAGAGGCCGCAACAGTGAGAGGCCCACGTACCACAAAAAATAAAATTAAATTAAATTAAAAAATGACATTTGTGTTACCATATTGCTTTCCAAATTAATATGTTGTTACATGTGGTATGATATATTCTGGCCATCTCTCTTGAATTAATTGGAATTACAAGCCCTCAGCTTTAGGCTTATCACTACAAAAGAATCTGTCAGATAATATGAAAAGACAGAGCCAAGCATAAAGCTAGATCTTACAAGGCTTACACTTTTCATCTCTGTAAATCATAATTTCAGTGCTTGCAACATTCTGAGTTCAGACACCACAGGCAGTAATAACTGGCTTAAATGCTTTCACGGTACAGCTGTTTGCAACAATACCTCCATTCATAACTCTCAAAAAATAAAATGGCAGCTACAAGTGCCTTGAAAGAACATATGCTCCTCTTTACATTGTCCTACAGGTTAACCCCCAGGATGCTCTCAGCTCCACACAGCAGTAGCGGTAAATGAAAGCATTACGTCCAAAGTTATTACACAAGGCCATGCGTAACTACACACATCTCTGTGTTTTCTCAGTGAGGAATCTATGTTTGAATTGCACTGTGAAATCATTCTTTGTGTTCTGGTGAATTTGTTCATATTAGCATAAAAACTTCAAAATATCTTATCTGGTTGTTAAGCAGAATTACACTCAAGTCCTGACAGGAGTGCTGCAGTAGGGACTGCATTAGTGGAGACCCTTTTTAGTTGGACATTAACGAAACCCAACTCAAACTGGCTTATGGAAAGGGGGAATGTAGTGGCCTTGCAATTGGAAAGTTGGAAATGGATATATCTTTAAGCAAGAGATGGGTCTCAGGTTAAAAATGTACTTGGAGAGCTCTGCCTCTCTCCTTCCCCGTCTTTCAGCGATGCTTATCTCTACTTGTTATATCACAGGCAGACTCTTCCTGTGTGTGTGTCAGACAAGATGACATCCCTCAGCCCCAGATGCACATGTGCCCTGCTTAGCAATCACAGTGGAATTAGACATCCTCCACCCATCAAAGCCATATATCAATCTCAGAAAAGACACTAATTTATTTTTCTTGAGTCACATGCACATTCCTGAATCAATCCTTGGCACAGCAATAGCTAGGCTTGGCCACATGCTTACCCAAGAAGTGGGGACAGGCCATTGTGATTGACATCACCACCTGGATCACGAAGAATGGCGGAGGAGTAGAGAGAAGGATGTGAAATAATACTGAGCATACAAAATCTACAGCTTCCACCAGTCCCTGCAAACCTTCTGTCCTCCTGATAAAAGTACAGGCCCTAGAGAAAACATTTTCACCATATGGAAAAGACTGTCCCAATAAAGGGGATAGATCCTACAGGTTTTTATAAGTTGTCATTTGTGAACATTTTTAAACCAATCAGTCAGCACTGAAAGATCATTTATACCTGAACCAATGCATGAGTGGCATTTGTATATAATATTTCCTATGTGGATGGGGGACATTTGACGTTTTCTGAAAATTCTAAAATCATGTGAATAATGTGAAGACTTGAATCTGGAGAATATAATGTGTAAACAGAAAATAAATCAGGTGAATGCTTTACACTCAAAGCCTGGGGGAGAAGGGGATCTTCAATTAGATTATAATGTGGGAAATAAATTACTTCCCAATGAAAATTTATCGCTTGCATTTAAATTCAAAATGAGGAATTTCACATTATTTTACTTCATCAAGTTAAAATAGTCATTGGATTTAATTATGACACTTACAGAAGATGTCTTTTCAGTATCAATAGTCACACCTACTTCCACCCTGAAAATAGCATAAACACTTAGGTTCAAAATTAAAAGCCATCCCTACCCTTAAAGTGGGTGATTATTCTCATATCCTAGTTTAAAGCTTCTTTGGATAAACAATTATTTCTTAATGTGCTTTCCAAATGCACATAAAAATGGTCAGTGGGAAACCAGTGTGATATTATTGGGACTAATTCAGTTCCAGCTAACTGAGTAGAGTTTAAAAGGGAAATGGTTATTCTTCGACTGCTTTCTCTAAAGTTTGACAAAATTGTAGACTCAAGAATTTATTCACAGGTTTGAACATTCACACTGAACTCTGGTCTTTAGGAACAGAGCTCTCTAGCTGGTAAAACAGGTTCTTATTTTTGAGGGGAAAAAAAAAGTTCCTGAACCTAAGAACAGCAATTTCCTGCTTACGAAGCAAAGGTTAGATCTATATATCCTGCCTGCTGTGCAGCCTTTATGTCATTATGGAGAACTTGTCTAGCAGGGTAAAAAAATAGTTAGAAATCAGAAAAATAACTATAGAAACTGTAAAAAAACAAAAGACAACTATAAATTTAAAGTTGCTATTATCACTCATGCTTATTATACAAGAGAGAAAACAATAGCTGGGTTAAAAATTAAGACAAAAGTATAATTTAGTGAGTTTACTGATTCCCAACAATTTCAGAGACAGGTAAGAGTTTTTGCTAAATCACAATGTGACTAGAATCACTAATTTGGCTATTTCCACAGTAGGGATCTCAACCAATAAAATATGGTTTATTTCAGTCTTTCAAATTCATGAAATCCTTACAGTACTTTTATTATTTCTGAGATATAACAGAAAACTCTTTCTAAGATTATTAGTTCTGTTTCACTATGCATACAAGATAAGAGGACTCACACAATTGCTTTCAACCCTTTGTTTCTTTACTAAAATCCACCTGAAACTGAAAGTCATTGCTCTTTTGACTGAAGTTTATCCCCAACCTATAAATCCCTTCTTGGTAATTGGTATGATGAATTCACTGAAACTTTCTTACTTTCTAACAAAGTTTTTCTTTCTCTCAATTCTCCCAAGTATAGAAGCTTTAAATAACCACGTTTTTAGTGCTGTTCTCAGAATGAAATTTTTAAAATTAATATTTCCACATATTTTTGTTTAAGTTGAAACAAATCTAGGATTCCATTTGCCATATAATCTCGTCACTGTTCTGGAAAACAAGCTAAAAACCAAGTATCATTCAAAACTCAATTTTTTAATGTAATTAATCATTGTTAACTTCTTTAATCTTAGCAAGCTCATCTAACCAAGTATGTTTTCAGTTTATATATGTTATTTGCCAGCAAACTAAATTAAAATATAACTAGAACAAGTTATATTGGTAAAATTGGTAATGGTTAACAATTACAAAAGATATTCTTTAATTACGAAACATTTTGATCTTTCATTTCAACTTATCTAAAGATGTGTTTTTAGAGTGGTTAGACCAGGCCATATAAAGGGTATAAAAGATGCTATGACTCAACTTTACTACATGAGAGTGGACCCATTCCACCCATGTCATTTAGAGGCCAACTCTATGCTGCCTCAGTAAAAAATTACCTTCGTGCCTGGGGTATAAGAGATTCCAACCTGTCTGAGCATGTCTAAGAAACTGACAGTATAGGCACAATGATTCAGAAGCCTCTTGGGAAAGCTACATCACTTTGGGCCCCATCTTTTGGAGTAAAAAACAAAGTACAAAGAGTAATTTGTCTTCCTGGATCCTCTTCACTATCAAACAGCATCCAGCTTTGGCACTCTAAAGGATGTCAGTGCTGAAGCCTGGTGGAACAGCTGCCGGGACCTACTAAAGCACCAGGGAAGACTATGGAGCCTGCTGAAATGGCTGCTGAGAGAAATCCCATCTGGTCTCAATGCCAAAAATCGTTGTCTCTCTCCAAAGCAACAGAGAATCATTTTTCTCCTGCCCCCTGTGACCATATAATTGATTAGATTTCCCTCTTCTTGTTGGCTGCTAGAAAGCTTAGAGCCAACTTCTATTTCTGGCACTATTATAGACCAGATATCCTGAAAGACCTTGCCAATAAAGATGACTAAAATGTTGAATTAAGAAAAAATAGATCTTTAATTGCATTGTGGAGATGAGACAAAAGAAGACCACAGAGGCCAAAATTAAAGTGAAAGCAGACACCCAGAAGTTAGACAAGTACCAGTGCCAGCTTTCCCTCTGAGTGCTTGTGCTGAGCCCTGAAGACATTGAGTTTCCACCATGACAACTGTATAGGGTTTGGAGGGCAAGAGATAAATAGATGCCCAGGGTGGGAAAGTAAATAGGAAGATAGGTCCACATAGTGCTGAGATATGAAAGAGCTACATATTCTCAGTCTTAGGACAAGTGAAAAATAAACCCACCTGACAAAAATGGACAGCACAGAAATTTGCCTGTCTCAACCTTGGAGCAAAGTGGAAAAAAAAAAAAAAGTATCTTGAGAATTTACACCATTGCAGGTCAAATTCACCTACCTATGTGATATAGAACACCTGGCAGAGAATTTTATTTGAAGTGGCCCAACTGAAGAGTATGTGTGCCTAAGATGACCGAAAAAGCAAATGTAAACTCTCTTTGGAGTTACATTACTTCAATACAGACATTAATGAATTCCCATAGTTAAAAAGAATATGAGCTCTCTGTAAAAATAGTCACAAACAATAAAGGAAACAGTAAAACATAAGATAAACTCAACCAAGACCACAACAGAAAATAACCACAAAGACTTCAAATACTGGAATTTTTAGATTCATAATATAACGTAGTTATGTTTATAATCATAAAGAAATAAAAGAGGAACATGAAAATAAGAGCCAGGAACATGAGACTATAAAAAACACAAAATATATTTTTAAAAGAATCAAATAGCAGTTTTAGAAATTAAAAACTCAATGAACAGAGTAAAGAGAATAGATGCAACTGAAGAGAGAATTCATAAGCTAGAAGATAAATCCAAAGAAATTATCCTGAATTCAGCTAATGGAGTGAAAAAGAAAAATATCAAAAAGAGTTTGAGAGACAAGAAGAATAAAGCAAGAACATCTACCTTCTTCTATGTTTTCAACTGGAATTCCAAAAAAGAGAAGAGGCAATATTAAAGAGATAATGACAGAGCACCTCCTAAATGCTGAATCCCACAGGCAGAATGCACTGTGGCATTTTAGCCCTTGAATCCTTCAGATTGTGCCAAGATGATAAAGGCCAGACTAATCAGAAGTTACCTGTGATAAAGAAGGGGTGGATACTTAATCAGTGGCTGGACTGACCTCAGAAGACCTCCAGGAATTCCAGCAGGGCAGCAGGTATAAATGCCATGAGGCAGAAAAGGTTAAGCCTAGTGGCTTCAGAGGGGATGGAATAAAATTATCACAGGAGGTTATTGAGTATTACTCCTTAAACTCAAATGCTGCCTATTACATATGGAAATTCCATGAACGATGAAAGGCAGGAAACCAAGGTGACATTAGCTGAATTAATGCTTTGTGGATTACGACCTTTATTTATGGAAAGGAAGAAACTATTATATCTGTATTTCTATATACAGATATAACAATCCAAAATCCCTCAATTATGCCTTCCAAGAGGTCAGAAAAATGGAATGTGGAGAAATGCTTAACATCCTCTTTCTCACTTCTTGGTCTTCTCTTTGTGTCTCCCTGGGCCTATAACTCTCCTTGGAGTTTTCCCTAATAAACCCCCTTTCCAAATGCCCTTCTATTTGTCCCCAGAGCTTTGCATGCCTATCACAGCACTTACTCTACCCTACAGAATCTTAATCCTCTCATAATCTGTTTAACACCTACACTCCTAACTTCAAACTGTACATTCCTACAAAATCAGACCTTAGATTATTAGTCTTTGTATCCTTAGAGTCTGTTAGGATCTAGTTCATTGCCTTGTATATAGTTCAGTATGTTCAACTATACAGAATTGCATACATGTATTCCTAGTTATCACACCCTAATGTGTCAAAAAGGATGAACCTTTCCTCTTTGAATCATAAATGAAATGTAAAGAGAATTGCATTTAATTGAAAGTAAAAGGAAAGGCTAAAGAAGAGCATAACACACTACAGCCAAAAAAATTAAATGTTTTAACGTTTCCTTATATTTCTCTCTGTATTCTGATTTCAGTGATTTTGCTTCCAAAATTGTTGACAAATGTTTAGCATTCCTTACTTTCCAGACTGCATAAATTTTATAAAACTTTTTCTTTTCAAACTTTTCTCCCCCTGGGGCCTCCCAGGCCTCCACAGCTGGATGTGTTCTGCCTGCATGGGATCAAACAGCATTAATGCCTCCCCGTCAGCTAGTGCTATCATTTAACACACATCTTTTTTATTCAAAAGTAACACTGCACAAGATTCCTCATTAATAGTAGCAGAAGGTTTTGGAAAAGCTGATGTGGAGCCCAGGAACAGAGTTAGAAAAATAGAATGATACGAACATAAGAATTATTATTTCCCCCAACAGTAAGTCCTAAATTATGCCCTAAGAAAGATGAATAATATAATAAGGGGTATATTTATTATTTTTAGTAAGTTTTCATTTTGACATAATTACAAACTTTCAAAGTTAGCAAAAAATGTATAAAGTCCAGTATATGCCTTATACAGTTTTACTATGTCTTGTCTTCTCTCTCTCATATACATACACACACTTTCTCTCATATGATTTAGTAAAAAAGTATATATAATATGTATTTTTACTTATAAAGAGGAATTTATAAAAATTATATATAATATATAATTTTTTCTAAATCATAAGAGAGGAAGCTACAGGTATTGTGCCCCTTTACCCTTAAATATGTCCGTATGTATTTCTTAAGAACAGAGACATTCTCTTATATAACCATGTGCAACTATTAAAATCAGAAAATTTAACAGACATTATTATCTAATCTATGATCCATCGTCAAATTTTGCCAATTGTTCCAATAATACCCTTTATAGCTTTTTTCCCCCCAAGTCCAAGATCTAAGCCAGGATCATTCATTGCATGTGATGGTCATGTCACTTCAGTGGCCTTTAGTCTGGAATAGTTACTTGGCCTTTTTTTATGTTTCACCCTGTTACTTTTTAAGCCTATAGGCCAGTTATTTTGAAAAATGTCCTTCAAATCAGGTTTGTTTGATGTTTCTTCATGATTATATTCAGGATATGCACCTTTGGCAAAAATGCCATAAAAGGGAAAAACATCATATCAGGAGGCATCTGAGAGTTTGGCCCATTATTGGCAACATTAACTTTGAAAGTATACATGTAACTATGTCAGTAAATCAAGAGGTGAGTAATTCAAATACAGATTCTTATGAAAGCTGACAAAGAATGAACCAAATATTAAAAATGTGTGACATTCAGAAAGCTAGTATATACTCACACTAGCCTCTTTTGATAAATAGGCAGGAAAATAAGTGAGGTATTAAAAACAGAAGAAAAGAGAAATTGTTGTGGGAGAATCTGAGAGACAAGGACATCTGCATATTAAGCAAAGCAAGTTGCTAATAGTTTCAGGGAGTATATAGTAAATTGGGAGTCATTTTTTAAAAACTAATTTGAATTCCCCTAGATTCCCTTTCCAGGACATGCCTGGTAATTATGTTTATGAATCATAACTGGTTCATAACAATGGAAAATTTGGTATGTCTCTGGCAATAAAAATAGTCATTTCTTTTTAAGTTCCCTTTGGTTCAAAAGCTTTTAATTTTAAAAGGGTTACAGGAATGTCTTATGACACAGCTTTCAGCAAAATTATAAAAATGCAGGTAACTATAAAAATACAATACACAGATTTATGTGTATATGTGTAATATATACACATAGTTCCAATATATACATATATACAAAAATAGAAAATGTGTTTCTTTCCTTTAGTAAAGGTCATAATCCGCAAAGCATTAACTCAGCTAATAGCTAATGTCACCTTGGTTTGCTACCTTTCCCCATTGATGGTGTTTTCATGTGTAACAGGCAGCATGTAGGGTTTAAGAGTAATTCTCAGAAATCTCCCATGGTAATTTTATTCCAACCCCACAACTGGATATAGCACAATGCTATTTAGAGTAAAATAGAAGGGAATTTCGATGCATTACAATGTGCAAACTATAATTTCAGTTCCAATTTTCAGAAATTGTTCTGTTAGAAAAAATAACTTCACTCACTGGAAGCTTCAGCCCTGTACTATTTTTATGCAACTCTCTAGGCATGTAAACTTAAAGACCCGGATTGCACAGAGAAGTTATTTTTTATTTGTTTTGTTAAGAACTCTGTTCACTTAGCACTCAAGTGGAGAATGAAGAGATCCTTTTTTTTTTTTTAAGATAATGCTATGATGGCAAGAAGGGCAAGCAGTTAGACTTTTTGCTTTTAGTCCTTATCGTTCTCCATGACTTAAAGACATTAATTTTAATGAGGTTATCTCATGTGCAAGGCACCATTTTAAACTATGGTAAAGGACACCCTATCACTTGAACTATTTAATATTACCTAAGGGTTGTAAAATACATCAAATACAAATAATTTTTGGATAATGTTGTCATGCAGTACTATAATAATTCACAAATGACTCTGAGAGAGAAGACATCTAAAAAAGATTTGTAAAAACAGCATGGGCAAGAAGCTGGAGTGGGGTATAGTTGACTGAGCTTTGTGTGTGTCCCTAGTTGAGAATCTTCCTAGAGTTTAATCCCTAGGGAAAGGGATTTTTTTAAAAAGGGTTCCTTCTTAGATATTATTGAACAACCTTCCAATCCATTTAAACTTCTGCAATAGGATGTAAAACATGAAGTTGTTCAAAGGTAAGGAAAGTTCATGACCAAATGAAGAAAACTTCTAATACATTCCTCTTCTTTTCTAACAAGTCTTTTTGTGTTAACCCCCTTTTGTCCCATTCTCTCTGCTGCCTACACAATTAGGCACTTTCTCTTTTGGTCATCTTTCAACAGCTGAGCTCTCATAAGTGTTTCTTCACAAAGGATTTATGGAGAAACAGTTGAAAGTAGACTTGGCCATGGTCCTGTCTTTATAGCTTCTGGCTCCTGAGAAGATAAGAAAACTTTGCCACGTCTCCTTCATGTCAAATAACTTTATCAGAAGGAAGAAATGAGTGAATTATTCCAAGTCACTTAGTGAATCATTGGCAGAGGAAGCAATAACTGACTTTTGGACCCTGCGGACCCTCCTCCTGTGGTCCGTCATTTCACATCCACAAGAGAGACTGTATGGAATGCACAGCAAAATCATTAACCAGGAGCCAATGACTCCAGTACAAGCTCCTCACAACCTACAGCTACTAACAGAAGGTTCTACCGGAACCCTTAAATATAATCCTGTTTACACTCGAGGCCTTACACAAGAGTTGGTCCTTTTTACTCTTTTATTTTTATCTCTGTGGAAAAATCAGGAAGTTGTTTATATGGGGTTGTTGCTAGTTGCCATGGATGAAATGCAGTGACTCCGAGGAAAGGATACAACAGGTTAAGGCATAACAACAGATATAAAAATATTTAAAAGAAGGGCCAATGGGAAGCAGTTTTCCCATTTTGTTTCTACATCTTAACACATGTTGCAATCGCTATGGTTGGGAAGCAAGAGTTTTTTAAAGCAGTTATTTCCTTTTAAAAACAGTTCCTCCAGTTATGAACGTTGACCGTTTTCACACAAGTAGCAGAGACTAATTTGAAAGAAAACTAAATTCCATGCTGCTTGAAGTCAGATGAAATAGGTAAGTCCACATCGTTTATGAATAAAAATGTACAGTACTTGGGGTCAGTTATGTTCTTGCAAAGTGTAAATCACTATGTAGTATTTCCCTCGGGAGAGCCCCCTCTTTGGGGTCGTGAAAATAACATTTACCTTAAGTGATCAGTGTGATCATCGACGTCCAATCAATAGCAACACTGTGTGGTTTTGAATCACTCTTTTTATAACTGGTATATGGTGTATATACGAGCCTCACTTTTCCCATCCAAAATGAAAGCAGACATAGAAAAGCAGCAGAAGATGTCAACTGACTAAACTCACCCAGAGGGAGAAAAGAGAAAAAAAACCTGACACCACGAGGGGTTGGCTTTGAAGTGGTTGTTTCTTTATTAACCTAAGGGACAACCTGAATCTCTAGCATATCTTAACTAATCCAGGTCCTTAAAAAAAAGTTTTGGATGTGATTCAGACACAGCGAGCCCCCTAAGCGTAACATTTCCACAGCTGACTTGATTTGCTGGCTTGTGAGCCAGGCATTAAAAACGTCTCCTGGATAAGCTCCACTGCGGCCTGGTACAAAAAACAGTCGCTCTTCTTTCCTCCACCCACGCTCCTGGGTGATACAGTTGAGAGAGAACTGGGATTTGTAAGAAAGAGACTGATTCAACCTCCCGTTGTGAATTTAACCTCTAAGTCAGATTTTAAGAGAAAGTAAAGCAAGGCAGAAACAAAAGTGCCAGGGCAGAATCCAGCCCTTTGCGTAGTTTCTCTTCCAGTAACCCCTTCCTCGCGGGTCTGTTTACAGCAAAGAAAAATTAGAGACAACAAAATTAACTACCTTTGAGAGCTGGTTAAAAATAACAGAATGAGCCCACTGACAACTATTTACCAGTTAACAATAAGAGGTAAGTTTATGTATCAATATGGAAGAATAACCAAGACACTGTTAAGTGGAAAAAGCAAGTTGCAGATTAGGGAGGAATCATTGAGTCCATTTTGAAAAAAAATGTGTATTTTTAACTTTCTGAAACAATATGCAGACATAGCTAATTGTTGTCACTCTAGTCCAGGATATCCATAGAGGCACTGAGGACACTTTGTACTGGATAATTCTTTGTCAGGAGGCCGTCCTGTGCATTGCAGAATGTTTTGCAGCAACTCTGGACCCTCTGCCCCCTGCCCAAGTGTGACAACCTAAATGTTTCCGGACACTGCCAAACGTCCCTTGGGAGGCAAACTGTCCTCAGTTGAGGACCACTGCTCTGAGGGGTGAAGCTGGGGGGGAGACTTTACTTTTCATCTCTCCTCCTCTGAACCACTGGATTTATTTTTGTTTTTTAATTTGATTTTACTATGAACATATACTACTTTTATAAGAAAAAAACTACTAGTTTTTTTTTTTTTCTTTTGCAAAAAGGGAAAAAGTTTCCAGATTCACCTCAGAGCTTATATATAACATGGACAAAAAAAATGAACTATGTAACTAATAAAAATACTCAATAAAGCTACATTGCCATTTTGATTGATTTAGTAGCTTCATGTAGTATGTTTACTCCAAAGAGCTTAAGGCTCTGTAAAAAAAATTTTTTCAGAAAACACACTGTAAAATTCTATAGCCAAAAAAAAATGACAGCAACAGAAACAGTACAGAAAGCGGCAGCCAAAATCAAGCCATTTAATGAATGCAATCGGCATGGGCATACAGGGTTAGGCATTTATTTTCGGCAGAGTAGAGCTAGCCCTCGGCCAAACTGTGAGGAACGCGCAATGTCTTCAATATCCTTCCGTATCTCCTGCCACTGCCCTCAATCATCAATTCCTTTATTTATGCAAATACACAAGAGGACTATATTAGACTCTGAATTCTTTGGGCTTTGAGAAGCACCAACAATTTCAGGAAAAATTAATTTATGGTTTTATCCTTACTGGTGACCTATGCACTTGAACATACTTCTCAGAGACAGGAACGTTCTCATGGGGCAACTTCAGAGACCCGTAGCTCTGGCAGGAGCTACAGGGGGAACAGAGGTGCCTGCCAAGTTATACTACAAAGGCAGACACCTGGTGAGGCCAGGGCAAGGCCAGGCTGCTCCTCAGGAAGGGATGAGAGAAATCCAAGAGGAGAGGGAGGCCATGCTGTTTACGCAGTCAAGAGAAATCCTGAAGGAGGAGGTGGAACCCAAAAACTTTTGAAAGGGAAGAGCGAAAATGTTTGGTCCAAACTGAGGGGAAAGCAAGCAACACACCAAAGAAGGTGGGGAGAGGGGATGGGGAAGGGAGGAAAGAGGGGAGGGAAGAAGGCAGCCAACAACAATTTGGAAGGGAGTTGTATGATGGGAAGGGTGTCAGGAAAATGAAGATGGAAAAAAAGTGCCTCCCTGGTGGTGGAGCAGCAGATAAGAAGTTTAGAAAGTGGACTTGGTTAAACCTGGAAACCATTCCTTAAGGGAAAGACTATTTTCTTGAAGCACAGAACCAGTGGGAGTTGTTAAGGGTGGGGTTGATGAAGTACCATTCCAGAAAGTCAGAGACATAATAAGTAGGTTCTACTTTTTAAAACAAATAGTATTCGCCTTCTTCAAGTCACCATATTTTAACTTGATGGTGCTTATCCATTATTCAGGCTTTCCTTTCACCAGTCTTCAGCCAAGATTTGAATTGCCATTTCCTGGTACCGTGGGTGGTTAGGATAATGGTGGGTATTCTACAGCTTTGCTTCACTTCTGGCCTCCCTCCCTTTTTGAGGGTGTGGACTCCCTTTGCTCCACTCCATGAAAGATACTGTCACATAGAATGCTGTCTGTGTGTGGCCTTGGAGGCCCTCCAGTCTGAGCCTTAATAATAACAGCAGCAACCAGAAAAGGCAGAAAATGGATTATAAACCTCAGTGTTAACATTAGGACTAGCCGAGGCCATGGTGCTGGCACTCTTTTCTTCTGAAACAGAAACAGAAAGGATGAATGTTTGGGGCTTCACGTGGAATGAGTCATCATTTGCAAAAATTTTTCTTCGTTGTACCTCAAGGCAGTTGTAATGTGGACTTTTGAAAACATCAGGGTTCTTAATATTTAAAAAATCACAAAATCAAGAACTCTCCATTAAAAAAGTAAACAAGACTTTTTATCCCTCCTTCATAATCTTATTTACGGTAGTGTTTAAACAGTTTACCTAAAATTGAAGGGTTAAGAATTATGAATTTACAAACTGGAAGCTTTTATGTAAACCACTTATAACAGTGGTGTCTGATCTGAAAGAAATGGAGTTCCTTAAGGCATTTCCAACATTTCTAAGAGTTACACAGAAATTGCAAGTTCACTTTCAATAAAGTTGCACAGGCTAATTGAAATGTCAGGAACCTTTGATTCAGCATGGAATTATATTAATGTAATGTGGCAACACTAGTTATCTCTTGCTGATCAGAATTTCTGTTACAGAGACAAGGAAAGAGAATGGAAAAAGCAGGGAGGGAGGGAGGAGGAAAAGAGACAAGAGGAATGAAGAAGGAGTTAGTTCTAGACCTGAATCACTCCTTCTTAAACTGGGTGATTTTTAATCTCAACAGGCCTCAGTTTTCTCATCTGTAAATCTGGCATAATGCTATCTCGTGCTCCTATTAGTATTAGGAATAATCCATGTAAGCATTCAGGTTATATAGAGTGGAATCGCCAATATTTCTTGGGTACCTACAGTGTCCTCAACCCTATTCTAGGTGCTTTCCGTGGATTTATTCAAAACAACATGATGAAGTTGCCACAATTATTATCCCTCTTTTGAGAATGAGGAAGTTGAGACACAGAAGAGTTTTTAAAAACTTATCTAAGGTCACACAGCTAATGAACTGGGGTCTTAACCAAAGCAATCTGGTTAAGAGTCCATGGCTCTTCATTACAAATCCACACTCTTAACTACTCTGCTTTATTACCTTCATACATATTTTGAACCTAATGTGTGATCATGTCTATCAACACCATTATTCTATGTCATTGTTAGTAAAAATAAGAAAAAGAAATTGCTACCAAAATATGTATTGTGTTTAGTAGACAAAATTCTTCAGACCTCAAGATATGTGGTGGTTAAAATGATTGGTAATCATTGCTCCATAATGAGGAATTTGACATTTTATGGTCAGTTATTAATTTAGTCACTAGAATGACTTTGATATAAAGTGACCTTCCCATTATTCACTCTTTTTTCCAATCATTCATTCATTCACTAACTGCCTGCCAGGCACTCTAAAATATGCTGCTAATTTAACAGATTCAAATATAGTATTATTCTGGAACCACAGTATACATATAATACATGAGTTTATGCTCATTAAATACAAAGTATATTTTTAGATTCCTAAGTGTATGCTCTGAAATCACAAATCCTTTTCTTGATCCACTTTCCTCTTTTGTAATTTATTTATGTACAACTGCATACAAAAAAATGCATTTCTCACGCATATAAAAGGTCACATGCTTCTCCTGAGAAAATTTAATCCAAATTGAAAAAGTGTAAAGCAAATAAAGAAGAAAAATAATAACCCCCAAGTAATCCTTACACACTATGGATCTTAGTACAAAAAATATATAAGGCACATAATAATCCTTCTCCCGTGTCCTGATATACAGTCCTTACAAAACCAATTTGTAAAAAGTTTAAAAATAAAAAGCTTCTTCTAACTGCAACCAATTAGAATGCAATTAGCTACAGTGAATGGTCTATTCCTGATAGTCCAACTGCAGGTTATTCAGTTTATGGATTAACCATACTCCTTGTTCTACCATTTTCTCGTTTTATGCTTCCTTGCTTCTCTTCTTTAGCTTTGTACCTGTTCATTAACATGTGAAGATAAGAGGCTCAAAGAACAGAGTTTTGAGGTAGAACTCAATGAGGCACTTGGATCCCTCATTAGTAGTTCTCACGGGGCTTTAATCACAGAAGAGAGACAGTACAATGAGCTACATTACCTCTCATATATCAAAGTAAAATATCCTCCTTTTCAATAGCTGGGTTGACTGTATATGACATCTTTACCTGGAAACATTCTTGGGGATCATGAATTCCTACCTCCAAACTTTACAGGTGATGAAACTGGAGCCGAGACAAGGTAGGTGACCTGCCCCAGGCCACCCAGTTAGATAACATCACAGTCACGATGAGAAACTAGGATTTGCCAATGCCTCAACCTCTTCTTTTTGATCCTTTCTTCTAATTTTCATCCAGACTCATGTTTTCCCAGTACACTGTATTTCTTCAGCATTACATACTAGTAAGGAATTGAGCAAATTTAACTAAAACAATTCCATTAATAATTACAAAAAAATTAGTTTATTTGAAAACAGTTTTGATTCTACCTTTCCCATTGGTGGGGTAAACCAGTGTTTATCAATCTGTTATATATCAAGTCCTTCCAAATCACTTTAACAAAGAATATGGATTGAACAGATTGTATACCAAAAGTTCACTTTTTCCAAGAGCATTTAGTATAGAGGTAAACAACTTGAATATTTTTGAAATGAGATATGAAATAGAAGAAGGAAGATAGGAAAGAAAAAAGGGAAACAGGGAGGGAGGGAGCAAGGAGATGCTAATGTCATTACTTCAAGGACATAATAGTGTAATAGTATCATTGAAAATTATTTTTATTATAGACTCTTAGTAATTGTCAGGAAATCTTACAATATATACCCATGACCTCTCTGTTTGTATCAATAATAATCTAAAATATACTTTTGAATAGACTGCAAGAGCAAATACCCTAAATTGATACACTCATAAACTATTATTTATATGAATCATCAGCCCCAGAACAAGATTACTTTCCCAAAGCTTGCCCATTGATTTATTTCTGCTCTAAGAGGTATAGCATAAATAATTCAGTATTTAAAAATTGTCTGGGGACATTGGTTGAAGATGGCAGAGTAGAAGGACATGCACTCACTCCCTCTTGCAAGAGCACCGGAATCACAACTAACTGCTGAACAGTCATCAATAGGAAGACACTGGAACTCATTAAAAATGATACCCCACATCCAAAGACAAAGAAGCCGCAATGAGACGGTAGAAGGGGCACAATCACAATAAAATCCAATTCCATAACCACTGGGTGAGTGACTCACAAACTGGAGAACAATTATACCACAGAAGTCCACCCACTGGAATGAAGGTTCGGAGTCCCAAGTCAGGCTTCCTAACCTGGGGGTCCGGCAACAGGAGGAGGAATTCCCAAAGAATCAGACTTTGAAGGCTAGCATGATTTGATTGCAGGGCTTTGACAGGACTGAGGAAAACAGAGAGTCAACTCTTGGAGGGCACACACAAAGTAGTGTGTACATCAGGATCCAGGGGGAAGGAGCAATGACCCCACAGGAGACTGAACTAGACCTACATGCTAGTGTTGGAGGGCCTCCTACAGAGGCAGGGGGCGGGGAAGTACTCCTTGGCATGAGCCCTCCTGGAGTCTGCCATTAATCCCACCAAAGAGCCTGTAGTTTCCATTACTGTGTCGCCTCAGGCCAAACAACCAACAGGGAGGGAACTCAGCCCGACCAATCAGCAGACAAGCAGATTAAAGTTTTACTGAGCTCTGCCCACCAGAGCAGCATCCAGCTCTACCCACCACCAGTCCCTCCCATCAGGAAGCTAGCGCGAGCCTCTTAGATAGCCTCATCCACCAGGGCAGACAGCAGGAGCAAGAGGAACTACAATCCTGCAACCTGTGGAACAAAAACCACATTCACAGAAAGATAGACAAAATGAAAAGGCAGAGGGCTATGTACCAGATGAAGGAACAAGATAAAACCCCCAGAAAAACAATTAAATGAAGTGTAGGTAAGCAACCTTCCAGAAAAAGAATTCAGAATAATGATAGTGAAGATGATCCAGGACCTTGGAAAAAGAAAGAATGGAGGCAAAGATCAAGAAGATGCAAGGAATGTTTAACAAAGACCTAGAAGAATTAAAGAACAAACAGAGATGAGCAATACAATAACTGAAATTTAAAATACAATAGAAGGAATCAATAACTCAGCAGAATAACTGAGGCAGAAGAATGGATAAGTGACTTGGAAGACAGAATGGTGGAATTCACTGTCACAGAACAAAATAAAGAAAGAAGAAGGAAAAGAAATGAAGACAGCTTAAGAGACCTCTGGGAAAACAATAAATGCACCAGCATTCATATGATAGGGGTCCCTGAAGGAGAAGAGAGAGAGAAAGGAACAGAGAAAATATTTGTAGAGATTACAGTTGAAAACTTCTCTAACATGGGAAAGGAAATAGCCACTCAATTCCAGGAAGCACAGAGAGTCCCAAGCAGGATAAACCCAAGGAGAAACACACCAAGACAACTAGTAATCAAATTGACAAAAATTAAAGACAAAGAAAAAATTTTAAAAGCAACAAAGGAAAAATGACAAATAACATACAAGGGAACTCCCATAAGGTTAACAGCTGATTTCTCAGCAGAAACTCTACAAGCCAGAAGGGAGTGGCACAATATATTTAGAGTGATGAAAGGGAAGAAACTACAACCAACATTACTCTACCCAGCAAGGATATCATTCAGATTCAATGGAGAAATCAAAACCTTTACAGACAAGCATAAGCTAAAAGAATTCAGCACCACCAAACCAGTTCCAAATGCTAAAGGAACTTCTCTAACTGGGAAACACAAGAGAAGAAAAGGACCAACAAAAACAAACCCAAAACAATTAAGAAAATGGTCATAGGAATATACGTATCGATAATTACCTTAAACGTAAATGGATTAAATGCTCCAACCAAAAGACACAGGCTTGTTGAGTGGATACAAAACCAAGACCCATATATATGCTGTCTAGTAGAGACCCACTTCAGACCTAGGGACACATACAGACTGAAAGTGAGGGGATGGAAAAAGATATTCCATGCAAATGGAAATCAAAACAAAGCTGGAGTAGCAATACTCATATCAGATAAAATAGACTTTAAAGTAAAGAATGTTACAAGAGACAAGGAAAGACACTAAATAATGATCAAGGGATCAATCCAAGAAGAAGATATAGCAATTATAAATATATATGCACCCAACATAGGAGCACCTCAATACGTATGGCAAATGCTAACAGATATAAAAGAGGAAAACAACAGTAACACAATAATAGTGGGGGATTTTAACACCTCACTTACACCAATGGACAGATCATCCAGACAGAAAATTAATAAGGAAATACAAGCTTTAAATGACACAATAGACCAGATAGATTTAACTGATATTTATACAACATTCCATCCGAACACAGCAGATTACACTTACTTCTCAAGTGCACACAGAATATTCTCCAGGATAGATCACATCTTGGGTCACAAATCAAGCCTCAGTAAATTTAAGAAAACTGAAATCATATCGAGCATCTTTTCTGACCACAACACTATGATATTAGAAATAAATTACAAGGAAAAGACGTAAAAAACACAAACACATGGAGGCTAAACAATACGTTATTAAATAACCAAGAGATCACTGAAGAAATCAAAGAGGAAATTAAAAAATACCTAGAGACAAATGACAATGAAAACACGATGATCCAAAACCTATGGGATGCAACAAAAGCAGTTCTAAGAGGGAATTTTATAGCAATAAATCCTACCTCAAGAAACAAGAAATATCTCAAATAAACAATCTAACTTTACACCTAAAGGAACTAGAGAAAGAAGAACAAACAAAACCCAAAGGTAGTAGAAGGAAAGAAATCATAAAGATCAGAGTAGAAATAAAAGAAACAGAAACAAAGAAAACAAAAGCAAAGATCAATAAAACTAAAAGCTGATTCTTCGAGAAGATAAAAAAAATTGATAAACCTTTAGTCAGACAAATCAAGAAAAAGAGGGAGAGGACTCAAATCAATAAAATTAGAAATGTAAAAGGAGAAGTTACAACAGATGCCACAGAAATACAAAGCATTGTAAGAGACTACTACAAGCAACTCTATGCCAATAAAATGGACAACCTGGAAGAATTGGACAAATTCTTAGAAAGGTATAACCTTCCAAGACTGAACCAGAAAGAAATAGAAAATATGAACAGACCAGTCACAAGTAATGAAATTGAAACTGTGATTAAAAATCTTCCAATAAACAAAAGTCCAGGACCAGATGGCTTCACAGGTGAATTCTATCAAACATTTAGACAAGAGCTAACACCCATGCTTCTCAAACTCTTCCAAGAAAGTGCAGATGAAGGAACACTCCCAAACTCATTCTACAAGGCCACCATCACCGTCATACTAAAACCAAAGATACTACAAAAAAAGTAAACTACAGACCAATATCACTGATGAATATAGATGCAAAAATCCTCAACAAAATACTAACAAACAGAATCCAACAACACATTAAAAGGATCATACACCATGATCAAGTGGGATTTATCCCAGGGATGCAAGGATTCTTCAATATATGCAAATCTGTCAATGTGATATACCATATTAACAAATTGAAGAATAAAAACCATATGATCATCTCAATAGATGCAGAAAAAACCTTTGACAAAATTCAACACCGATTTATGATAAAAACTCTCCAGAAAGTGGGCATAGAGGGCACCTACCTCAACATATTAAAGGCCATATACGACAAACCCACAGCAAACATCATTCTCAATGGTGAAAAACTGAAAGCATTTCCACTAAGTTCAGGAACAAGACAAGGATGTCCACTCTCGCCACTATTATTCAACATAGTTTTGGAAGTCCTAGCCATGGCCATCAGAGAAGAAAAAGAAATAAAAGGAATACAAATTGGAAAAGAAGAAATAAAACTGTCACTGTTTGCAGATGACATGATAGTATACATAAATAATCCTGAAGATGCCACCAGAAAACTACTAGAGCTAATCAATGAATTCAGTAAAGTTTCAGGATACAAAATTAATGCACAGAAATCTGTTGCATTCCTATACACTAACAATGAAAGATCATAAAGAGAAATTAAGGAAACCATCCCATTCACCACTGCAACAAAAAGAATAAAATACCTAGGAATAAACCTACCTAAGGAGGTAAAATACCTGTACTGAGAAAACTATAAGACACTGATGAAAGAAAACAAAGATGACACAAACAGATGGAGAGATATACCATGTTCTTGGACTGGAAGAATCAATATTGCAAAAATGACTATACTACACAAAGTAATCTATAGATTTAGTGCAATCCCTATCAAATTACCAATGGCATTTTTTACAGAACTAGAACAAAAAATAGTAAAATTTGTATGGAGACACAAAAGACCCAGAATAGCCAAAGCAATCTGGAGGGGAAAAAAAAAAAAAGGAGCTGGAGGAATCAGACTCCCTGACTTCAGACTATACTACAAATTACAGTAATCAAGACAATATGGTACTGACACAAAAACAGAAATATAGATCAATGGAACAGGATAGAAAGCTGAGAGATAAACCTACACACCTATGGTCAACTAATCTATGATAAAGGAGGCAAGGATATACAATGGAGAAAAGACTGTCTCTTCAATAAGCGGTGCTGGGAAAACTGGACAGCTACATGTAAAAGAATGAAATCAGAACACTCCTTAACACCATACACAAAAATAAACTCAAAATGGATTAAAGACCTAAACGTAAGACTGGACACTATAAAACTCGTAGAGGAAAGAAGATATACAGATTGCCAACAAACACATGAAAGAAGGCTCAACATCACTAATCATTAGAGAAATGCAAATCAAAACTACAGTGAGGTATCACCTCACACTGGTTAGAATGGGCATGATTAGAAAATCTACAAACAACAAATGCTGGAGAGGGTGTGGAGAAAAGGGAACCCTCTCGCACTGTTGGTGGGAATGTTAATTGATACAGCCACTATGGAGAACAGTATGCAAGTTCCTTAAAAAATTAAAAATAGAACTACCATATGACCCAGCAATCCTACTACTAGGCATATACCCAGAGAAAACCAAAATTGAAAAAGACACATGCACCCCAATGTTCACTGCAGCACTATTTACAATAGCCAGGTCATGGAAGCAACCTAAATGCCCATCAACAGACGAATGGATAAAGAAGATGTGGTACATATATACAATGGAATATTACTCAGCCATAAAAAGGAATGAAATTGGGTCATTTGTAGAGATGTGGATGGACCTTGAGACTGTCATACTAAGTTCAGTTAGTGAACTAAGTCAGAAACAGAAAAACAAATATCGTATATTAACGCATATATATGGAATCTAAAAAAATAGTACAGATGAGCCAGTTTGCAAGGCAGAAATAGAGACACAGATGTAGAGAACAAATGTATGGACACCAAGCGGGGAAAGGGGTGGGGGGTGGGGGTGGGATGAATTGGGAGATTGGGATTGACATGTATACACTAATATGTATAAAATAGATAACTAATGAGAACCTGCTGTATAAAAAAATAAAATAAAATAAATTTTTAATTGCAAAATTCAAGGAAGATAAATGGTTATGATAATTTAATGCAATTAGTGTTTAGAACTATATAATCAAATATATACTACATTCATGTATTATCTAGGGCTTTGATGGTAATACTTTTCAAAACATTTTGCTTCTCTCATCCTCAATCTGCCTTTATTTGTTCATTTTAAGACTGGATTATTCAATTCATTTAGATCTATAATTTCCCTAAATGTTTACTTTTAAAATCTCTAAACTTTTCTTCAGTTGTCACTTTAATTAACAAACATTTCTTCAAACATCATGCCAGTAAAAATTAAAGCAATTCTTTTTATATATCTTAAAAATATGAATAAAAATTGGAACAAAAGATATGCTTCATTTCTTATGGATAATGGTAAGTTAATTGTATTTTCTAAAATTAAACTTTAATATCTGATGAGAAGCCAAAGGACATTTCATGCACTTTTAAAAAATATTTTTCGTATAAATGTGTTTGTAGAGTTGCTTTTAAAGATGAGCCATTCTGTTTGTTAAGCAAATTTGTTTTTCTTTATTTATTAAGCTATCTGAAAACATGCATATAAGCTAGCTAGTCATTTTTAATAAAAAGAAAAATAAGTGGAGAAATGATTATAATAACACTATAAGAGTTATGATTTTTTAAAATAGAATTAAATGTCTTCATACTTGAATTTAGTCTCTGTAGACAAAATTTCAGAGAGTAGTATTTACATAGTTTATTGAGTTATATTGCTGGGCGTATTCATATTACTTTTTTTTTTTTTTATTCAACTGTGGCATGCATAAGAGAGGCAACAACAACAAAAAAGTTAATATAAGTACTTACCAATCCCCAACCACTCTGCTGAGAGCTTTTTACTTGTATATTTTCACAATTCTATGAGGTAGCTGTTTTTATTATCATCATGTTTCAGAAGAAGAAACAGGTTTACAAGTTAAACAACTTGCCCCACAGCTCATATTTAATAAGCAGCTAAGCTGAAATTTGAAGCAAGTTCTGGCTCTGAGCTCCTTCCACTGATAACAGGCACTTTGTCACTTGGCAACACAATACGTAAGTTTACTTCCAGAGTAACTTTATAAAATCTATCTAAAGGTCAAAATTCTTCAGACTTGTGTACCCATGCAAGAAAACAGAAAAGGTCATTCTCTGGATAACTGAAGAAAAAGCTTCTTTCAACCTAAATTGACTAGCCTAGTTGATAAGAATTTCCATATTATTAACTCGGTTGTCCTCTTTGCAACATAATCTTTGAAATGAAGAACTGGATTGGGGAAGAGGATTTTCGGTGCATGATGCTATGAAAAATGGATTGAATTGATTGATTCAATGAAGTAATTTTTAAATTAATTAAATTGAATATTTGGAGTTAAGTGGTCAAAAATAAAATTGTAATCAGTATTTTTCTGATTCTCATCAATAGCCTTCAACCCCACACCCATTCTAATTCTGGGTATCTTTCACAATTTTCATCTTTACCAATCATCAAAAATCTCTCCCTCTCTCTCAAAACCTCCATCCTTCTTTTGCATTTCTCTGTGTTAATTTGTAATCACTTTTTGTAAGCTAGGGGAAACAGCCAATTCTCTATCAAATGCTTTACACTTTAGATAACCAACTATTCTGCACTAAAATAATTAAAAATAAGAGGTGTAAGAGGGAGGAGAGAGGAGGTCACACATTATGGGGACACAGACCAGATAACATCAACTTGGCATATAAAGACCAACAAAGAACTTCCAGGCGAATGCCTACCATAGAATTTTCACTCTTTCATTGCCGTAGCAGGATTCCCAACCTTCAGTAAAATCTACATACAAACACGTTGTAAAAGAAAAGGGTTTTGATGTAAATTTTGTAAAATGCCGAGTCCCATTTTGGGTCAACAAGAACCCCCAGACCATGAGACATAATGGTGGAGGGACCCTGGATGAAACCACTCGTGGAGAGAAGAGCCAGAGAGGAGATGAGAAGGGAAACCCAAAGGAATTCTACAAAATCTGAGAAATAGCCTTGCCCTTTCTGTTTTCTCTGGGGAAAAAAAAAAAAAAAAAAAGAGTAAATAAATTTCATCTAGATGTTAAGGGACAAGATATCCCCAAGAGCACTTTGGGGCTACCATTTCTTTCAGGAATAATTTATCCTAAAATAAATGAATTACTGAGTCTTTAGAAAAAGACAAAATAGAACACTAAGAGCTTTATGTTTTGAGAAGCAAAGATTGTCAAATAATAACAAAAAGAGTTGTTCTAAATATGTACGTGTCACTGGCAAAGCCCATTAACAATTCCAGGGAAATAAAAATAGAGTCTGGGTAATAAAATAAAGTCTAACCTTTTTTTTTTTTTTGTCCTTTGTGCTTAGAGTAGCGTCACTTGCTCATAGGGGGCCGCTTGCACAGGCCTGAAACCGGCCCTTCCGGCCAGAGTTCCTGACGCGAAATAGCTGCGCCGACACCTCAGCACTGCAGGCGGTGCGCAGAAGCTCCGAGAACAACACCTCGATTCAAGATGGTGCTGACAGGGCATGCGTGGAGACGCTGCCACGGCGCTGCGATCTGGAGCATGAGCAGTGGGGCTGCGCCCTCGGGAGTAACTCCGCCCCCTCCGGCTGACTGCGGAGAACCCGGGAACGCAGCCGCCTTTTGGTGAGAGCGTGGGCTCTAGCGAGCCCACACTTCTCCATTTTCTTCTGATCAGAGAAGAAAGCTTTCCTTTGCTTCTGAGCCAAACTCAGTCACGTTCTGGTGGCTCAGAGGACACACAAGCAGAAGGACCTTTGTTGGGGACCAGCTCTGGAGGATCGATAACACGTGCTCTGTGTCAGATTGAACCCTTAATAAGACAAAATAATCTTTAGAAAACCGTTTCAGGCTATTTCTTCCTGCTAAGTGTTTGGACAAACATTTTTCTCTTTTTTATTTAATACATTTCAAAGTGAAGATTGTTCAGAGGACCTGGTTTATTATTTTGAGTTTTTCATCTAGATCAGGAAACTTCATGCTTGATGAGGAATATTCATCTCTTTGCTTTCTCTCCACAGCCATTTACTATCTAACTATCACAAACACACATACCTGTTAATTTTTCATCAGAAACTACTCCAGGGCACAAAGTGTAGCTGAGACCCGGGAGCTGTTAGATTCCCTCTACACAAAGCTGGTGGCTGTAAAAATGACCAGAGTGAACTGCGGGCCAAGGGTATGTGAAGTGGGGCACAAGTAGAGTCAAATACAACCCAGCCCTGTGTCACTCAGGTCCACTCAGACTTCCCATTAAAACTAGTCTGGCTAGTTTGTGTTGATGCTGTCTTGTGGGCGTTACCATAAGACACAAAGACCTACACATTTTGTACCCATTCCCACTTATCCATCAATATGCCTTTCTCCCAGATGTCCTAATCTACAATTTTCCAGTTTTTGCCCTTTCAGATCCCTGACCAATTAGCCAAGCTATTCACCACTGCCCAAGAGTCCATATACATCCCACAGTTCCATAAAATGTGGATAATCCAGGGCACTGCCTACAGTTTTGTCCACTGGGAGGATTTCCCTCCATTACTGTCCTTCGAGGCCCTCCTGAAGTGGTTCTGTGGGATGGCAGCAATCCATCTATGGCTAGCACCAAGGTAGTGAGCCAGGAGGCTCTCAGCTCAAAGTCACCTGCATTCCTTGTCACTGTGCTCCTTCCATGTTAACCAGCAACAGCACATGGAGTCCTTCCCAGGCATGGAATTTCACCAGCTTCTTCTTCTGCACATCTCTCCCATTTTCAGGCAGAGAAAATTCTCTCCTTTTAAGGGCTCATATGATTAGAATAAGCCTACCTGTGTGGTCCAGGATAATCCTCCTATTTTAAGGTCTGTAACCTTAATTCCATCTGTATAATCACCTTTTGCCACATAACACAGTCACAGTTTCTAGGGATAAGGGAATAGATACCTCGGGCAGGGAGGCCTACACTACCTACCACAGGGACTACTCTAGTGGCTTTGGATAAGAAGCAGAGTGGGATATTCAGGTGTACTGTAGAGATGGTAAGCAGAGCCACATAGGCTGGAAGCTTGGGAGTCCCCTGTGACGGCCCCTGTTTTCCCAGTGGTGTGGGAAGAAAGAGCTAAGTTTGGAGGTGCTGGAGGTTTGAGAAGAAAGAATGTGTGAAATAAGAGTGGGGAAATGTGTCACTTACAGGCAAAATGAAGGATTTAGCTGATGTTCATGGGCAAGAATTTAAAGAGCAACTAGTAGGCCCAGTGGCTGTTGAGCCTGAGAGCAGTAGAATTGAAAAGAGAGGACAAAATAACAAGAGAGATCATAGGTTTGATGACTTAATGAAAATGTAGGCAAAGGGAAAGGAAGAAATCCTATTTAGGGCATAGGTAGCATTTGATAAAAATAAGACACGTTTCAGAGAAATAAGGAAGTTGGAAGCTCAGGAGAACTAATTTGGTGGAGGCAAAGGGAGTTAATAAATTCAATATTTGACAGTTTGTGTTTGGTGGAGCAGTGGGGCACTTGTCAGCCAAGAAGAGACGTAGACTGGAAGACTGAGAGAGTGATGGGGCCCAGACATACAAAGTGGGAAATCTTTGAGGACCTAAAAGTTGTAGCTGTGAGAACAGCTACATTTTCTAATCATCTAATCATAGGATTGCTATAATGTTAATAGATAATGTTCTATAGATAATAGATAATTTTAATAGATAATGTCCTATCCATAGCACCTTGCAGACAGTAAGTATTCAATAAATATTAACTCTACGTAATTTTTATTATTATTATAAAATGGTAGTGCTAGAATGCAAAACCAGTTCTTTCTGACTCCAAATGCTGTTTCTCACCTAAATGCTACACTTAGGCTAAGGATAAACAAGCTATAGAACCCGTTTCACAAAGATCATCCCTCTTCTGTTTGTCTTTTATTTTACTTTTAACAAAACCTTTGTTTGAAGGGCAATAGACATTCAAGATATTACTGGTAATACCAAAGGGACTAATTAAAATGCTATAAACTCAATCAATACTCTATTATTTATGGATATATAGATATATACATAAAGGTGTATGTAATTACATATGTTAATAAGTTGAAATAATCAAATATCATTTCTAACCCCAATGTATTTTGTGCTCTCGTTATAGCCTTTGGCATGAAAATATTAGCAATGTCTCGATTTGACATATTTGAGAGTCTCAGATCTTCGTTGCAAAAGCCATTTCAATTTTTTCTCAGGAACCACATGAGGTACATTAGCAGGCAATGCACCGACTGGAGGATACATCAAATTGTGCTTTCTGTGGTCTTCTTGAGAAGTGTCATGAGCAGCCAAACATTTTTTATTTTGCATGTCTCTGGCTAGGTACTAACCACTGAGCCATTATTCAGAAAAGACATGAAATTGCAAATTTGTGATGCCCAAGCCAGCTGTAACATCACAACTCAAACCACCTGAGTTTGAGCAGCTTTGGCTTCTTCCCCACAGGGTGTGCCAGCTCGCTCCTATCAAGACAGCCAGCACCCTTCTCCATGGTCTGCTGCCATTCCACTCACTGGACCTTCTCTGCTTCTAAGAAGATGCCCACCCGTCCAGAACTTCATAAACAACCCCGTCAGCTTCCATGCTCATGTGTCTTTTCCCTTGGCCCTGATAGAGGTAGAGGCTTGCCTGATTTCCCTGACATACATCTTTTGGTTTAACATGGAGGTATTGTTTCAAACTTGCTAATGTATGTGAAACACATGGAGTTCCATACATTTTCCAAACAGATTATGAATCGCTTCATCTTGGTAAATTCACAAAGAAACCGTGTTGCAGCACGTATGTGCTTGTATGTCTATTTTTTTCCCAAATACTAACCCACCTGGATTTAATGAATTTCCACTTTTGCCTTAGTTTTATATACTAATATTAAAAATATCTTAATGACCCATCCATAAACATCTCAGAGCCTGTGTGTGCATAGTTTTCCATAGAGTGTTACCAGGTGATGGGCACACCTGGGCAGGAGGAAGCAAGCCCTCTGAGGCAACTCCCTTCTTAAGTGAGTTCTAGAAGATGCTGTCACTCCTTTGTGCACATTTTAGAGACTTCCTTCATTTCATCAGGTCAAGAATTTACACTGTTAATGAGGGAGTCTGTTTCATCGTTTTTCTCTGCGAATGATGATGAGGATGTGATGATAATGACAATGAAGAGAGAATTGTCTAAATGAGCAGCCCCATCACTTCAATATTTTAAAATCTCACAATACTATTAATTTTTTGTTTTCTAAGAAGTAACGTTTTCATTTCCCTGGAGTGTGTGTGTTTGTGTGTGTGTGGTGTGTGTGGTGTGTGTGGTGTGTGTGATCCTAACCTCTACTCTTCCAGTACTCTCATATTTCTTTATCTCCCAACCCATACAAACCTACTTTCCAGATAAAACTAAAGTCATAGGGATTAAAGCGAAAATGCAAGTTAGAATCCACATTTTACCAAATGCATAGTGATTACAGCATATGTTTTAATGCTTTGTGGTTTAAAAAGCAATAAAATATAATACCTTGTTTATGCCTGACAGCCACCCTCTGAGTAGGGCACTATCTCCATTTTTCAGCTGAGGAAACTGAAGCTCGTGAGGATAAGAAGCTTGCTCAGCATTACCTACAAGGAATTAGATAGAACAGTATGTAACTTGACAATACTTAACCACTTTTGACCTACAGTGTGTTGTTTTCTTAACATCTTTATTGGAGTATAATTACTGTACAGTGGTGTGTTAGTTTCTGCTTTATAACAAAGTGAACCAGCTATACGTATACATATATCCCCATATCTCCTCCCTCTTGCGTCTCCCTCCCACCCTCCCTATCCCACCCCTCTAGGTGGTCACAAAGCACCAAGCTGATCTCCCTGTGCTATGTGGCTGCTTCCCACTAGCTATCTGTTTTACATTTGGTAGTGTATATATGTCATGCCACTCTCTCACTTCGTCCCAGCTTACCCCTCCCCCTCCCCATGTCCTCAAGTCCATTCTCTACATCCGCATCTTTATTCCTGTCCTGCCCCTAGGTTCTTCAGAACCATTTTTTTATTAAGATTCCATAGATATGGATTTTTGAAATAGGATTCCATAAAGTATTTGTTTTTCTCTTTCTGACTTACTTCACTCTGTATGACAGTCTCTAGGTGCATCCTCACTACAAATAACTCAATTTCATTTCTTTTTATGGCT
>NW_006793664.1:2791359-2800095 GCF_000442215.2 Lipotes vexillifer | reverse complement strand
GTACATGACTCTTTTTGAATGATGGTTTTCTCAGGGTATATGCCCAGTAGTGGGATTGCTGGGTCATATGGTAGTTCTATTTTTAGTTTTTTAAGGAACCTCCATACTGTTCTCCATAGTGGCTGTATCAATTTACATTCCTACCAACAGTGCAAGAGGGTTCCCTTTTCTCCACACCCTCTCCAGCATTTATTAGAGGAAAATATAGGCAGAACACTCTATGACATAAATCACAGCAAGATCCTTTTTGACCCGCCTCCTAGAGAAATGGAAATAAAAACAAAAATAAGCAAATGGGACCTAATGAAACTTAAAAGCTTTTGCACAGCAAAGGAAACTATAAACAAGACAAAAAGACAACCCTCAGAATGGGAGAAAATATTTGCAAATGAAGCAACAGACTAACCTCCAAACAGATTAACCTCCAAAATTTACAAGCAGCTCATGCAACTCAATATCAAAAAAACAAACAACCCAATCCAAAAATGGGCAGAAGACCTAAATAGACATTCCTCCAAAGAAGATATACAGAGTGCCAACAAACACATGAAAGAATGCTCAACATCACTAATCATTAGAGAAAACTACAATTAGGTATCACCTCACACCAGTCAGAATGGCCATCATCAAAAAATCTACAAACAATAAATGCTGACCTACAGTTTTACTTGGTTCAGACTAATAAGTGAGAGCTAGGACTCCAGTCCAGAGCTCTTCTTCACATACCCCGATGCCTGGATTCTTAGTCTATGTGATTTTTTAATGCTATAATAATGGAAATGGTTAGATCATTTCTGTAAAGCACTTGAAAATAATATTGCTGGCAACTTGTTACCTGCCTCAGCCCTAAGATGAACTTGATTACATGGCCATAAGTTAAGAAGCTCTACACACTCTCCAGGATAAGCAGTAAGTAAAAAGGAGGTAAAATATCATACAAGTGTGTAGGTTTCACAAAAAAGCACAAAATTATGAGATTACATATGATGGAAACAAATTACATGACTTACTGTTTCATAGGAATAACGACTAAACAAACAATGAGATTTAAGCCACTAGAACTGTGAGTGGAATATTTGTAATGTGTAGGAGAGGTGGTTGCTGAGTTTCTAAAAATTGGGTTTATTAATTCCTGTTTTGTGGGTCTTCCAATATCTACTAGTTACACCTTTAGTAGTAAACAGTAGTAAAAAAAAGTTATTTTTACTTAAATTCCTAAGATATTCCATTGCTCTATGATTGTTACTTATAGTCCTTGTTTATTCATGTACTAACTTGGAAAACGGGTACATACACAAACTGGAAAAAGTATAAAAATTTGTAAATGAGGAGCATAAATATGTTGAGGCACACAAAGTATACTGTTAATAATACAGCCTGGGTTAGAGTGATAATGGTTCAATTTCAGCTCAAGTTATACCACCACCATTTCTCGAAGGCAAGAACTATATCTTATATAGATGTTGCAAGGTAATGGCTTTAAGTAAAACACTACACCATAGTAATAGACTATATTATTTCAAATGAATAAAAAAAGGAGCATCTATAACTCTTTTAAAATAAACAATTTAAATTATTAGCTCTAACAATGAATAAAGAAGTTAAAACTCAGTGAAATTCTAAGATTAGTTTTACTCAGTGGAATTCTAAAATCTCATTTCACTGATTTTAAACATTGAAAACAAAGTTAGAAACTAGCTAGACTATCCTCACTCCCATTTTGCAAAGGACATGGCTGACCACTAGAACACAAATCCAGAGATTTTTTTATCAGTTTAAAAGTTTATCGCATACTCTGAACTCAGTCCCTACCTCCAGCTTTCCTGCATCATCAACTTCTACCACCATCAAATCTTGTATCAATTAAATAGATAGTAATGATCAAAACTGAGTGTTTACAGCTCACTTGCTCACTTTTTCCCCCTCCCTCCTTGGCCTAAAGACAGAAGGACAGAGAACCTTGGGACAAGACTTCTCTATCTCATAATATCTCAGCAAGAGTTCTAGATGAAATACTAGAAATACTACCACTACCCTTATGAATGGATAGTTGGGCTTGGGGAAAAAATGAGGAAATTCCTGTAGGATCAGAAATGAAGTTAAAACAACAGTCCTAGGAAGTAAATAAGCAATTAAGCCAACAGTTGACCTTGGTGCATCTACCAGTTTCAGATGACCTTGAACCTTGAACTTTGGTTTGATTCTGATACAGGGTCAGAGATCCCTGCCTAAAACCAGAACCCAGTAAGGCTATAGCATCAATGATAGGGTGAACAGGGGATAGATAGAAAGCCACTTTGAGAGGCAGACAAAAATTGATCCATAAGACAAATTGCAAAGAAATATTATAACACAAACTACGTTTTCTAACCGTAATTCAATACAGATAGACACTAGCAACAGTAACAAAAAGGACTGAAAATCCCAGGCATTTGGGAATTGAGGACTGATACAGTTTCATCTGAATGACTGCTCCCACTTCATGAGAATAAAGTTTGCTAAATTCCTCACCTAAAATTCAATTGCATTAATTAGCCCGTAAATCTGTTATGAAGTTATCGTGTAGCATGAGCATAATACTGGCTCTGTATGTTCTAATGATTCTTTATGTGAGGACTCATTTGTTTAATACATACAAATATTTTTCAAAGCAAAATGTAAATTAGTATTTTCAGCCAGGAGTCTTGACGTTTTTAGAAAAGAGCGGGAACAGCCATCTAACATTAAATAAAGGTGGTTCTTCTATTTCATTCACTCACACACCTTACTCTTCCTGTTATTATAAGTAATTTTCTCCAAGTTATTCATAGAAGTTTCTCTGATGTTCTCTGTAAATTGTCTTACCACCACTGACCTTCTTGAAAGATTACATTTCATACTCTACTCAACAGACAAGACTCCCACCTTTAAACACTGTAAAGTGAAGTTATTATCTTCTGAAAACAAATCCACCTTTTTTCATTTCAACAGTTATTCATCCCTCTCTCAGTGAGGTCATTTATATTCATTCATTCATTTACTACACAAATATTTCATGATACAAACTATGTGTTGTGTATCTCCAGCCATTAAGGATACAGTGATGAAAAGACACATATATTCCTAGCTATTATAGAGCTTACTTTGTAGCAAAGACACATTATACATAATATGCATTAAGTAAATATTTATTTAATTAATTAAACTTGATAAATCTGTTCATAAAATTGACTTCTTGTCAAGGAAAATTACAGTATAGAAAAATGGCACATGCATTTTATCAAAGTTTGCCAAAAATCTGTATTTACAGAGAACTAACAAATTGCCTTTGTGTAGAAATAACTGACAGCCTTTTGATTTCATAATATGTAATCACAGAATAAAGCTGGAAACCTTTGATTGCTCAGCACAAATGGAGAAAAGTCTTACTTTATAGAATATACATTACAACAGCCTTTTGAAATATAATCAGCTAACTTTAAAGATGAAGTGCTCAGAGAAACAAATGACCCAATTCTATTTAAAAATGTATTGTGCCCTTGTGACAGTTGTTATATGGTTGTGTAAGTCCCCAGAGAAAAAACTATGAGAGTTTTCCTTCACTCCCACCAAGAGAAAATTCAATTCATACATACCGGTTATTCAACTATGACCTATTTGTATAGCATCAAGATATTCAATTCACAAACGTGCCCGCTTGTTGGACCTGTTGGTTGGAGCCAATCTTCTAAAACTTGAAGAGGGGAATCCTCTGGGGCTTTATGCAGTAGGGAGGGAGACAGAATCTAATCCTTCACAGCACACTGCCTGCCTGCCAAAGCTCTCCAGCAATTCAGGAGTGCAGACGGTGGAACCCAGCCCCGTCTGGGGAGGTTGTCTGATGACAGAACATCCTAGGAGCTGTCGCTTCAGCTCCATCCGTGGCACCCAGTCACTTTATGAGAGATGCAGATGTGCATCAAGAGTTGCATCTAACGTGACTACAGTGCATCCCCCCCACCATGAGAGAGGGAGATGAAAAATGCTTTGCTTTTCCACAGCAATATATGCAAATGATTTATCTTATTTTTAGATTGCAATATGTTGCCTCATATGTCAAATGTACATTAAAGAGGAATTAGCTTAAATGTCAGCATTATATGATTCACTACTTAGCATTGCAGACACAGAAGCAAAAATAATGAATCCAAGTGTCAGTGTACAACAATCTGAAAAGTTTCAATAACAATATACTTTTCTTCCTGCTGTGGATTTGAAATAAGACTTTTTGTCTTAATTCCTACCCAGGAGACAGTACCTACAAAATCAAAAAACAAAAGACAGTCAGAGTCAATAAACTAAGGCCCATAAGCCAAATCTGGCCTGCCACATGCTTTTGTATATAAAGTTTTATTGGAACACAGCCATATCCATTCATTTACATATTGTAGATGCTCTCAGGCTATAATGGTAGAGTTGAATAGTTGCAGCAGAAACCATACAGCCCGCAAAACCTAAAATATGTACCATCTGGCCCTTAACAGAAAAAGTTTCCCAACTCCATGTTTATGAAGTGTGCATCACTCTAGAAGGTGTGTCCTTTGCACAGATGCCCAAGTACTGCACAGAGAGAGGACTATGGAGATGTGCATGGAGCCTCCTTGAGTATTCAGCAGAGTGTACTGATCAGTGCCCAAACCACCCAAGATAAGGGTAAAAATCATTAAAAGGATTAGAAGGAGCAGTGCCAGGCCACCACACAGAGGCAGAAATAGTTCCTTTTCCTATCAGCCATCCTGGAAAACATCATAATCCCAAAGCATTGGTTAGAATACTCAAAGGGTGTTGCCTTAATAGGAAAAGAATTTTTTTTAATACACTGAATGAAATTAACAACATACTATCCATTGCAGAAGAAAAGATTAGTGAAGAAAAAGAAGCAAAAATTATTGAAAAATAAAACCCAAGAAGAAAAAATAATTAAGTGAAAAATCACCAGTGAACTGTGGTACAAAATCAAAAAGCCTAATATACATTTCACTGGAGTCCTTAAAAAATAGGAAAGGAAGGGCTTCCCTGGTGGCGCAGTGGTTGGGAGTCCGCCTGCTGATGCAGGGGACACGGGTTCGTGCCCCAGTCCGGGAGGATTCCACATGCCGCGGAGCGGCTGAGCCCATGAGCCATGGCCGCTGAGCCTGCGCGTCCGAAGCCTGTGCTCCGCAACGGAAGAGGCCACAGCAGTGAGAGGCCCGCGTACTGCAAAAAAAAAAAAAAAAAAAGAAAGGAAGAAACCAAAAATATTTGACAAAACAATGGCCAAATATTTCCAAATTTGATTGAAACTATAAAACCACGGATTCAAGAAGTTCAACAAACACCAAGCTCAAGAAACACAAACTAAACCAACGTCATCTATTTTCACTATTTCTATTCAACATTGAACTAGGAGTTCTACCCAGTGCAATAATACAGAAATAAAATGCATCCAGATTGGAAAGGAAGAAGCAAAACTGTCCACATTCACAACTGACAAAATTATCTATGTAGAAAATTAAAAAGAATCTACAAAAAAGCTACCAGAGCTAATAAATGATTTTAGCATGGTTGCAGGATACAAGATCAATATAGAAAAATCAACTTTATTTCTGTACACTAGTGATGGACAATTGGAAACTGAAGTTTAACAAGCAATGCTATTAACAATAGCATCAAAAAGATGAAATACATAGGGACAAATACCTATACTACAAAAAACTACAAAACACTGCTGAGAGAAATTAAAGAAAACCTAAGTAACAAGACAAATGTACTATTTTATGGGTTATAAAAGACTCAATATTGTTAAGATTTGAAGTATCCCCAAATAGAGCTATAGATTTAATATAATCTGAAAAAAATCCCAGTAGGCATTTTTGTAGACACTTACAAACTGATGCAAAACTTTATATAAAATTCAGAAGACCTAGAATAATCAAAACAACTTTGAAAAAAAAAGAAAACTGGAGGGTTTACATTACCTTAATATCAAGACTTATTAGAAACGATAGTTACCAAGATACTGTGTTACTGGCATCAAGATAGATAAAGAGACCAATGGAACAGAATAGAACACATAGTTTCCCCCACTGCCAACATCATCCATTGTCTAGTAGCTGTGTGGTAGCAATTTGATTTTGAACTCAGAAGGTAAGGATACTACTCTCTCAAAACACTTTGCCTCACCAATGTCTCTTTTAATAAACAATTATTAAATAATATTAATTTACTACACATCCTGAAATATTCTAGCCTCTCAACTGATAGAAGACAATTTCAAATTTCAACATTTATAACTCAAGCATACTTCTTGGAAATTTATCATGACATAAAATTTTACATTTAGCAGTATATTAGAAATAAATTCTAAAATTGCTAAAAAAAATTGTAGCTATTTAGAAAAGGATGGCTTTCTTATGAGGCAACAAGTTAATTTTCTTTCCTTATAAGATAATAACTAGTAAAACACAACTGGATATCCATGTGCAAAAGAATGAGTTGGACCCCTACCTCATACCATATATATAAATTAACTCAAAATGGACCTAACCTAAATATAAGAGTTAAAACTATAAGATCCTTAAAAGAAAACTTAGATGTAACTATACATGACTTTAGACTTGGCAATGGATTCTTTGATATGACACAATCTCAAGCCTACTTCGTAGAAATATTTATCACAATCTAAACGTCCTACATGTAACAAGGCGCTAGAAAGAAATTTGCTGATATTTATAGCTATTTGGTAAAGAAACAGCTCTCTTATGAAGCAAAAGAGTTTTTTTTTCTTTCCCCAAAACATACTTTTCCTATAAAAAATTAGTAAAACAATTCAGAACTTTGTACTATATTCCATGACCTTTGAGTGGCTGAAGGTTTCGAACTAGAAGATTAACACCTCCCTCTTCTCGCAATCTGCCACATCAGTTGTAGAAAAACAAACTGTTGAAATGTTGAGTCAAGCAAGTAGTTGTTTCCAAAATTATAGGAAGTTTGCAAACCACCCCATGTGTTTGCAAACTGTGTTTGCAGTTTATTTAAACTGAAATTAAATGAAATTTTCTAAAACTCAAGTAGCCTTGCCATATTGTCTGTCCTTATGGATCTCCAAACTTTTCGTTAGTTTAGAATTTTACAAAAGAACAAAAATTGTTTTGTCTATTTCACAAGGAAAAAGAAAAAAAGAGAGAGAATGAAAACAAAATCTTTAATTACCACTTTTTAGAGTTCTTAAGTAGATACAAAATCTTTCGAAAGACAGCTTCTTTCCCATCCAATTCTATGGTTACAATCTGTGTCCAGACCCAGCAATATTTTACTTACATTATCACAACCTCCTGGAATACAAGGCCTCTGACTGCTTTGGATAGAGAACTAAACCCTAGAAAACATTACATGAGGATGTCTTATCAACTCACAGATTAAATCAAAGATGCCTAACAGAATCCTCAATCTCTTTCACATTTAGTTTATTCCAAAACTCTTTTAATCCTAAACAACCTTGCTGGACAGGGCTATCTCTGGCAATTGGTCTACTGTTATAGTCTCAATAGCACCGAAAATACTGCATTGCTCATAATAAATACTGGATACATTTATATTAAATAAACATGTAAGTGCACAAACAAGTTAATATATTTTGTGATACATGAGATAAACACAGAGCTGGAAGAGTATAGATATAGTTCTGGAAGATGATGGATTCAGATGTAAACATGAATACAGCTACCACTACAGATGCTAAATGTACAAATGTTACAGATACAGATCACAATTTATATTTGTTCCTTACATTGGAAGGAAATTTTGAGATCTCAAAGTCAACTTTCCATAGAAAGTAGGAATTCCTTCTTCATATCCCTAACTTTGGCTTGAACACATCCAATGACAGAGCGTGTGTATATCAAAATGACTGTTCCTTTGTGGGACAACTGAAATTTATAGAAAGTTAATCATTTATACTTAGGTTAAAAGCTGCTTCATATTTTCTATCTATTAGCCTTAGATCAATCATCTGAAGCTAAAATGTCTGTTCTTTTATAGGTGGAGGAAGGAAAAGGCAGTCTAGGAGAAAGAAAAGTATAAAAAAAGAGCGTGTTGTGCAGTGAAATAACCACTGGGTAAACTAATGATTAATAGGTTATGCACTAATTTGAGAAGGTGCTTTCTGAGAATAATGACAAGAAGGATATGTTTCATTAAGCTGGATGTGCCACTTTCTGGGCTCAGGATCTCACCTATAAAATAAAATGATTTAATTCGTCAAGGGTTATGAGCTCAAACGCTATCAAGAGGCAGAGAGGAAACATCAATGAACAAAACATAATAGGAAGATTTGGGGACTGTGTTGAACTTCAAAATACTGCCCCTCTAATGACATTCATATTCAATTTAAAAATCATCCTACTGAGAGCCCAAGTAGACACATCTACACCATCTGGCTCTCAGCCTGCTAGTTTTCTCCCTTGAACTGGAGGACTCTTCAACCCAGTTATCAGGTTCTTTCCACTTATAACCTCTACAGTTTTACAGTTAACTGACCCCTCACAATACTGGTCTTCTCTGAGCATCCTACTGTTTGCAGTTTACCTGCACTTGTGCTGGTTTTCGGAGGCATGGTGAAATTTGTATGTTATCTGTTCGTTTTTGCTTTTGTGCATTTCACCACTCTGACTCACTTCTAAGGGCATGTTATTCCCACCTTCTAGAAATTCATTCCCACTATCATATAAAAAACATTCC
>NW_006793664.1:2760094-2791349 GCF_000442215.2 Lipotes vexillifer | reverse complement strand
ATTCCTGCTTTTCTAAGAATATCTGTGTTTTGACAAGGAGTCCTAGGAAGACTCCACTTAACACAAAGGTATAAAATCAGAATCATGATAATCCAGGCAAGACCCATAACAGCAGAGCGGGATGAATGTTTGGGGGGAAGGGTTTCAGTGTCCTGTAAACCCCACTGAGTATGTGGTTTTCCAGGTTTTTTAAATTGTTACCAAATTAAAAAATGAGACATAAAATTGTCCTGCTGGTCTCAAGCCTTTGATTAAGATGTAAGTATCTGCCAAAGTATCTGTGACTATTTTTGTACTTATTAGTCAAAAATAGTTGTGGAGTATTATAATAACTCTGGACTTTAGGGAATTAAAAGAGACAAGGCCCTTCTCTGCCCCTTGGCAGACTGACCTTTTGCAAAAGACTTAATTTATTGGACACTAGTTACCTAATCCACAAAATAGATTGACGCACATCTTGCTTAATTCATAGACTTGCTGTGAGAATACAAATTGAGATACCATATTTCCTTTGTAAAATATAGAGAATTATTTAATGCAACATGTAATTAAAATTAATTTACTTGACCTCTGCTTCTGAGATGTAGTAGGTTGGAGAGGCCAATGCTTCTACTGCAAAAATAGAAAAAGAGAGATATATTGTCTTTAATGTTCATGACAATATCAGAGAGCTGTGAAAACAACAAAGAGTAAACCAACTAAAATTCCAGGAAGACAAAAATATTATAAAAGTATCTTGTGATAGTCTGGCATTTGCTGTTCTAAGTTCAGGCTAAGTATAGGATAGGATCGGTCCCAATTAGAGATCATTATCATGGAAAATAGAAACCAGAAAAGCATTTAGTAGTTGGACAATGCTAGATGACAAATTGGAAACTTGAGGAGACACAGATACACTGATGTTTTACCTCCCGGGACATTTGTTGAGCTCTGAGGCTATGCAGACTGTTGTGGAGCTAGGCGTAAACTCTGAAGAGGCAGATGAGATTTCCTGCAGTTTCTTAGAGCTTAGGAAGCACACATGCCAGGGGAGAGAACCGTCTAAAGCACATGGTCAGTCTTTCCCTTAAGACTTTTGCAATTTCTTGAAGTTGCCTGGGAAAGGTGGCTTGGGAACTGGACTGGGAAATTTGAAAGCATAGAGCTGGGTCTCTTACAGTCTTTTAGAACTGACTGAAGAGAGAAGTAATTGACAGGCTTTCAATCAAAATATCATAGGACCATATTTGAAGAACAAGAGCAAGCAAGACATCAACTGAATTTTACTAACACTGTAACCCACCCAGCCCCAACCCAATTCAACCTCTGACTGATTAAAGTGATGCTCCCCTTACTCTACATTTGTCTGCCTGCAATTTAGTGGAAGACAAAGCCATCTGAGATCCTCTGGTTCTTTTAATTATAATGTACAGCATAAAATAAAAAATTACTGGATATATAAGAGCCAAGAATATATGACCAATTATCAACAGGAAAAAATAAAACAATAGATGCAGACTGACAGATTATTTCAATATTAGAGTTGGCAAATACTTTTAAATAACTGTGATAAACTTGTTTTTTAAGGTAGCTATGTACACAATAGAAATGTATGGACATATTGACTGAAAAGCATGCACATTGATGTTTACAGCAGCATTGTTCATAATCATTAAAACTGGGAACCACCCAAGAAATAGTAGAATGGACAAATAAATCGTGGCATCCTCACATAATAAAACACATACAGCATTGAAAGTGAACAATCTAAAACTCCTCATAATAATATAGATGAATCAATGTCAAGCAAAAGAAGTCCGACCCAGAAGAATCCATTCTCAATGACTTGATTTATATAAAGTTAAAAAGTGAAAATTAATCTATAATTGAGAAATAAGGAGATAGTGGTTTCCTTAGCTCCTCAGATGCTGGTAATGTTATATTTCTTGATGCAGGGACTGGATACTACAGTGAAAACTGAAAATGCATCAAGCTGCATGTACTCAGAATATGTGCACTTTTCTGTATGCACTATAGTAAAGAATTTTTTAAGACTGAAAAATACATAAGTCAATTTACTTATTACATTCTACAAAAGTTCCCAAACTGAGTATGTAGTCACAGCCTCATTACTCGGAGAATTTACTTAAAGCCTAACTATGCTATGTAAAACAAATGCATCAGAAACAACACCAAAGGCAATATTAGAGGTCTTTATCTGCCAAAACCAGCCATTTCTCCAAACCACATTGCCATGGCTTCCTCTTACTTCTTTATTATTTGATTAAAAAAAAAAAAACTCTCAATTCTTCCTTTCCATAAAATGTTTTCTTGTGCCAGGGCATTTAGTGTGTAGAGTAAGACACTCCTCTAAAACGCTTACAGTTTTAAAGGATACACCAGCGCATGGCCAACTGTGTTGCCAAAGATTTAGAAGGTAAATGGCAACACAGAGATGAATTTTTCTCACAAGTATTTTAACTTAGTCATTTAGCCTGGCACAGTAATCCTCAACTAAAAGCCTCTAACTGAACATCAGACATTCATAACGTCATGAAAGGCTTCTGTTATCCCATTTGTTGTCAGCTTGATCTGGATCTGCAAGAACTTGTTGCCAGTATGTCAGAAATTCCCTGTATCAGGGATATATAACCCTTTACAGGTTCAAAACTTACTTATTCACTTGTATATAACAATGTAGTTAAACCTGCAGTGCTTGCAAACTGCAGCAATTGAAATCTATTTTATTATATAGATAATCCACTAAAAAGATATAAACAAAAAATTATATTGGAGTGAGAGCTGTCCTATAGATATTACCGAGCACTTGTTTTTCCAGAAAACGCTTTATACATTTCAGAAAGCTGGACTGCATCTTTTTTTTTTTTTTTTTTGTGGTCCGCGGGCCTCTCACTGTTGTGGCCTCTCCCGTTGCGGAGCACAGGCTCCGGACGCGCAGGCTTAGCGGCCATGGCTCACGGGCCCAGCCGCTCCGCGGGATGTGGGATCTTCCCAGACCTGAGCACGAACCTGTATCCCCTGCATCGGCAGGCGGACTCTCAACCACTGCGCCACCAGGGAAGCCCTGGACTGCATCTTTAATTGAAAATGTGTCTGTGCTTCCACAAAAACAGATACCTAAGAATCTTCTCAGACTTAATGAGTATATGAGCCATTTTTCATTACACTGCTCTAAAAACCAAAGCTGGTAACACTCTAGGGAGAGTTGACTAGACTGTATCTAGTATTGTGGAATCTGTATTCTATTAGCAGAGTCACTACCAGGATTTTTGTAATTAAAACTCTATTGACCCATCCTTTTTCTTCCAAAACTGAGAAAGATTATTTACTAGGTCATAAATTTCAAGGTCGTCAGATCTAAGACTGTGCAAATGAGCAGAGAACAGCCAGAAATTCCCTCAAAACAAGCATTTCTGTGATGAGATCAGAAGCACGCAAGCAAGAACAAGTACTGAGGACATGTTCCATATTTACAGTTTCATCACTAAATAAAAATACTTTCTTTACATTCAAATTCAAGTTTGTGTTGAAGACCATCTCTGTAAATATGTAAATATAATTTACAAACACACCATAGCGCATTACTGTGTAATCTGTGGTGCTTCTTTTTTCCTCCCTGTCGTTTAGGAACTGAATGTCAAAATCATAGTGTTTCACTGTAGCTACTACAGGGACAAATCTCTGGAAAATACATTCCTTAATCTGTCTCTTATTAGCAGGGTCATTAACAGATTTTATAAATAGCAGTTGTAGGCTTGTTTACCAATTCCTTTTTTTCCTCTGTATATATAAAGATCATTTATCTGTGTCCTCGGTATTAAAGTTTTCAAATGTCAAGCCTAAAAGTCAAGCCTCATTTGAAAAGAAAAGGCATATTGTAAAATCTTTCCTTATGTTTCAAAAGTTTAATTTTCCTTTGAGCCGGAAAAAAATTCCTATGGACTCTAGAGGAATCTTCAACACTTGACACTTCATAGAAGTGGGGAAAATGCAAATGGCAAGGGTTAGATCATTTGTTGACTGTTTGTGAGTAATCTTTTTAACATTCGAAAAACACGTTGGACCACCTTCCAGGAAATGTCCTTTGGAAACAGGTCTAAGCTTAAAGATATATTTTTGCTACCAGCAAAGAAAACTTACTTCACCCTAACTGGGAAAGAAAGTTCCACATAGATCTCTAGGTTTCAGTTCACCTCAACTGATCACAACTTAAAATGTACTTTCCTTGTATGTACACCATTGAGTTTGCATTGGGCTCTTCTATAAATTTTTAAATACAATAAAAAGTAATCTTGATTTATGTTCTGCCTGATTCATCCAGTGACAAAAATTAATCAGTAAATTTAAGACAAATTTTTTGAAATATCAGACTGAAATAAATTGTCTTTTCTCTTTGGAACACATTCATTTGGGCTTATAAATCATATTTAACGTAGTATTTTAAAATCCTTAAGACTGCAGGACTATCTTTGCAAGGAATGATTATACAATTTAATAATCTGTTATAACAAAAGTTAATAGTAAGCAAATATAAGATATATTGAACATATTTATTTTTAATTTCAGACAATGGAACAATTTATACAGCTTCTTTAAAGTGAGTTGCCAACTTTAAATGAATGGTGAGGTTTTTCACTGTTATTGTTGTGGTTTGAAGTAACAGGAATACAAAGTTCATGTTTAATGTTACAGTTAATGATTGATTTCTTACCCTGACATGAAATCTTTTTTTCTCTCTCTGTCTTTTCTCTGGTGTTCAATTTTTCTTTGGTTTTCAACTTTGAAGTGTTTGCTTTACAAAACTAAGTAAAATGCACAAGGCATCCTTCAGGTATTGACCCTCCTTCTGGCAGATTTCTTTTGTTCTACACAGGACAATCTGTTCTTATCCTTCATTAATTCTAATAAACTCAGACAGGTGGCTGGCCTTTTCAAAGGACTTGCTTTAAGAATATAACAAAACTTGTGTCAACACATATCAAATGAAGCAAAGAATGAAGCTACCTTTTGTTGAACTCAATTAGTGTGGGCAGCCAACCTTGATTATGCAGAAAAAGAAAATAAAACAGATTTTCTTCAGTAGACAGTAAGATTTGACTTGAGTTAACTTAGGGGTCAGCAAACTATGACTCACAGGCCAAATAAGGCCGACTGCTTGTTTTTATAAATAAAGTTTTATTGGAACACAGGCATGTTCATTCATTTACATATTGCCCAAGTCTGCTTTCCTTATACAATGGCATAGTTGAGTAGTTGTGACAGAGACCAAATGGTTTGCAAAGCCTAAAATATTTACTATTTGGACTTTTACAGAAAAAGTTTCCTAACTCCCGATCGAACTACCTCGATTTTTTTTTTTGTTTTCATTTTTACTTCCATAGGAGTAGCTAAAAACATGGTAAAACAACCTTTTGGACAGCCCAAGATAACATGGTTTCTGTTGAATTTCTGTGACTATTTTAAGATACAGAAGCAAAGCATTTCAATCAGGACTTATTTTAATATGCAGAAATATCTATTGGACTCCAGTTTTGCTATAGCCTCAGAGAGCATATGAAAACATTCTCCCTGTAAATTGCATCTTACTCAGTTAAAGGCATTTGTTGGTTTGATAGTGTGGGTTTTCTTTTTAATTGCTGCAGGGATTTGAATTGAGGTGAATTAAAATTTAAAATTCTGATCATTTTGCAAACTTGCCACTATGCATGCTATAGGCAAGTTAACAGATTTAGTTATGCCAATGATTGCGAAAAGATACATTATTGCTGTATTATAATGCATAAACAGGTTTTATGTTCTTCTGCATAATATTAGAAATTCAAATTTATGGAGTCACAGAGCTGTGATCATCATCCAGCTTTTAAATAAGGAAGCAATTGGTGATTTATATCACACATAAAACGTTTCCTTGTCAAGATGCTTGCTGATCCATGGCATATAATTTGGATAAACAATGCAAACTTTTGATGGTGTCATTAGGAATTATTTACATTCAGGGTTTTTTTTTTAAAGTGTTTTTTATTGTTGCTAATCTCAGGTGGCATACTCTCTCAACAAATTCTAGATGCTCAGAAAATCCATTTCAATAGTTTTTACGTCAGAACTTTTGAAATTAAAATACGTGTATGAAAACCTAGGCATTGTGCAGCAACAGCTGCTACATCATAATAAGACAACACACCAGAAGTTATGACTCCCCTAATGAAAAACACAACTTCATCTATGAAGAAGTCTTGCCAAAAAAAAAAATTTAACCTGGATCTGATCTAACCTCTAGATCCAATTACCAATTTACTGGAAATGCAAAGAGTAAAGGAACGTGTTAAATCACACTATGGGGCTGCAACTCCCAAAATCTAGATTGGGAGAAACTCTGTAGGCTAACCAAATAAATTTCAAGGAGAAATAGTGGGGTGAAGTGGAAACTACAGACTAATAAAGCCGATCATATTAGGCAATTGCAATGTATTTACCTTATTTGGGTCCGGGCTCAAACAAACAATTAAAAATCTATTTTTGACATTGAAGAAATAATTACAAATTTGAGCCTTGGCTAGATATATAATGAAAGAATTATTGTTAATTTGTAAGTGCTATAGCAGTATGGTGGTTATGGGTTTTTTTTTCAAATAATCCTCATTTTTAGAGACACATGCTGAAATTTGGAGGATGAAATAGATATGATGTTTAGGATTTGCTTCAAAATGATAATAAATAATAAAAAAAATTTTTTAAATAAAGAGAGGGCTTCCCTGGTGGTGCAGTGGTTAAGAATCCACCTGCCAATGCAGGGGACACGGGTTTGAGCCCTGGTCTGGGAAGAGTCCACATGCCGCGGAGTAACTAAGCCCGTGAGCCACAACTACTGAGCCTGAGCTCTAGAGCCTGCGAGCCACAACTACTGAAGCCTGCGTGCCTAGAGCCCATGCTCCACAACAAGAGAAGGCACCGCAATGAGAAGCCCACACACTGCAACAAACAGTAGCCCCCACTCGCTGCACTTAGAGAAAGCCCGCATGCAGCAATGAAGACCCAACACAGCCAAAAATAAATAAAATAAATAAATTAAAAAATAAATAAAGAGAGAAATATTAATTAAAATTTTTTAATTTAAAAAATAATAAGAAAAAGGGTAAGATGAAACAAAATTGTGATGAGATAATAAATGTTGATACTGGATGATGGGTACATTGGGGTTTATTATGTGTCTACTTTTGTATATATTTAAAATTCCCACACTAAAAATTTAAAAATATATGTAGGATACAATATAAAATAAGATGCCTCTTTATGACTAATTTTGCTAATTTTGGTGATAAATAAAAGTAAAAGATACAAATAACTTATTTAGGTATAGGATTAATTCTGGTACGAGCTTACACAAAATATGATTCACATCTCATTAGGGGTAAAAAAATAGACATTTAAAAAAAAAAAAACCTGAATAGCTTTGTTTAATGAAGTTTGAGAAGTATAGGATTTGTGTTTACCTGTTTGTTCAGTATGATTTATGTTTTGTTCTTAAAACTCAAAATTCTTCACACTATTCTACATAAATCTGATTCAGATAACACTTATTCCGGGTCTACCATATGTTTAGGCAGTTTAGCTTAAGTTCAGTGGCACCGAGTTCCGTGTCTTCCTTCTCCGTTTCTTTCAGAAGAGAAGTAGGATTTCTCCACCAGAGATTGATTCAGGAAACACCCTCAGAGAACACTCGTGTAGTTCTATGCTTAAACACTTCCGTTTATTCTCAAACCTACCAAACTTGTATCCCCACTCCTCTTTCAGGCTGCTCGTTAAATCTCACCTCCTATGTGAAGCTCACTGCCCTCTCCCCCAGTAAACGTTTCGGGGAATGCTACTGCATACACCTGCAGGCTGAGCTAAATCAGTAAGGCACACACACACACTCATTATAAGAAATATGTTGGCATCGATAATTCAGTTCAGATCTAATAAAGTCAACTAGACTGAAGAGATAGGCTTTTTAATTCTTTCAGAACATTTGTATTATGACAGATTTGACACATATGAGAGTGAACACAAGCCTTTTTCCCATGTTCTAAAACCTAATTAGCAAAAGGATATATAGTTCTTGTGCCTTTCTTCTTCAAATTTTGTTTTCTCCCTGCAAGCATAACTTTTGGACTTTTCTACTAATCTTCTTGGCCATAACTATTATGGTTTAAGTTTTAAATGTTTTTCTAGAAAATAAAACCACATGAGTTAATAAACAAAAATCTGAAATTTCTGTGTCAGAGCAATAAGCAGCTGGGTAGCCATCTGCTGCTCTCCATCACCTCTGACACCAGCAGAGTCTCAGCCCTTATTATCTCTTGCCTAGATGTTCACAATGGCTTCTGAAGCAGGTCTTCTACCTGTGGTAATTGTCAACCCTGAGCCATCCTCCCCAGTGCTACTGGAGTGATTGATAATTTTCCCAGTTTAGAATCTGTCATTGTCTCTCCATCACTTACAGTGGTACCCCTGCTCACAGCTACTCAGCCTCATCTCTCATCATCCCTCTTCCAGACTCTTCTCGCTATGTATCCTCTCTTCCACCAAGCCTGCCTCAAGTATGCCACACTGTTTCTCACCTCCTGGAAGGCCCAGATCACTCTCTCTCCCTGAAATACAAGACACACACACACACACACACACACACACACACACACACACACACTGCAAGCACACAGGGTCGGCTTCACAAACACATAGTAATCCTTTAATTCTTAGCTTAGAAATAACATCCTCTAGTCCAGGAAATCTTTACTCTCATCCACACACCATCACTTCCTACACTGGTGATATATCACTACATGATAATTTATTTGTTAAATGTCAGCCTGCTATTTTATAAGCTCCTTTAACTCTAGCAACTGTATTTACTTTTATATCTCAAGCCCTTAGTCTGGCGTGTGGTACACAGTAAACCTTCAGCAAGTGTTTAGTGAATGAACAAACGAATAATTTGAATGCTGTGGTCTAGCTAGTAAATCTCTGGCTAATATCTTCTGTAATAATTCAGTCAGTTATTTGATAGATGTTTAGCATTTTGTGTAAGACACCATGCCAGACACTGTTGCAGGTTACAAAACTGAATGAAGTATAGTCAAGTCCCTGTGCTTTGGGACAGAAGATGTACGCATGTCACTCATTCAAAACAGAATATTTATTTTTATTAAAAAATAAGCACTTTTTTGTGCAAATTAGTGGAGGAATGGCAAGGAGGTTCAACTCTTTTTTTAATTAATGAGTTTATTTTTATTATTTAAAAAATTTTTTTCAAATTTTTGGCTACATTGGGTCTTCGTTGCTGTGCACAGGCTTTCTCTAGTTGCGGCGAGTGGGGTTACTCTTCGTTGTGGTGTGCGGGCTTCTCATCACGGCAGCTTCTCTTGTTGCAGAGCACAGGTTCTAGGCACGCGGGCTCAGTAGTTGTGGCTCGTGGGCTCTAGGGCACAGGCTCAGTAGTTGTGGCACACGGGCTTAGTTGCTCTGCAGCATGTGGAATCTACCCGGATCAGGGCTCGAACCCATGTGCCCTAGGATTGGCAGGCGTATTCTTAACCACTGTGCCACCAGGGAAGCCCCAAACTCTTTAGTGAGATGGCAAAGATTTAATCAAATTAATTGTTCAGACGTACTTGAATAATGTTCATATTTTTAATGAACTTTTTACTACTTTTTACTACCCTTTTAGCTAATGTTCAAAAACATCTTTCTTGTAGCTTAGAAATATTCAATATAAAGCTTAAAATATCATAAAGATGTTGTAGCCTAACTGCCTTACTTTATAAGGAAGAAAAAGTAGAACTAGATCTCAGGACCTGTTTCTTCTATTCTGCAACTCTTTCCACAATGATAAACTGTCTTGAATTTTAAAAGTGCGTTCTATATATTTTGCTATTTGATTTGTGGTAACTCAAGACACAGACCCTAAAATGTGATAGAAAAAAAATGAAAGACAAAATTTTCCTGTATCTAGGAGTATAGAGAATTATTTTAAATTCATTTCAAAATTTGCTTCTCTGTATTGCTATCTTTTTTTTTTTTTTTTTTGCGGTACGCGGGCCTCTCACTGTGTGGCCTCTCCTGTTGGCGGAGCACAGCCTCTGGATGCGCAGGCTCAGCGGCCACGGCTCACAGGCCTAGCTGCTCCGCTGCATGTGGGATCTTCCCGGACCGGGGCACAGACCCGTGTCCCCTGCATGGGCAGGCGGACTCTCAACCACTGCGCCACCAGGGAAGCCCTGTATTGCTATCTTTTAAGTATTATTTATAGATAAAAATTAAAATGAATGCCAAATTATATATGACAACTCCTACAATAAAATAACTATTTTAAGTGTGGATAATATGTGATGTCTTATTTGTTTCTTTATGGACTTTTAAGCATTTGGCAAATTATAGTCTCATATTGACAGAAAATAATGTATGATTTTATATAATACAACTTTGTATAGTTTGTACTGGTAAATAAAACTGATATAAACAAAATGTTTTCAATGATTCAAAGATATTATTTAGTGCCTTTCCTGTTTACGGCATAGTGATATATAAACAAAATAATCTTTTTATCTTTTAATACCTATGCAAGAATTGAGATTAGATAGCCCTCTTCTGCCTGTCATATTTGTTACATTTTATATTTGAAAACAGCATTCTTTATCCAGACTTTATAAATTGATTCTATTTTGTTCATATCAAAGTCTCTTCCCATAACTAGCATTTGACAAAACTGTGTATTGTATCTGTTTTATTGTGCATTACACTAAACATCTAGGTGGAGAAAAGATCTAACAACACCTTAATGGAACGTCTGGGACTAAAAATCACCATTTATCTTTCTGCAGATGGTTAGATTTACCAAGTGATCGTCTGATGAAAACTGTAGAGAAAAATATATTCTCAATTCATCATAAACCACAACTCAAACCTTGTGATGCAGTCCTTCAACTTCTATTCAGATAATTATTTAAAAATTGGAAGGTGTTAAAAACATCTCTCAAGCTTGGTCACATCCAAGCTCAAGCAAAAGCGTTTATAAATCACACCTTGAGATGATATGAGGTGAAATGAGAACTACAAGACAAAACAAATCAGATAGGCTTCTTCCCTTGGAGTCTGACCCAAGTGGTGACTCTCTGCAGGGTGAGTATGAAAGTACTAAAGCCATGATGCATGACCAGGTGTATCGAGGGTAAATGTTGGATAAAAGATAAGGGTCAAGTAGAAACTTGACAAGTGATGCCTTATCACCTATTTGACCTGAAAAATCATCTGTCATATTCTTGAAAGCATTTCTAATTTTTGTTGCCAAGTGTATTCCCTTTCAGAGAAACCTGGAACTAAATATCACGATTCAGTTATCGGTTTTGTCTACAGTTGTGCTTGCCAGACTTTGAATTTCACAGATCAATAAAATTTCAAATATGAATGTGAGGATTAATGTAGAGTTAACAACCATTAAAAACTTTTGTCAGGTAAGAACATTTTTTTAAAGGAAGAGGAAAAGTCATCATGATGAGAATCATATCTCAAAAAACAAAAAAAGAAACTTCTAACCAAAATGGTAGGAAGGGCACAATATCAGAATAAAGAAAAATCTTTTAAGATAAAAAATAATAACTTGATTTAAAATCTACTATATTATACCAATTTTTCTCACTTCAGGAAAGACTGGTGAAGTCCTCAACTCATAAAGTACAGATCTTCCTTGACTTACAGTGGGGTTACATGCCAACAGATCCATCGTCCATTGTAAGTTGAAAATATCGTAAGTCGAAAATCATTTAACACACCTAATCTACTGAACATCATGGCTTAGTTTAGCCTGGATTAATGTGCTGCAGAAGACTTCCATGACCCTCTGTTGAGCAAAATCCTCGAACACAAAGCCTATTTTATAATAAAGTACCGAATATCTCATGTAATTTATTAAATACTGTACTGAAAGTGAAAAACAGACTGGTTGTCTGTACAAAATGGTTGTAAGTTTATCAGTTGTTTACCCTGGTGATCAAGCGGCTGCAGTCACCCAGCATCACGACAGAGGACGGTACTGCATATTGCTCGTTGGGGAATGATCAAAATTCAAAATTTGGGGGCTTCCCTGGTGGGACAGTGGTTGAGAGTCCGCCTGCGGATGCAGGGGACGCGGGTTCGTGCCCCGGTCCGGGAGGATCCCGCGTGCCGCGGAGCGGCTGGGCCCGTGGGCCGTGGCCGCCGGGCCTGCGCGTCCGGAGCCTGTGCTCCGCGGCGGGAGGGGCCGCAGCGGTGAGAGGCCCGCGTACCGCAAAAAAAGAAAAAAATCAAAATTTGAAGTAAAGTTTCTACTGCATGTATTACTTTCACACCATCGTAAAGTCAAAAATTGTAAGTTGAACCATCATAAGCTGGGGTAGTTAGAAACCACCGAAGGAAGGGAGGAAAGACCAAAAGCATTCAAGGAATTTAACAGAGTACAAAAGTGGACCAATAATATCTTATTTATTTATTTTTTTTTTTTTTAATAATACACAATGTATTTATTTATTTATTTATGGCTGTGTTGGGTCTTCATTTCTGTGCATGGGCTTTCTCTAGTTGTGGCAAGTGGGGGTCACTCTTCATCGCGGTGCGCAGGCCTCTCACTATCGCGGCCTCTGTTGTTGCGGAGCACAGGCTCCAGACGCGCAGGCTCAGTAATTGTGGCTCACGGGCCCAGTTGCTCCATGGCATGTGGGATTTTCCCAGACCAGGGCTCGAACCTGTGTTGTCTGCATTGGCAGGCAGATTCTCAACCACTGCGCCACCAGGGAAGCCCCAATAATATCTTATTTTTGAAAACACTTATTCTCTAGAATTAAGAGCTACTTTCTTATTCACAGTCTCCCCACTGGTACAGAGCTAGGTAGGTAGTACAACCAGCTCACTGGACTCTAATGAAACCCTCACATTTCAAGTCTTAAAGGAACTGTAGAAATTGCTGAGTATATTGTAGTATTTATGCTAAAGTGTTGCTCATTTTCTTGGCAAATAGTAAAACAGGACCTAAGATATTTGGGGCTTAATAATGCTATTGCTTTCTTTGAAGGGCTCCTAGGAAAGACTTTTTAAATGGCCTTCCTAAGATATACTGCGAAGAAAACTGCTGACTTTACGTACCACTTGACTGAAGAGAATCAGGAATCTTCTTCTCCTAGGTCTACCCAGCTGATGTTCTTTCAGCACCTACAATGTCACATAAGAAGCAAGTGCCAGGTCCTAGGCACTGCTGATACCAAGATGAGTCCTGATCTATAGGTAACTCAAAGCCAGATATGTACACTGGAGTCATAGAGACTCAGAGTGAAAAAAACAAACGCTTGATTATGGGTATTCCTTAATAATACTGCAAAATAGTACAGAAGCTTACCCTTAGGATTTTAGTCCCCAAACTATTTTAATGTTGGTTGTTACTGCAGGGTCCCTAAATCATCTTATTAGTTGATAATAAGAAGAGTAACAACTGTTACCCTGTATGAAAAACAATAAACCCAAGGAAAGAAATGTTGATGGTATAGCATGATTAAAAAATCTTTGGAGGGACTTCCCTGGTGGCACAGTGGTTAGGAATCTGCCTGACAATTCAGGGAACACAGGTTTGAGCCCTGGTCCGGGAAGGTCCCACATGCCGCGGAGCAACTAAGCCCATGCGACACAACTACTGAGCCTGTGCTCTAGAGCCCGTGAGCCACAACTACTGAAGCTCGTGCACATAGAGCCCATGCTCTGCAACAAAGAGAAGCCATTGCAATGAGAAGCCCGCTCACTGCAACTAGAGAAAGCCCACGTGCAGCAACGAAGACCCAACACAGCCCAAAATAAATAAATATATTTTTTAAAAAATCTTTGGAATATTTAGATAATGCTCCTCTTGTACTGTGTTTTTCTAAATTTTGAAAGTTTCCCTCTCTTGTTATGCCAGTTTTCGGCAATGTACAGTTTAGGGGAGTAGTATGATCTGTATGGAGACATCAAGATTTCAAACTAAGGACTGTGAACACAGCCAAATGGCCTCAAAGAATAATATGACCAAAGTACCACTAAAAATTTACAGGTTATATACATGTAGTCATATGTTGTATATGAAAGAGCAAATCCTATACACTATTGTTAGTAAATTATTGATAGCTAATTCAATAATTCTTGAATTTTGGAGAACCATCATGTATAAATGTTAAGTATGTGTTAATAAGAGATCTGCCTTCACATCAAAACACTTCCGAGTTAATGGTAGCTATTACATTCCATATATAATGTGACTCTCTCGAGGACACTTTGGCAGAAATAGTACCATTCAAATGTACTTAGCCCACTTTTTGTCCTTCACACATCCTCTGTTAAGAAATAAATTATTGTGCTAAAGAAAGGAGGTTGAGATATTAAACAGATATAAGCTAAGCACTTCAGTTGGAAATGCCATCTTTGGAGTTATATCCTTTATAAAGTGTTATTGGAAGTTCTGAAAAATCAATTTTAACCTTGTACAGGAACTAAAAGCAAAATAATCGTGAAGTGTGTGGAGACAAAAAGGTACCATAAGCCAAAGAATAGAAAAATGTGGACTTTAGAGGGTAAAACCAATAAATCCTGGATACATTGGTCCAATTTCAATAGTAAATCAGCTTTTGATTATTTTATACTCTATGTACTTTTCTACCATTATTAAAACAATAAATAACATCCAAGAAGAGAAGCAAAACTTTTTGTGTAAAACATATTCAATTTTATTAAGAGAAGAAATCTTGTTATTTTGAAAATGCAGGCAATTATTTGGCCCAAATGAGCATACAGTGTTTGATGCTTGCAAGTCACGTAGTCTTCAAAGAAGAATTTAGTAATTTTATGAGAAATTAATGTTCCATTGGTCCTCCCTTATTTTCCTACAGACAAACCGTATGTTCAAGTCATATCATGAGTTGAAGATTGAATTTAGTCAGGCAAATCTGGACTCACATCTCTGAACCTCAGCTTCTTCACCCAAATAATTAGAACAATGATCCTCACTTCACAGAATTGATCTGAAGATTAAAGGAGATAATGTATTTGAATGCTATCAAATTCAAATGTGCAGAAAGACATCTTGCAACCCATCCTCATTAGGGATGCCCTTACTAATAGGATAGGAATAGCTGAAGTCAGCTGACCAAAGCCTCTTCTCCCTTCAAGAGTGATTAGCTGGCTCTGCCATCACTTGCTTCTTTTACTTCCATTTTTCTAGGCCTCCAATATCCTTGCTACTCTTCCCTAAATACCCTAACACCCTTAACAGAGTTACAGTCTCACAGGCCCAAAAGTCATTCTCCTTTCTCCCTGTAATAAGAGATGATCAATTAAGGAACTGATCTTAGCTTAACTTCCTAGAAAGCAAGCTTTTTCTCCATTTCAAGTTGAAAGGGGTATGCCACCAAGAATAGTCAAACATGAATATCTACAAAATATGGTCATTTTCACTTTTCACATTTTTGATATTAGTGAAGTATGAAACCCAGTTTAAACCTAAGTTAGGTTAAACCTAGGATTTGACATGTCTGGACATATCTGGAAGACTAGTCAGGTCAACCTAGCAGGGGTCTATTTAAATGACAGGTGGGAAGGTTCCTTGAAATATACTCATCTTAAGGGAAGACATATTCAAAATACACACTTTTAGTGAAAAGATAGCAGAGTGGATTGCTGAGGTGATTCTGAGCACAAGGTAGTTTCTGTCACTTACGTGTTCTTTGGTACAAGTTCAACCATACTTAAGTTCTAGGAAAAGGAGCTGCAATAAAACAGTGAATAAAACCCAAAAGACCCATTTATTACAATCTCATTAAGAATAAAAGCACTACTAGACAGTACTACTTTATCATTTCGGCAAGAGTGTAGCTCAATTTGGAGTGTCAGAATTATGAACTCAGGGAACTGAGACCTGGTCCGGTAGGAGCTGGACCACCACTGCCAAGAAGTCCAGGAGAGTCTTTCAGGCAGAGACCTCTTAGGCAGGGCCCCGCAGGCAGTTCCCCTTAGCAGAATTAATCACAACAAAGAGGAAGAAAAAAGTTAAAACAGCCCATTTTATTTCCCCATAGAGCATCCCCAAAGGAATCTCAGAACTCTTTGGGGGTAGAACATGAGCTGGTTGGGATAATCATAGAGGAAGGCTAGAGTGTCAGGGAAACTCTGTCTTGTTTCTGCTCTAGGAACCTTGTCTTTACACCCAGGCAGTTGTGAAAGAGGTAAATATAGATTATAATAATGTATTATTTCAAATCGTTTCTGCCATTAAACTCAACTTTTAAAAATTATTCTCTGGTCCTTCATTATATCTTGGACATAGAGAAGGAATCTTCTGATAATTCTATCAAGGAGGAATATTTTACAGTCCAACCAACAAACCAAGTTAAAAGACTAGAATACAGTTCTCCATTCTTTCAAACTACCAGTTGTTAAGAACATGGACACTGGAAATAAAATGCATGGGTTCAAATGCCACCTGAAACTCTTGCTGCCATGTAGCCCCAAACATGTTTTTTATCTTCCTGTTTCTTACTGTCTTCACTGTCCTAAATAAAGATATTATAATAATTATAAGTATTTTAAGGTGCTGTTGTGAAAATTAAAAGGGTTAATACATTTAAAGTACTTAGAAAAATGCCAGACATCTATTTAAATTTAGCTGAACAAAAATTAGTTAAGGGAATTCCCTGGTGGTCCAGTGGTTAGGACTCCAAAGCTCTCATTACCCAGGGCTGGGTTCGATCCCTGATCAGGTAACTAAAATCCCACAAGCCATGCAGTGCGGCCAAACACGCACACACACACACAAACTGCCAAAAAGTTATCTTGGGAATCTCTAACAATGAAGACATTTTTTAAAAAATTAGTTAACAAATGACTAAATATATATTCATCTCACAAATATTTATTGAGTGCATATATGAGCACAATGGGCACGTTTGAAACTGGGGACACAGGAAAGAACAAAACACACAAAATTGCCTTCTTAAAAGTATATTTACTATCAAATATTAAAAAAATTCATTTGAAGACTATTTCTGCTTGCAACTCTGTACTGTAAAGACATAGTCCATTGATTTATCTGATATCCCTAATTTTTAGATAGACTTCCCTGGTGGCGCAGTGGTTGAGAGTCCGCCTGCCAATGCAGGGGACATGGGTTCGTGCCCCCGTCCGAGAAGATCCCGTGATGCTGCGGAGTGGCTGGGCCCGTGAGCCATGGCCGCTGGGCCTGCGCGTCCGCAACGGGAGAGGCCACAGCAGTGAGTAGGGCCGCGTACCGCAAAAAAAAAAAAAACAGTTCACTTTTTAAAATAGTGATTGCTCCCACTGAACTGGTAATTTAAAAAGAATACCCCCGGTTGGCTAGGGTGCAGGAATTCTTATATACCTCTGATGAAAGTGTCAATGGGTACAACCCTTCAAAAGGCAGCATACCTAGTGGTTAGCAACAAGAGTGTGGAGTCAAGTAGACCTAAATCCCAGTTACCCTTTTCTTACTTACTGGTTGTGTGACCTTGGCCAATTTTTTGTGTGACCTTGGCCAATTTTTTAAGTCCTTTAAGCCTCATTTTTTTACCACCTTTAAAATGGGTATAATGATAAAATTAAATTAGTCATGTTGTAGTGAAGATTGAGATACAGTGCCTAGCACTCTGTAAGCATTTATGTGTTTGATTTCATTATGATTATTACTTCTTAATATTGAGATTTGGCAATACAAACAAAGCCTTTAGATTAAACATTAGCTTCTGATTGTGAAATTCCACTTTTTGGAACTCAGTCTAAGGAAATAATCAAGGCCACCCACAACGTTTTAGTTGCCTGAATCTCTCAGAATTCGAGTCATAAATCTCAGCATCAGTTGTATGTGTGTGTTGAGTCTTGAAACTAGAGCAAGAAGGTACAAACTGAGTCTATAGTGACTCCAGTTCTTATCTGCTGATAATCAACCTTTTTATGGTTCTTTCAAAGTGAAATAAAAAATTAAAATGTTTGATTGTTGTATGAGAATGATTCTATCTGAAATAGCAGTCTTGAAATTTAGGGGAAAAAACTGAGAAAATAATCTTCAGTTTGAAAGTTTCCCTGAAGCTTTAAGTTTGGGGGTTTTTTTCTCATCTCCAGTGAAGAAATGCTTTTAGCTGACAATAGCTAATTAATAACAAGATTAGCTCCAGGGCAGTGTTTACTTCGCATGATTCCTTAAACCCCCTGCATTAAAATCCACTGGTTTGTTTGATAAACATGCAGATTCCTGTGTCCATCCTAGCCTGCTAAATCAGAAGCCTGGACAGGGGCTTGGAAATCCGCACATTTTAAAAGCACCCGGAGGTTAAACAGGCTGAAGCTTTGGTCCCGGTCTCCTTGGAGAGGCAGAGCACCAGCCTATCTAGGAGAGGGATTACAGATCTTCTCCAGCTGAAAGGTTCAAGGTCACCTCCTGTCAGGGCATTATTTGAAAAGACAAACATAGAAATAAATGACTTTTTCAAGGAAAATGGACAAATACAGTTTTTATTGCACTTTTCTGACTTCAGATCATTTTAAATATTGCCATTTGTGCTCACATATGTTTCTGTACATGTACATTTACAGGATTCTATCGATGGGATTTTCTTTAAAAGTTTCATCTGTAAAGAATGTACATATAAGCATTCCATCCTTTGAGGGGCACTTTCTTATAAACCCTTATATCCCTAACAAAAAATAACAGCTGTCCAGCCAAGCTCTGGCAAAGGGTTTCATTTTTCTCTCTCTGCTCTCTTCGTTGATGTAGGCCTTAAATTTATTGTCACAGATGAATGCAGTTGAAAGACTGGCTTTCAAAAGGCAAATATGGTCCACTCTATGGCAACCATTCTATAGAGCAGAAGGAATTCCCTCTGCATTCTTTCTACATTGTAGATTGTTTCTCGTTTAGGTTGAGATGACAATAAAGAATTTGATCATTCATTTTTAACTTTTATACCATCAGTTCAAGCAATTCAATTGACAAAAAAAGATTAACATCCTAGTAACCTAGATTCTATGGTTATGGACCTATTAACACGAGGTAGCCCTTTTGCTTTGGAGATTTCCACATATAATGTCATGGAAATCAGGGTTTAAAGATGACAATGGCTAAAGGAAATGACTGATGGATGAAAGAAAAGGAGGTAGCAGTTCCAACTGATATGAAATTTCTTAATTGGCCAAAGATTTATATATGTGTATGTATATTCAATTCACATATGTTAAATATATGTGCATATCTTTGTCTATACAGTAGGATATGCATACATATGATACTATATTATTATTAGGCATATATGTTAAGAGAGATTTGTATTAAGGACAAAAATTAAAATTTACTTTAATGCAAACGGGAGTCTTAGGTTTTTTATTTTTTTCTGTATTCCAATATCCAAAATCTGAGTCTAATATGTAAAATCTGAAACCATGTATTTTTTATTTATCTTGGTCTACCTGATACCAACCAGTCCCACCCATGCCAACTTATCTCCCATTTTCCCCACTCACACACATACATACACAAATCCTCCATGCATAAAAAGGCAAAGTCTTCTGATATAATTTCTCAGCAACTGAGATTTCCTCTCTCCACTATAAGCTGTCATATCTAGATGCCCCAAGGCTGAGATTCCTTGTGCTTTTTAAAGGGCTATAAGTTCTCTACCCAGTGTCTGCCTGTCTATCACACAACAGAGGCCTCCTTCGAGCATGGAAGAGTGAGAAATCCTGGTCAGGGGTCAAGGAGATAGAAAGAGGAGAACACCAGGAGAGTGTTCTCCTGGCATTTGGGAATCTTGAGGCACAGAGATGGGGGTGGGAGAGCCGGATTGGAAGAAAGGAGAGGATGGTCTACAGGGAGAGCTTAAAAATAATAGCCAAAGCTGGCAGACATGTCCAGAACCCTTAGCACTAAACCCCCAGCATGTGTATCCAGAGACCATCCTCTTTAGGCAAGTGGGGAGGCTGGGGCGGGAACTTTATCATACTTTCTTACCCAATCCTCCCAGCATTCTTTGAAAAGTTGTTTTCAAAGTCACTACTGTCTCAATAACCTGCAGTTCATATTTGCAAATTTAAAATTAAATGAATCTATTGTTCAATTTGAAATTTAAGGTGTTTCTAAAGCCTAGAAAAATCACACTTTGGCAAAAACTCATTTTTTTACAAGGAGCAAATAACTAATTAGAGCTTGTCTTATTTTAATTGAGAGAAATTTCGGTAACTAAGCATAAAATAGGAGCTGAAATAGGAGCCAGGAAGCCACTGGAGGTAAGGAAATAGAAGGGGCAGGCCACAGGCATCTTGTACAGTCTCCACTCACCTACTTCATAGTTTTCCCGAGGACCCGCCTATCTCTCTATTGATGGAATTGAAGATACGTACAATCACTTTCGGTATCTAATATTCTACATGGGTGGGAACCAAATGTGTCCGCCTGCACTCTGCCCGGCTCTGCCTGGGAATGGCAGATTCCTCTACCCTGCTGGGTCAGTACTGCCTACAAATTCATGAAATCTGCAACGACATTCCCTTCCCATGGCTTCCATTATGATATTTCTATCCAAAGCATCCTGACCTAAGTCTTCTTCTTGGAGCTCCCTCCTGGGTTCTAGACCTTAATATCGAACTGTGCACTAGACAACCCCTCTTGAATACCCAGACATAACTCATTATTGTTTACCCTCCCCATCTCAGCACACGACACCGTAACTATTTTCCTGGATCAGCAACCTGGGGACCACAGTGGGCTTTTCTCTTTTTTTCGCACAAGTCCCCTCTCCCTCCCATACATCACATCAAAACAATCCCTTAGTTCCGTCATTGCAAAGGATTCTATGGCTCTTCGTTCCCCTGCTTCCAGCCTACTCCAGGCTAACATCACCTCTTGCCTCTGTTGGGGAAAAATGATGTCTCCATATTCCCTTCCATCCTCTTTAGCTCCCATGGGAAAAATCCAGAGTGTTCTAAAAATGCAAAACTCGTGAAGCCAATTCACCATTAAAGTATGTTAATAATTTTCAGGGTTCATGGATTCAAATCTAAAAGTCTAAATGTTGCATGAAAGTCTGCTTTTCTTTCTCGACTTGATAAAGTCTCTTCCTGCCAGCATTAGTTTCAACTTATTCTTCTTTACGTGCTTTAAAGTCTCAAGCTCCCACTCATCTCAATGCTGACCTTCATTCCAGGGTTTTCTTTCAGCTCGAACTTGACTTCACCCCAACCCTTGCTTTGGCCTTGCCACTTCTTCTTAGTACTAGTAATAATATTACTTCTTAAGATTGGCCTGGAACTATATTCAATATCTTGTAATAACCTATAATGGAAAAGAATCTGAAAAAGAATATATATATATATATATGTAACTGAACATATATATATATATATATCCGAATCACTTTGCTGTACACTTGAAGCTGACAACTACATTGTAAATTACCTATACTTCAATTTTTTTTTAATGGTTTTAAAAAGGAAAAAAAGATTGGCCTTCCCCAGCTTTCTAGCTAGTTAGATCCCTGTGGCAGACATGGCTAAATTCCTATGATGAATTCTCTCAATTCATCTTTCATAATAACACAACCTGGATTGTGTTCTGTGCAGCAATGTGACCCAGCTAAAATACCTTCTGTTTAGAAGTGGTCATGTGACCCAGTTCTGACCATTAAGAGTTCTTCAGAAGTCTCCTAAGGAGGCTTACAAAAAGCTTTGTTTAAAAGAAACTCCGTTGACAGGTGTCTTTGCCTTTTCCACTTTGCATGGGTCTTTCCCTCTCCTTTCTGCTTGGACTCATGGGTGATGTCACGGTATGAGGTAAAACCAACATTTTAGGACCATTAGGAAAAAACTCACATTATGATGGTGGGACAGGAAAATAAATGGAACTTGAATACTTTATGATCTCTCTAGACTCTGATATATCAGGATGGAAAACCTCTTACTTTTTTAAGCCTCCTGTCTTATTCATTACTATCTACCTCATACATTGCCACAGACACAATGTAGGAACAATAACGATGGAATGAATAAGTAATTGAGAAGAAAAAGAGGATGCAGCAGTTCCTGCGGGCAGTGGATATGAGCTTCTCCTAGAATAAATCTCTTCAGTCCTTTTAAAGGTTTTAAATTTTCAAGGTTCTGTGGAACCTTAAGTGTAAATACCTGGATATGGGTGTCAAATATTCTCTCACTGATCATTCATCTGATTTGAAACCCTAAAACCTTAGTTAAAATTCAGACTTTATATGGGTAGGGAAGTAAGTCATTACTATGAATGCTCAAATTAGTTTATCAGGTCATCTATTTATAATTTGCTTCATTGTACCTGTGGAGAATAGGACCAGGACCCGAGATAAATGTTCACAGGAAAAAGGAAGCAAATTGGAGATAATGAGAAGGGGGTGTCAAAACACAGTCTGACTCCTGTACCAATATCTGTGTTGTCCAAAAATAAAGATGTTTTCTTACTTCGTACAGGACAGCTCTCCAAGGATCACCGTGTGTAATCTTTCATCTCCTTTACATTTGAAACATTTGTTTCACTGGCACAGTCACCAGAGGAATGATACCATTTTTTACCCACTGAGAGAGAGCTATATAACTACATTTTAAAGAGCTACAGTAGAGGCTTCCCCGGTGGCGCAGTGGTTGAGAATTCATCTGCCGATGCGGGGGACACGGGTTCGTGATCCGGCCCGCGAAAATCCCACATGCCGCAGAACGGTTGGGCCCGTGAGCCGTGGCCGCTGAGCCTGCGTGTCCGGAGCCTGTGCTCCGCAACGGGAGAGGCCACACCAGGGAGAGGCCCGCGTGCCGCAAAAAAAAAAAAAAATGGCTACAAGATAGTGATTCTGAGTTGTGGTTGGAAGTGTTGATGGGAATGAAAATATTATTTTTGTTGCAGTTGACAATATAGGGTACTATCCATGGAAATAACAGTAACAGACTGTCATAGAGCAGTTCATTTATACCATGCTTAACATGTATAATAGTAAGTATAGGGCAGGAAAGGTAAAAATAGTAAAATAGTGTCTTCTGAAGGCTGTTACTTAGCATGTGACTTTAGTTAACAAAAGACTGAAATTATCACCAAGTTAATTCTTGGCATCTAAGAAAAGAAATTGAATGCTTATTGAATTTCCTTTAAAACACATGTCACTGAAAAGGTAGCGAGTTTTCTAGCCCTTGGATGCTGAATCTACTTTTTAAAAATTCTAAGTATGTAAAGAATAAAGAATATTTTTGCCAAAGGCTAAAAAGTACAATATAATGAAAACTGAATCAGAATGCTGACAGTTGACACATTATCACTTTCGGTGTTATACGTGAGCCAAAGCAAATAAAATATAGGTTAATTGGGATTACAATTTTTGAAAGTTCTTCTGTTTGGCTTTAATAAATGAAGAATCTCTGTACTCAGATAATTAAATTAAAATGATAGGCTGTTTCTTTTTTTATTTGCTCTTTTCAATGAAAGAAATTTTACTAATGTTCTTCATTCCCTGAAGAGCTACAGCAGTTATCTTACCATGTTAAACACTGTGGTCTGTGACTCAAAAAGAGACATGTGGAAATGTAAACCTCTCTTAACAATCCAAGTACTGTTAGTAGGAAAAGGGACAGGCTTAGACAAGACAAGCTAGGTATGGCATTTATCTTCCTTTTGTAGGAAAATAAACAATTTGGATTGATTAAAGAAAGAAATTGAAAATGTATTGAAAGACAAATGGAAGACCAAATAAAAATGTGATAAACACTTTTCCTTTCTTTGGGGAGACAAACTTTTTATCTTCCACAGGGGAAAATGCAGCTCAAAATCTAGCCCCAGCAAAGCCACCGTAGGTGTTAAAAATTGCTGAAAAGCAAACTCCAGGAAAAACCTCCCGTGTTTTGCCCCTGAAAATGCTCGAAGAGAGTAAAAAGCCCTGGGGCCTGGCTAGCAGATGTGTGACCACATTCTCATCTCTTTCTCACAAGAAAGACAAGAGAAGAAAAAGTCTCTCTAAAATTTGCTTGCAAAATGATATTTTTGTCTTACCACCCTAAATATACATGGTTTACATTGACTTCAAAGGAGGATGTCTACAGCCAAAGATAATACTGATTGATTGAGTTATTCATGATTTAGCAACTGATAAATTGCCTTCATATGCATTGCAATGTCTTAGGCCCAGTGTAAGATTTATCTGGATGGGCACAATATTTTGAAAAGACTAATTCAGGAAACATCACAGCCTAAGAAATGCTTTTTTTTTTTCTTTACATAAACTCCAGCGAACGATTGATGATGCATGTACTGCAAGTTTCTGATTCTAGCAAGAGAGTACAGGCTCCCCTGTTCTCACTCTGAGTCAGTCACCTCAGATAGGCATTGTACACACATCCAGGCACTGCAGGGAATTTAAAAAAAGCATTGACCAGATGAATGTTGTTTTCTCCACCTCCTCAAACTTTTCCCCAGGTCTATACTTGGCACAAAGGGAGGGATCCAGGATGCCCTTATTGGGAGCTAAGCCTCATCTCCAATCGCCACCCCAGGCAAAAACTTTCTCTTTGACCGTAAGTGTGGTCAGAAGGGTAACAATATACGGCAGTGCAGCAGTCCTGGGGTAGAAGGGTGGCTGAAGTCCTTTTTCCTTCCTTCCCTTCATCATCTTTCCCCAGGACAGCCACAGGCAAGTGAAAAGATTAGGTGATGGGGTTTTAGGTTGGGCATAAATCCTAAACATGGTGCAAAGTACAGCAGAGGCATCGTAAGTTTTAGGCTAGCCTATGAGGCATTTCCTGCTTCCTGAGCCACAGTTGGTCATTCCCTGATAATTACTCCCTCAGGACTTTATATCTACTTTTATTGCAACACTTAATGAGTTGAAGTAAAATGATTTATTTATATGTCCATCTCTTTGCTGCCCTATGGGCTGTTAAATTATGAGTCCTCCACAGAGCAGCTAATGTCTTATAGGTCATGTCTCCTCTCTCCCCGGCCATCTCTCTGTCCCTCTGTCCCCAAACCTGCAAGTGTCTAGCACTTGTCTGGCACTTACTAGGCAGTCAAAAAACATTCACTTGTTGAACAAATAAATGAACAACTAGCAGATCTGAGCCAACATAGTAAAGGGAGAAAAGTTTCCATATAGCATATCAAAAATGACCCTGCCACCTTTTCATCCCCAAGTATTGAAATATATTAACTTCAAAGTCAGAAAATAAAGGAACTTGTATTAAAAAATATGGAGCATTTCATGGGCATGTGTGTACATATGTATGCATTTTCCTCCAGGTATAATGCTATTTTGAGTCTAAATATGCCAATAGCATTCTTCTGAACAAAATGAAATATTATACTTCTGTTTGTGAAATAACTTCCCACTGAATATTTGAGCATATTAATACACTGCGAAATGTGTATGTAAAGGCAGGTCCAAACCAGGAGCAAACATTACATCTGAGATCCAGGATGCACTAAGTGCAGTTAGGGAGCAAACAAACAAACAAGCCAGCAAAAAAGTAAAGTCCTCAAGTCTAATAAATGAAAGAAGAGGGACTCACAGGTGGTTTAAGGCTAAATCACGCTCCTGCAGGGAAGTGGGTGCCTGAGTGTTTTGCTTTGTCACTTTTCTTGGAAATGGGAGCATTACTTTCTGCACTGCTTAATGAAACTGCTGCTTCCCACCTCGACCCTTCCAAAATCAGGTATAAACTCCCATCTAGGGAATTGGGGCTTAGAGAAACATGACAGAAAAGTGGTGTTGCTCAGAGGAGAAGCCAGAATCCAACATCAGGGAAATGAGTCTATGCTGGGCTGGGGGAGGGGTGGGAAGACTGAGCCTGAAAAGGGATGGGCTCCCAGTGTCCAAGGACCGGTGGGTGTGGTGCTCGCATAGTGGTCCAGACATATACAAAGGCGAGACCCAAAACTCCCTTCTAAGTGGATTGCAGAATCACATTCATATTGTTTCCTCTAACCTCCTCTCATTTTAATTTTCATGACTGTTATGTCAACATACATCAACATGTTACCTTTATAATCTGCTGCAAAGGCACCTCTTTTGGAGCCATTGGGGAAGGAAAGCAAACATCCACCTGCCCTTTCCCAGCTGTGTTTTTGGTGCTGCTAATCTGAAGAAGAAATTATAGAACAGCAGAGGGTAATAATGCAGCGGCCTTCCTAATAGCAATTCACAGAGGAGATTCCAGAGAATTCCAAGCCTGGTGGAGAAAACTAGAAGAACACTTATGGAGAAGAGGTGGCCCCACATGTGGGGTATTTCTAAGAAACAGTCCTAATGCGTGCATGAAAAACAGTCTATGGGTGTCTCCTTCAATTTCCTTTGTGTTCATCAGGGAAGAAAGATTGAGATGGGGTAGGAGGTGAACAAGGGGTGTGGGCGATTCCTGTACCCAGGCCTTTGGAGGGATTTAACTATAAGTCAATAGTCATTCATCTAGCCTGAGTTTCAAGTGTTAAATACAGTTCATTTTGTTAGAAAAATAGTCAAAACCCTAAGTTTCTTATAATAATATATGTCCATTTGGACAAAAATACATCTTTTTCTCATTTGGGGATATATGATTTTATAAATTGTTTTGTTTGAAATAAACCTTTTAGAGAAACAGTTATAGATGAAGCACTCAGTCTTTGATGAGATGGTTCTGGCATTTAATTTTGAAGCCTCTTAGCAGAGATCAGATGCCTTTTCTTCTAGTTTGTCTAACTCTTATTCATCCCTAGGGAATGTTAATGACTATATTTTTATATGCCAATCTGCTTCCTGCTGAAAATTGTCTTCTAATCCTTAAAAATTCTCTTATTCTAATCAACCTCTGGAGGAATTTATTGTCTGAACAGAGGTGCTCCTGTTTCGATTTACACAAATCACTGTGCAATGTCAGTAAATGCTTGGCTGATGAAAATTTGGCTTGCACAAATTTGCCTGGAAATAATAAATACCATCTACCTAATGTTCCAAAGGAACTGATGTGTCCTGTTGTGGCATTTCCACCTGCATTTCAACTTTGTTCTTTTTTAAAGACGAGGAAAATTATTTCATTCTATGTGTGTACCTAAAGTATTTTAGGTACTTTAATATTTGAAAAATAGCACACTTGTGTCCACTTTGTTCTCTCTTATTCTGAAGATTAATGTGTAGTCATTTTGAATCTTAAGCAGCATAAATAACATGAACTATCAAACAAAAAATAAAATTTCTTATAACTCTGTTCCATTAAAATCAGTTGTTTAATATTATATAGACAGACTATTTGAATGTTTTACCCAAATTTACAGTTATCATTTTAATTCTAGGGTTTTTTTGTTGTTGTTCAATAAATACTTATTAAGCAAGTTCTGTGCTCAAGTTTGCTCTGGTAATTATTTCAGGAGAGAAGAAAAATATATATAACACATTATTCCTATTTCTAAAAAGCTTAAAATATATTCAGAGCCATCTTTAACACATGGCTTTCAGGGTTGCTCTGGGCATCACCAGTGGCCCAGAGACAAAAAACTCCTCTTACGGAAGTTAGGTGGGACTAAAGACCTCACTTCCATTCACATTGCTTTGATATGTCCTGTGGACACACTTCCTTGCTAGGGGCTTGGAAAAAGTAATTCCTTGCTGAACAGTTACAACCCAGCTACAATTCTATTTCTAAGGAAGAAGATGAGAACAGATGTTGCTGGTGAACTAAACATTTAGGCCACAATGTTTGGACTAAATATTTTGGTCTTTAAAAAGAAACTCTTAATTATGGCTTGTGCTCTAGAACACACTCTTCTAAACAAGATTATAGAAATGGCTTTGCTCTTGAGGAAATTTCTCCCAGTTGTAAAGAAATAAGCCTAGAGAAGAGAATTAAATGATAAGTTTATTTCTTACTGGCTGAACTCTAGATAACTCACCCCTGTTTGGAAGGACAGATAAAAGCCCAATAGATTAAAGATGCTTATTAATTATTTACATAAGTAACACTATCCCTCATTTATGTGATCTGAAAATTCTCTGGGTGCAGTTAATTAAAAATGAGATCAAAGCTACATATTCCCTTTGATGCCCTATTTATATAATTTATTTCTGTCAGAAGAAAATAATCACAATGTCATGTGCCATGTAAATATATGCAAGTTTTTTCTGACGTTGTTGTTTTGAATTTCTTAGCTTTTCCTCCTGAAGAATATGTACTGTGATGTGACATCTTGTCTCTTCTCACTACTTCCTTTTATACACAGACTTGGTGGTCTTTCTAACTACTTATGTGTTCTGGCTTATTTTTACTTTATTGACATAACTTTTCCAGATATGGAAAGTTCACTTAAAGCTCTCAGATCTTGAGTCTATTCTTAGGTAGACAGCATGGTTAAGGATATGGTGGTAATATTTGTTAATGTGCTTAAATTGCAATCCTAATGATTATTACCTATGTTCACTGCCTATGTCATGTCTTGGAATTTTGATACAATGAGGTTACACATTTAAAAAGCTATTTAGGTGGGAGGGAGGGAGGTGCAAGAGGGAAGAGATATGGGGACATATGTATATGTATAACTGATTCACTTCGTTATAAAGCAGAAACTAACACACCATTGTAAAGCAATTATACTCCAATAAAAATGTTAAAAAAAAAAAAGCTATTTAGACATGTTATTGGGTATTTGGAAACAAGTTATTTCTAATTCAAACAGTTGCCTACCAAACAGTTAATAACCTATCAAACGTTCTGAAAATAACCAGTTGTGAGTTGTCAATAAAACTGTGCTCTTTTAGTACTTCTGCATAAAATTGATTTTTGGTCTGGCCCTACCATGAGATAATTGTATCATTTGAGTCATCTCTTACTTTTTCCGAATTCCTGGTACATCTTAACAAATGGAAATAGTGCCTTCCCAACCTGCCTTATCAGGTAGTTAGAAATTTTAAAAAAAGCAAGGTAATTTCGAAGGCAAAATCATAAGCATCGTTATTCCTCAAAATGATTTCAGTTTGTTGATAGATCTAAAGAGTAGCAAGAATTAACAAAAGAGTTAACACCAAGAGATCACACCAATAATTGCTGGTAAAAATTCTCATTTCAATCTAAGGGTTAGGAAAATCATATTAAGACATTTTTTCCTCTCTAAGACAGAGAACAGAATATCTCAATATTAGCAAGAAACAGGATTCAATGGGAAAACAATAAATTTTTCAAAAACTATCACTAATTTTATTTTGACCTTTTTTTCATTAACAATCAGATAAGATTTAAAATCTTCCTTTAATCAATTAAAATTGATTTTGAAATGGAATGCTACACTAAGAAGAGAATATAAGGACAACATTAGTTATTTGTTAGTTAGGTACAGGCTGTTTTGCTATAACAAAGAGACGCCGGATACAGTATTTTAAATAAGATAGTTCATTGCTTACACAAATAATAGTCCAAAGATGGGCAGACAGTCCAGCCTGGCAAGACAGCTGAGCTTATAAACTCATTCAGGGATTCATGTATCTTCCAGCTTGTTGCTCTACCATCACTTAGGGCAGCAATTCTCAAACTTTTTGGTCTCAGAATTGCTTTACATTTTTGAAACTTACTGAGGACTCCAAAGAGCTTTTGTTTGTATATATCTATGAGCATTTATCATATTTGAAATGAAAACTGAGAAAAAGTTTAATTAACTCATTAATTTCTCATTAACTAAGAAATGTCTAGTTCTTTTAAAAATTACATTATATTAGTTCCCAATTTCCACTATAGTAAATTACCACAAATGTAGAGGCTTAGGACAATACAACATTATATTCTTATGATTCTGGAAGTCAGACGTCTAAAATCAAGGTCTTGGTATATTTACATGGCAGGGCAGCATTACTTCTGGAGGCTTCATAAAAGAATCTATTTTCTTACCTTTTGCAGCTTCCAGAGGCTGCCTGCATTACTTGGATTATGGCCTCTTCCTCAGCCTTCAAAGTATATCACTCCAGTCTCCAGTTCCTTCAGTGCATCTCTTTGCTCTGCTTCTGACACTTCTGCCTCCCTCTTGTAAGGACCTGGTGATTGCATCGTGCCCATCCATTTAACCCACAACATCTTCCCATCTCAAGATTCTTAACTTAATATCTGCAAAGTCCCTTTGGCCAAATAAAGTAACATATTTATAGATTCTGGCCACTAGGATGTGGCTATTTTGGGGGGGGCAATTATTCAGCCTACCACAAAAAAATAAAGTTATTAATTTTAACATCAATAAATATATTTTCCAAAACTCAAATTAAACTTGAGCCAGAAGAGTGACATGGTTTTATATTTTGCAAATCTCTTCAGTGACTTGATAACTAGAAGACAGCTGGATTCTCATATCTGCTTCTGCACTCAATCTGTTCTGATGTGTTATTTCGGTTGAAGTATTAGAAAAAAATTCATCTTCACGCAGTCATATATTTGTAAAAAGGAGCATTTTAAATGACTTTTCAGATAATTGTGGATATGCTTATTTCACACTCCACCACAACTTGACAAGTGGTAGTTTTTTAAAGGTTGGTTGTAGTGTAGAATCTGAAGCAATTTTAATGAAGTTTTCATATCCTGTCACGTGAAAACCCATGTGACACTTTGAATGATCTTGTAATATCATATATTCATTATTTGGAAAATACTGATCCTCTAGATTGTGCCTATGTTTTGACGATTAGAATATTTTATGATACAATATTTTAAAACATTTATTTATTTATTTTTAAAGTCTTCATTGAATTTGTGACAATATTGCTTCTGTTTTTTATATTTTGTTTTTTAGCCCGTGAGGCATGTGGAATCTTAGCTCCCCAACCATGGACTGAACCCGCACCCCGTGCATTAGAATGCGAAGTCTTAACCACTGGACCACCAGGGAAGTCCCTAAAAACATTTATTGTATCACCACTTATCTCATTTAAAAAGTCTTTAAACCTTGGGAAGCTATTAAGCTCCCGGTGGAAGACACAAGTTTTCCATTTCTAATTTTTTCTTTAAATCTTGAATTTTATCTCTGGCAACAAACACTGCCAGGTGTTTTCCTTGAAGCAACAGGTTTCCTTTGTTCGTTTTCAAGAAAATATCTACCAAGTACCCAAGTTTGAATAACCACGGTTTGTCTGTCAGTTGCTTCTTCAAGTAAAAATGGCATGACATTTAAAATTTATAAGTGAAGGGCTTCCCTGGTGGCGCAGTGGTTGAGAGTCCGCCTGCTGATGCA